>NC_134816.1:8235575-8275575 GCF_046742065.1 Oratosquilla oratoria
TTTATCACAACTAACACCACAGTTGGAAAAAAGAAAGAGTTGAATAAGCGAGTCTATATATTTCGACTGCCACATAGACTCACTTATTCATTTTTTTTTTCAGACTGTGGTGTTAGTTGTGATTTACACATGTGTTACTACATATATCACCAGTTATCAATATTCATATTAATAGTAATTTCGCCTTCTAGTGAGCGTGCGTTTTGTCTTTGTAGTGCTAAATCATTTATATATTCAATTCGATTTCGTTTCATTAGCCACCCTATACTTAATGGTATCATACCATTACAATTGTAATAGGAATAGTAACAATAATAGTAGCAATACTAATTGTAATAGTAATAATAGTAGCCATAGCAATAGTAATAACAGTGTCAATACATTATTCAAAAGTTTATTGATACTTTACCTGAGGGAAGCGAAAACCGGATAGACTCGTTACCTTAGGGATACGAAAGCCAGACAGGCTCGTCTCACGTGACGTGAAGTGTTGGATGCCCATGGACACAACCGACGCGTGGCGATGGACTTCACTGATGACAGCCTCCGTGAAAGGCATCCTGCGTCAAGAGATCGTTGAAGAGGAGAGGAGCAAACGGAGTAGATTCGGTATTATACTATCCAGCCAAATGTAAATGAAATCGACTTTCCGGAGTAAAACGTAATGGGTAAACTTAGACTTATTTTTTATCTATTTATCATTTTTTTTTTTTTTTTTTTTTTTTTTTTTTTTTTTTTTTTTTTTTTTTTTTTTTTTTTTGTCTGTGTGCATGTGGGTATGTTCTATGTATGTGCGTGACGAAGTGAGTGTGTATGTGTTTGTGCGTCTGTGTGTTGTGTATTTACCTAGTTGTATTTTACGGGAAGGGGAGCTATGCTCGTGGTGTCCCGTCTTCATATCTCATTTTATCTAAACTAGTTTTAAATTCATGTATTGTTTTTGCACACACTACTTTCTCATCTAGTGTGTGTGTGATGAAGTGAGTTTGTGTATGCGTCTGTGTCTTCGTGCGTGTGTTGGTGTCGGTATCGGAGAATATTATGATATGACATCGAGAGTTGATCTTACTTGTTCTTATCTTCCCATGAGGGTTGCATATCACGCGGGATGACGTCATCAACCTCCTTCTGGACCTTCTCCTGAATTTCAGGATATGAAGCCATGTATAGGAGGAACCAACGAATTGTTTTAGACACTGTCTCACTTCCACTGACGAACAAGTCAAACAAAGTAGTTCCGAGGTCTGTAATCAAAGATGTAACGATGTTATCATAAAAGAAACACGATGTGAGGACGTCGCCTTTATTGCATCAGTACGATGTTTTGCTAATTACAGCTTTTTATCAACTATCTAGTACTAATAAATTTGTAATAACAAACGAAACGTCGCATTAATAAAGGTTCCGTCCTCACATGGTGGTCCTTTTGATAGACTTGTCGACGGCTGCCAATTGCATAGATAATTAATTATAGGATCCATAGATATCTATTTATTTTCTCAGATGCTCAATAAAGCCAGCCTTAACATATACACATCCGGATAAACAAGCATACACATACTCAAGATAGTATAATGTATATACATCCACGAACAAATGTTCGTTGACAATACCTGTCGGACGTATGAACAGATGGCGCGCCGTTCAACCACCTGAGTCGGAGATAACGGAAAGTGGGAAGGGAATGTGGCCAGCTAGGCGGGGCAGGGAGAGGCTGAGTGGATGGAGAATCCCACAGACTTGTTGATTATTATAAATACTATGATGTAGGATTGTCAAAAATAGATAAACATATAAACCCTCTTGATTCATAAATGGGACTTGTACTCGCTGAAAGCTGGGTGAAGGTGTTTTTATGTTAAGAACTGTATTGGTCTCAACACATCAAACAATTTTTGCACTTTGAGAGCGTTGGTCTTCAGTTTGTGTGTGTGTGTATTTACCTAGTTGTATTTACCTAGTTGTATTTTACGGGAAGGGGAGCTATGCTCGTGGGGTCCCGTCTTCATATCTCATTTTATCTAAACTATTTTTAAATTCATGTATTGTTTTTGCACACACCACTTTCTCATCTAACTTGTTCCAACTGTCTATTACTCTGTGAGGAAAGCTGTTCTTTTTCAAATCTCTTCTATAGCTGTCTTTTTTTATTTTCTTTCCGTGTCCTCTTGTATTTCTGTCATCCCATTTTATCAGATTCTCTCTATCAGTAATTTCTATGCCTTTCATGATTCTGTAAATAGCTATCAAATCTCCTCTCTCTCTTCTTTGCTCTAGTGTCTGTAGTTTAAGTTTTTGTAGTCTCTCTTCATATGATAGTTTTGAGAGTGTTGGTGCCAATTTTGTAATTGCTCTTTGTATTCTTTCAAGTTTTTTTATACATTTTTTTGTACTTGGTGACCATATCGTTGCTGCATATTCCAATCTTGGTCTTATCAGGGTGATTAGGATTTTCCTCACCATTTCTTCATCCAGGTATGTAAATGCCACTTTGATTGTTCTTATTAAATTATAAGTTTCTCCAAAAATCTTATTTATATGTTTCTCAGGTGACATATTATTCATAACAATGACTCCCAGGTCCTTCTCATTTTCTACTCTTTTTATTCCTTCTTCTCCCAAATTATATGATCCTGTTATTCTGTTTTTGCTTTTTCCAAATTCCATTATACTACACTTTTTTGTATTGAACTCCATCTCCCACTTCTTACTCCATTCTTGTACTTTATTTAGATCTCTCTGTAGTGATTCACAATCTTCTTCAGTTTTCACTCTTTTCAGTAATTTTGCATCATCTGCAAAGAAGCTCATATAGCTTTCAATTCCTTCATCCATATCATTAATATATATAGCAAACATTATTGGGGCCAGAACTGTTCCCTGCGGGACACCGCTTATTACTTCATTCCATTTTGAGTGCTGATCTCTTATCACTACTCTCATTTTTCTTTCTTGCAAAAAGTCCTCCATCCAATTTAGCAATTTACCTTGTATTCCTCCTTCATATTCTAATTTCTTAAGCAACTTCTTATGTGGTACTTTGTCAAAAGCTTTTTTTAGGTCTAGAAATGCACAATCAGCCCATCCATCTCTTTCTTGTATTATATCTATTAGCCTTGAATAGAAACATATTAAATTGGTGACGCATGATCGTCCTTGTCTGAATCCAAATTGCCTTGGATTTAGTACGTTGTTTTTTTCCAAGTATTTTACCCATCTACTTTTGATAATTCTTTCACATATTTTTGCTATTGTACTTGTTAGAGAGACTGGTCTATAGTTGGTAGGTTCTTCTTTATTTCCTCCTTTATATATAGGTACTATATTTGCTTTTTTCCAATCTTCTGGAACTTTTCCTTCTTTTAAGGAACTGCTTATTATGCTATGTATTTTGTCTGCCAGTTCATTCCTGCATTCTTTCAGAATCCAGTTTGCTATTTCATCTGGCCCATGCGATTTTCTGACATCAAAATTACCCAAGTGTGTCAATATTTCATTCTTTGTTACTTCTATTTCTTCCATAGGGGGGACTTTTTCCTTCCACTCAATCTCTTCAGGTTGTATATTTTCCCTTGTAAACACTGATTTAAAATGTTTGTTCATAATTTCTGCCATTACCATTTCCTCAGTGTATTCAACTCCTCCTTGTCTTAATTTCTCCAAGTCTTGTTTGTTTTTTAGTTTATTGTTTACAAATCTGTAGAATAGTTTTGGTTGATCTTTACACTTTTCTATAACATCTTTTTCATATTTTCTTTTTTCCTCTCTGCACTTTTGTACATATTCATTTCTATAACCAGTATATATTTTCCATTTTTCAGGTCTTCTGTCTTTTTTCCATCTGGTCCAGGCTTTGTCTCTGTTGTCTTTTAACTCCCTACAACTTTTGTTGTACCAGCATTTTACATATTCTTTTTCTTGTTTTTGTCTTGGGACATACTTTTCCACTCCTTTTTTGTAAATTTTTGTCAAAATATTCCATTTCTCTTCCACTGATGTTTCTTCTTTGTATATTTCTTCCCAGTTTTCTTGTTGGAAGAATTCTCTTATTTTATCAAAGTTTGTTTTTTCATACATCATTCTTCCTTTTCTATATTGTTCATTTCTTTTCATATATTTTTCTTCATTAAGTTCCAGTTCAATCAATATGTGGTCACTTTTACCTATTGGTGTTTTATATTCAATCTTGTCCACTATTCTAGGTTCAGATGTAAGTATTAAGTCTAGCCTCGATGGTTCTTCTTCATTTCTATACCTAGTGTTCTCTTGTATCCATTGTGTCATTGAATGGTCAGTAATCATCTTAAGTAGAGCATTTCCCCATGAGTCATCACCACTCTTTACTGTCATTTCTTCCCAGCAGATTTCTTTGCAATTAAAGTCACCCATCATAACTATTCTTCCTCCGTCTTCCATTATTTTAGTTAATGCTATCTTTGTGTCCTCTAACATACTTTTATGTTCACTCTCCTCCCATGAGGCTGTTTTCGGAGGCACATAATTGATCACAAATTTTCTGCTCTTCTTATCTCGGTCTTCCACTTCTATCATAATCATCTCTACTGTATTCTTTCCATATATGACACCTTTCACGTTTATATCCTTCTTAGTCAGGAACATAACTCCACCCCCTTGTTTTTTCTCTCTGTTTCTAATCCAATAATTGTATGTATCATGTCCTACACTGTTGGGTGGTAGTGGGCCTTTTAATTTTGTTTCTACAATTCCCATTATGTCCGGTTCTTTTTCTTTCAAATAATCATTCAGTTCATTCAATCCTGTTATCAATCCATCTATATTTGTGTAAGACACTCTTAGTTTTCTGCCACTTCCATTGTGTTCTCTGTTTCCCTTATGTTTTTCTTTAGTATGTCGAACTGCTTTATTTTCATGTTCACTACTCTCCAATAGAATCTCTCTTTCTCTGACTCCGTTCTTTCCTCGTTTTTTGCCTTAGCTTCAATTCTTTTCTGCTTTTCTGCCTCTCTTTCCTCCTTATTCATTTCTCTTTTTATCCATACCTTTTTATATTGATCATTTGTTGCTAGTTTCCCTGTCTTGGATAGAATTTTCTCTGCCGTTGTTTGTGACCTGAATTTAATCTTAATTGGTCTGGTCTTATCTGTACTATATTTTCCGAGTCTGAATTTTTCCTCAATTTCCTTTATAATTTCTGGTTCATCTTCCTGGACTAATTTTAATAAACTGCTTACTCTTTCATTTTCCTCCTTGATTCTTGCGGTTCTATCTGGGTTATGTTTCTCTTCCATTCCTAATATAATTATACATTTCTTTTTGTCAGCTAATTCTCTTACTATATTCTCCTTCTGTCTCATCACTTTAATAACTGAGTCTTCATTATGTTCTTTCAATTGCTGTTTGACTATGTCAGTGAATGAAACCTTATTCCCTTCTTGGGTTGTTCTCCAATTTTTAGCTTCTTTAGCTATTTTCTCTCTGTTTTCATTACTATTCTTCTTCAATTTCTCATTCTCCTCCTTTACATTTCCTAACTGTCTTTTAGGTCCTCTATTTCTTCAGTTAAGTTTCTGTTAGCCTTCTCTAGTTGTTCCAACCTTTCAATTCTCTGGAAAATGGAGTCTACATTACCTAACTTACGTTCCAAGTCCTCGATCACCTTATCAACTCTCTCCTCTAGTCTTATCAGTCGGGGGGGGGGGGGGGTTGTGTCCCCCCCACCCTCTTTAAATCCCTGGAACATATTCTCGTCACTTTCTACTGTATTGCTCCTCTCTATACTTCTAATCTTTACATTTTTATTTGCCATTTCGTCATCACTGAGCTGGTCCGGTGGTCGTTTCATGTTGACCTTACGCCCGTCTGCCTGGGCCAAGTCCTCCACATCCTCATTTCCTTCCATTTCCCCAGCAATCCCTCCCCTTCTCCTCTTTTCCTACTTACCTACTGCCCCACGAGCAATTTCCCCCCACCCTGCAAATACAAAAAGGTACTTCTCTTTGCGTTGGGATCCACAATCGGCACTTTTCTTCAGAACGTTCTTCAAGCCGTCCGTTCGTTGAAAGTGTGTGTGTGTGTGTGTGTGTGTGTGTGTGTGTGTGTGTGTGTGTGTGTGTGTGTGTGTGTGTGTGTATGTGTGTGTGTGATTCACCATGATCTTGGATCACGTGTTGGACTCGTGATCGACGGCTATAAACCTCCCAGATGAGAGCTCAGAGCTCATGTATGACTGATCCATGGGTAATGCCGTGACCTTACACAAACACACAAAAATCCCCGCCCACGAGAGTTGGAGTAAAGGCTCACACCGCAGCGATACTGAAACTATTTCAGCCTTGGGCGGGAATCGAACTCGGACCGCTGGAGTAGCGGTTGCGAACATTACCACTGCGCCGTCGAGCAATGTGTGTATGTGTCTGTATATGTGTACGTGTGTTGGGGGGGGTGTCTGTGTTGGGTCTCTCGAAGCTTTCGTTCAAGTTTTATGTCTTATGCCTTGATGACCGTAATAGCATCTATCTGTATCTTAAAAGCATTTGCAAAAGACTTTAGCTACTTTATCACTTATGAAAGAAACCAACTTCACCATGACAATACAAGAAACGTTCTGGTTTCTCACCCTCATCGCTGAAAGTATTCTTCGGATCGTCCTTCTTCGTCTCCATTTCCAGGAGGTACGCGTCGGTGAAGTCTCTGGGGTTTTCAGGATCGAAGTTTTCTTTGTGTTCGTCGATAATCGCCTGCGGGTTTTCGAGAGCCCATTTAAACACACTCGGTAGCGTGGCGCATGGTGTATATTTGTACTTACCTGAAGGGGGGCGGGGGAGGTAGGTCGATCTGGTATGAAGTTGGCCTTTATTAGCCATTTCCCTCCCATACTTTCCCACAAAGTGACCATACTCTCGTCAGTTGCGTGAAAAGATTGTACCGTGTTTGCTACAGCAAAGCCTCCACCACAATGATGAAGCAGCCATGGGATAATAACAGAGCGTAGATGATGATGATGATGATGATGATGATGATGATGATGATGATGATGATGATGATGATGATGATGATGATGATGATGATGATGATGAAAATAATGAAATAATGAAAAAATGATGATAATCATAATAATAACTACAACAACAACAATGATAATAATAATGTAGTGTTCTGTAGCCAACACGTGAAATTACCCCTTCAGGACTCGTGATCGCCGAGTACGGGATAAACAATAGTCACCCCTTAGAACATGCGTCCGACTAAACATACATTCGACTAATTTTAATTAATATAATAACAATGTTCATTATAATAACTTAATTTATTTTGTAAATAAAATAAAACATATCCCTCTACATACTGTAAGAAGCATATTTATGTATTGTAAATATATTTTAATTAATTGTATACTAAACACAAAGAATCCAGAATTTCGCCACAAATATTGTAAATACCATCGTCGTCATTTCCAATAAACAGATCAGTCATGGGATTGACTTTAAATATCCTAGCTTCCTCCAAATAGGACAATTGTAGTAACCACTACATTTGGTGACCCTGGAGTGACCGCCGCCAGCCCCGCCCGCCGCCCTGCCGTGACCAGCCCCGCCCGCCGCCAGCCCCGCCCGCCGCCCTGCCGTGCCCAGCCCCGCCCGCCGCCCTGCCGTGACCAGCCCCGCCCGCCGCCCTGCCGTGACCAGCCCCGCCCGCCGCCCTGCCGTGACCAGCCCCGCCCGCCGCCCTGCCGTGCCCAGCCCCGCCCGCCGCCCTGCCGTGCCCAGCCCCGCCCGCCGCCCTGCCGTGCCCAGCCCCGCCCGCCGCCCTGCCGTGCCCAGCCCCGCCCACCGCCCTGCCGTGACCTGCCCAGCCCCGCCCGCCGCCCTGCCGTGCCCAGCCCCGCCGTCCCGGGTTGTCCTGCCCGTTGACCCAGCCTGCCCAACCCAGCTGCCCACGAACATCGCTGCATACTAATCACGTAAGCATGACGTTAACCGAGCTAATCTCCAAACTCACCCTCCAGGTTAGCGCCCTCCAAGAGCAGGTTGCCAATCTTCAACAACGACCCCCGTCACCAAGATACTACCGCAACCGCTCTAGGTCTACATCCAGAGGAAGACCCAAGCAAACATCAGGCGTCTGCTACTACCATCGTCGCTTTGGACAAGATGCGAGGAAATGTACACAGCCGTGCACCTTCTCACCGTCACCTTTAAACACGATGGGCGAACGCTAACGGCGCACAGCGTTCGCCAACATACATCGAAACTCTTCTTCGTATTTGATCCACTCTCCAACACCACATACCTCATCGATACCGGAGCTGAAGTCAGTGTCCTGCCTGCCACAGCAAGCCAGCAATCACTGCCGCCGATGTCTTCCCTCTACGCAGCCAACGGCACCAAGATACCCGTTTTCAAGAGGAAGACACTTCAGCTAGAACTCAACCTTCGCCGATCCTTTGAGTGGACCTTCTACGTTGCATCAGTTTCCCAACCCATCCTTGGCGCCGATTTTTTGACCCACTTCGATCTCCTGATCGATATTAAAAATCGCAAGCTCCACGACCCCCTTACATCGATGTCATCCTACGCCAGGCCAACAACCGGAGTAAGTAGCCAGCTTTCAACCATCAGTGCTGATAACAAGTTTGCTTCTCTCCTCAGGAACTTTCCTGCCTTGACACAACCTTACTCCACGACCACGAATGTGAAACACCACGTAGTGCACCACATAGAGACTACGGGACCTCCAGTCTACGCCAAAGCCCGTCGTCTGGCTCCGGAACGCCTCAAACTAGCCAAGGCAGAATTGGAAGCCCTCATGCGTCAAGGTATCATTCGTCCAAGTTCAAGCAACTGGTCGTCAGCTCTCCACATCGTCCCCAAAAGCAACGGCGACATCAGGCCATGCGGTGACTACCGCGCCCTCAACTCACGAACTGTGATGGATAGGTACCCAGTTCCCAACATACAGGAGTTTTCCTCACACCTTGCAGGAACTCGCGTATACTCCCGGATCGATCTTGTAAAAGCCTTCCATCATATTCCGGTCAACCCGCCTGACATCCCCAAAACAGCTGTCACAACACCTTTTGGCTTGTTCGAATACGTTCGAATGCCCTTCGGCCTCAAGAACTCTGCCCAAACTTTCCAGAGATTCATGGACGAAGTCCTACGGGGCCTGCCTTTTTGCTTCACCTACATCGACGATGTACTCATCGCCAGCCCTGACGAAGCCACGCACCAAGACCATCTGAAGCAAGTCTTTACCCGCCTACAAGACTACGGCATCCATATCAAATCTCGAGAAATCTGACTTCGGTGTGTCATCCATCAACTTTCTAGGACACACCGTCACACCTTCAGGCGTCACCCCTGTCTCATCCCGCTGCGACGCCATCCAGAGTTTCCCGAAACCTACAACACAGCGCCAACTCAAGCAATTCCTTGGTATGTTAAATTTCTACAATCGTTTCATTCCAGGCTGCGCTCAACTGCTCCAACCGCTCTACTCCATGATCAAGCCGTGCAAGAGGGGACGTTCCATCGTACTCAACTGGGACGTCGAAACTGATGCAGCTTTCATGGCAGCCAAAGAAGCACTCGGGAATGCTACCGCCCTTAGTTTCCCTATTCCTGATGCCATCACTTCCATCTCGACAGATGCTTCAGACACAGGTGTCGGCGCAGTTCTGCAGCAATACATCAACGATGCCTGGAAACCCATCGCCTTCTTCTCAAAGAAGCTCAACAATGCCGAGAAGAAATACAGCGCCTTCGACAAGGAACTCCTAGCCATCTACAAGGCTGTCAACAGGTTCAGGTATTTCGTCGAAGGACGACAATTCCACATATACACCGACCACAAACCAATCACAACAACATTCATTCATAACAAGACAACATACTCCCCTAGACAACTCCGACACATAGATTTCATCTCCCAATTCACCACAGATATTCGTTTTGTTCGAGGTGCAGATAATTGTCCTGCCGATGCCCTCTCGCGCAACATATCTGCAGTCTCTACCTCTCTCATCGACTACGCCGCCATCGCTGCAGACCAAGCTGGTGACACCGAGCTGCAGCGATTGATGGAAAACCCCGCGTTGCAGATGAAGAAGGTACAGCTCCCTGGAACCAACACTGAGCTCTACGCCGATGTATCCACGGACACCATCCGTCCCTACTTGCCCGAGAACCACAGGTATCCCTTGTTCCGCCATTTACATGACCTCTCCCACCCAGGTATTCGAGCTTCGCAGCACATGATGTCATCACGCTTCATCTGGAGTGGAATCGCCAAAGACGTTCGACACTGGACCCGCACCTGCGTCAAATGCCAAGCTTCCAAGGTCACACGCCACACCATCTCCCCTCCAGGTACCTTTCGCCCAGTCTCCACTCGACTCGAGCACGTCCACATCGACATCGTCGGACCGCTTCCCTTCTCCGACAGCTTCAGGTATATTCTTACTTGTGTAGACCGTTTTACACGCTGGCCCGAAGCAATCCCGCTTACTGACATAAGCACAGAAACAGTAGCCAAAGCTTTTATAACCACCTGGATTTCAAGATTCGGTACACCACTCAGCCTCACATCCGACCGTGGTAGCCAATTTGAATCCAATCTATGGAACAAGGTTATGTCTTTGCTAGGTATCCGGCGTTTCAGAACAGCAAGCTACCATCCCCAATCCAACGGACTCGTCGAACGCTTCCACCGACAACTCAAGGCTTCACTTGCAGCAACAGCACGCGACCGCACCAACTGGTCTACGGTGCTTCCAATGGTCCTCCTCGGTATACGCACGTCCCTCAAGGAAGACCTTGGCCACTCCTCTGCAGAACTTCTTTATGGCACTCCACTCCGTCTGCCCGGTGAGTTTCTTGCATCTGCTCCTATAACACAACCCTGCAGCGTTCAAGATTATGCTACTAATCTTACAGATACAATGCAGAAACTCCAGCCAGTGCCACCGCGTACCTCACCAACAAGAACGTTTGTGAGCCAGGACCTCGAAGACTGCTCACATGTTTTCGTTCGCGTGGAGGGAGTAAAGAAGCCTCTTCAACAACCATACGATGGCCCATATAGAGTCGTCAAGAGGACAAGGAAGAACTTGACCATCGATCGCCGTGGAACCACTGACGTCATCTCCATAGACCGCGCCAAGCCTGCATACCTCCTCTCGGACAACGAACAAGATCCTGTTGCTCTTCCGACACCTCCGGACACACGGGCTACAAACCACAAACACACTACAAAGAAAAAACAGATATCGTTCCTCCTGCCTCGTCACTAGGGGGAGAGTTCTGTAGTGTTCTGTAGCCAACACGTGAAATTACCCCTTCAGGACTCGTGATCGCCGAGTACGGGATAAACAATAGTCACCCCTTAGAACATGCGTCCGACTAAACATACATTCGACTAATTTTAATTAATATAATAACAATGTTCATTATAATAACTTAATTTATTTTGTAAATAAAATAAAACATATCCCTCTACATACTGTAAGAAGCATATTTATGTATTGTAAATATATTTTAATTAATTGTATACTAAACACAAAGAATCCAGAATTTCGCCACAAATATTGTAAATACCATCGTCGTCATTTCCAATAAACAGATCAGTCATGGGATTGACTTTAAATATCCTAGCTTCCTCCAAATAGGACAATTGTAGTAACCACTACAATAATGATAATAATAATACATCCATACATATACCAAAGGTTTTTCCCCCTTACAAGGGAGGTAGCCAAAAAACAAAGGCATAAAAAACACTCCCACCCATTCTATCCCCTACATACTCCACTCCCCTCTACCAGATATTTCAAAGAAAGTGTACCAGATGTTTCAAAGAAAGAAGTGTTTGTTCTGAAGGGTATGAAACGAGGAAAAGCACCTGAGTAAGATGGAATACCGATAGATCTTTTGAAAGACTCAGGGAAAGAAGTTCATTGTAAATTAGCTTAGGTATATCCCCAGTGTTTTCCTCAGGAAAGCGTTCCTAAACCATGGTGCAATACTACACTGATTTTAATTCACAAAAAAAGCAGTCCACGAAAACCTTAGTAACTACTGACCGATCAGCTTGTTATGAAATGTATACAAAGTATTTTCAAAACACTTACAAAGAGACTAAGTAAAATTTTAGATGGAAACCAAGAGAACACGCAGTCTTTAGATGTGTAAATTCAAATGTATATTCAAATCTGGACCATTTGCAGACGAAAAATCAACTAAGCTACAAAACAGCAAAATACAATATACCTCTTTGTTTAGCTTTAGTAGATTACAATAAGGCCTTTAACTCGGTAGAGCAAATAGTTAAACCTAACTCTCTACGCAAACACGTTAATAAAAGTAAGGGATCTAGGAAGTATTCATGAGAAAAGTAATGTTGTAATTCGACTATATAAAGAAACAGAAAATATAAGGATCAAGAAAGGGGTACAGCAAGGCAATACAGTTTCACCCAAAATATTTCCAGCTTGCCTGGAAGAGATTTTTGGAAGGTTGAGTTGGAAAGAGAGTTTGAAGGTTAATGGTTCATATTTTGATCACCTAAGACTTACGGATGACATTATTCTTATTTCAGGTAGAGTAGAAGACATGCATGATATCTGAGTAAACCGAACAAGGAAAGTCTCAAAGTAGGTTTAATGAAGAATAAGATTAAAACCAAAGTAATGGTCAACACTTAAGTTCAAAATGAAGAGATGGTGAGAGTTTTAAAGAAATTTAAGAGTATGATTATTCAGACCAGATTCTAAAAATGACTAAAGATCATGATAATAGAATAAAAAGGCGTATTATAATTAGTTGAAAAACGTTTGGTAAATGTAAAAAGATTACGAGAGGTTCTCTACTTTTATGTTTGAAACACAAAGTTTACAACCAACGTATAATGCTCGCCACTATACGAATATACGGATGTGAGATTTGGGAACTAACGAAGACTATGGAGGTAAAGCAAAGGAATGGACTGAAGAGAATGAAGAGATCACTGGTGGAAATAATGCTGAAAGACAGTAAGGGGTCAAGTTGGATGGGAGAGTAGATTGGAGTGAAAAATATGTGGAGGCAATGAAAGAGAGGAAGTGGAATCGGGCCGCTAAGTTAGCGCACCGAATGCTGGGCGATGAAGCAAATGTGTGACTGAGTGAACGCCGCGAGATGGAAAGAGTGCAATGGGGAGACCAATCAGAAAGTGGAGGAATAAGACAGAGAAACTTGCAGGAGTGACACGGCAGAAGTTGATGCAGTCGTGCGAGTCATGGAATGGTATGGAAGAAGCCATTGTCAAGCAGTGGAATCAAAATAGCTTATTGACTGATTAATGGATGCTTACATATACACACGCACAAATACACACACACACATACATACATACACACACACATGTATAGGCATTGAATATGAGCATGAAAACATTCTGTTCTTCTGATTACCTTTATGAAGGTTCTCATATTTTCTTGAATTTTCTTGAGCTCTTTGAATCCAAAAAAAGTGTCCAAAATCCAGTTCGGGAAGACCTTGGGAATCCAAGTGAAAAACTCAGTAATGGTGATTGTGCCCTGGATGACCTCAAATTCTTCAATAATTTTCTGGAAACTCAGGATATGAGGATCTTCGATGGTGTAACGTTTGCCTGCCAGATTAGATCATATTTAGGTCTCAAAGGATTACAAAGGATTACAAAGGCGGAGCATGCCGACAGGAGACCTTGTGGTCCATATCTAGGTCGGATGCGAAAAAAAATCATAATAATAATAAAATAATAAATAAAAACTATAATAATGTAAATAACAAATAGAATAAATAAATAAATGCATAGGTATAGTTAAATAATAAACAAACAGGTAAATAGTAAATAATAATAAATTGACATATAACTAATAATAAATGAAATCAGACAGACAAATGATAAAAAAAACAATAGCTGTTTATATCATTCTACTCTCTTCCTAATCAAACATTCATTAATCTATTTTTTTGTTAATTTATGCATGTATATATATATATATATATGTGTGTGTGTGTGTGTGTGTGTGTGTGTGTGTGTGTGTGTGTGTGTGTGTGTGTGTGTGTGTGTGTGTGTGTGTGTGTGTATACATATATATGTACATAAGTACATGTGTGCATATGTACATGTGTGCATATGTACATATGTATATATGTTCGAAGCTTTAAGATGCTGTAATGATTATATCATTTATTTTATTTGTTTATTTGTTTTGTTATCATTTGTCTGTTTGTTTATCATTGTTTTCTTGATTCTCATTTATTATTTGTTATATGTCAATTTATTATTATTTACTATTTACCTGTTTGTTTATTATTTAACTATACCTATGCGTTTATTTATGTATTTTATTTATTATTTACATTATTATATTTTCTATTTATTCATTTATTTATTTATTATTATTATGATTTTTTTCGCATCCTACCTTATGACTCCCTCCTTGAACCATCCCCATTCCTCCTCCACTCCTAGTTCTACTCTATCCTTTACTCCCTCCCACTCCTCTTTCAGCTTCTTCTTATACTCATTCTCCTTTTTTTTTCTCTCATTTAAGCAGTTCACTCTAAGTACCTCCCTACCTTCTGCCCTTTTTCCTCTTGCTCCACCTATTCTCCACTCTCAATTTACCTTGCACCAGAAAATGAGAGGTACAAAGTAAAGAGAAAGGAAGTTAAGCATAAGATAAAGGAAGCAAAGAGGAGAGTAGATGTGAAATGGGGTAAGAGTATGACAGAAAATTTTTAAAGTAATAAAAAGATGTTTTGGAAGGAAATTAAAAGAGAAAGAGAAGGCGAATCAAGTAGAGAAGAAAAGGTAAAAGGTGCAGGTGGAGATATGATAATGGAAGAGAAGGCAGTGAGAGGAAGGTGGGCAGAGTATTTTAGGGAGTTGCTTAATGTGAAGGAGGATAGGGAGGTAAAGGTAGTTGCAGTGGGATGCGCTAAGAAAATGACCGTGATGAGTGAGGAAAATGAAGGAGAAATAGGGAAGGATGAAGTGAAAGCAGCTGTTAAGATGATGAGAGTAGGTAAAGCACCTGGTCTGGATGGATGCCATGCAGAATGTCTGAAGAAAGGAGGTACAGTGATGGTGGACTGGTTGATGAGGTTGTTTAATGTTTGCTGGAGAGAGGATAGAGTGCCAGAGGACTGGATGAGTGCCTTTATATTTCCGCTTTACAAGGGAAAGGGGGACAAGTGTGAGTGTAGTAGTTTCAGAGGGATCAGCTTGTTGAGTGTAGTCGGGAAGGCTTATGGGAGGGTCTTGATTGAGAGGATTAGGAAAGGAACAGAGGGAGTAATTGGTGAGGAACAGTGTGGGTTTAGGACAGGTAGTGGTTGTGTAGATCAGATTTTTGTGGTAAGACAGATATGTGAGAAAGCTATAGGGAAAGGTAAGGATGTTTTTTGGGGCTTTTATGGATCTGGAAAAGACTTACGACAGGGTAGACAGGAAGGCACTGTGGGAGGTATTGCAGATATATGGGATAGTAGGAGAGTTGTTAAGAGCAGTCAAGAGTTTTTACGAGAGTAGTAGAGCTTGTGTTAGGATTAGAAATGGAGAGAGTGAATGGTTTGAGGTAGAGGTGGGACTTCGTCAGGGATATGTTATGTCGCCCTGGCTGTTCAATCTTTAAATGGACAGGGTGGTGAGAGAGGTGAATGCAAGGGTAGTGGGTCAGGGGTTAGAGATGTTTAAAGAAAATGGAGAAAAGTGGGAGGTGAGCCAGTTGTTGTTTGCGGACGACACTGCGCTTGTAGCAGGATCAGAGGAGGGATTGAGAAAGTTAATGACAGAGTTTGAGAAGGTGTGTGAAAGAAGGAAGCTGAAGATATATGTCGGCAAAAGTAAGGTGATGAGATGTACAATAGGAGAGAGTGACAGTAGGCTGGAAGTAAGCACTAAGGGTGAAAGACTGGAGGAAGTGGATAGTTTTAGCTACTTGGGTGAGAATTTGGCAGGAAAGGAAGGAGTGGAGGTGGATATAGAATGTAGATAGAGAGAGGCGAGGAGTAAATGCCTTGGTGGATTAAAAAGTGTAATGAGGAATAGACATCTGGGAATGGATGCTAAGAGGAGGTTATATGAAGGAGTGATTGTACCAACAGCACTGTACGGGGCAGAAACATGGAACATGAGAGAGGAAGAGAGAAGGAGTTTGAATGTGTTTGAGATGAGATGTCTGAGAAGTATGATAGGGGTTACTAGGCTAGATAGAGTGAGAAATGAGGAGGTGAGGAGGAGAACAGGGGTGGAAAGGGAGCTGGGAGATAGGGTTGATGAAAGAGCATTAGGATGGTTTGGACACATGGAAAGAATGAGTGAAGAAAGATTAGTAAAAGAAGTGTGGAAGGCAGAGGTGGAAGGAGTGAAAGTAAAAATAATTGAATCAAACACAAAATATTTAGTAAAATTAGACAGATGGTCTTAGATTATTATTTCTCTGTTAAAGGATTCAGATTGGATAGAAAGGTCTAGTGACAAAAAAAAATTGTAATGAGATAACTGCAGAAAAGCTGTACAAAGATCTCAAACAAAACATGGACTTTGGGGAAATAGATTGCCTTCTACAAGGTTATTGTAGAAGCTGCAAATATGAGGGTCATGATGAGTATCATTGTAGAAACCCACCTTTCTGTTTGTATCACCAGAGAATAGGAAATAGAACACAGAAGTACCATAGGAATACAAATTGTATTAGGGACATGAGTGACAGAAGTGTGAAAGAAAACACTAACATTAAAGACAATTGTAAATTGACTATAACAATTGGAAAGACTTCTGTTGGACCCCTCTTTGTGGGTAGAGTGTTCAATGAACCTATTAAGGTAATTGTTGATACAGGATCTGTAGTCAATATTATAACTAGCAAAGTTACCGGAAGTGAAAATCTTGAAACCAATCCATTACTCATTGCAAAGAGTAACAGAGAGTCAGTTAAAAACATTAGTATAGTTGGATTAGAGGTCATATTTTATAGAAATGTGCACTTACACATTTCAGTGATAGCTGTAGAAGAATCTGTTTTCCCAGGATTTATTGATAGGATTTGCAACTATGAGAAAAGAGGGCATGATCATATGTCCTACCGAGTTAGGGACCTTAGTGAAATCACAGTTAATCCCATTTTTAAATCAACCAGACTTGGAGATAGTATCTGCGATAAGAGAATCTCTTGAAATAAATAGGGAAGATAACAATGCTAGATTGAATGATAGCGATGCAGAGCCAACTTTAAGTGAAGCTTTGCTAATTGTGGAAGTCGACATAAGTACACTCCAGAGCAATTAATAGAGTAAAAGTGCAGTTGAAAGGAGTCATTGTAGACTCTGAAATTTTAACCATCTCAGAATCAATTAGGATAAAAGGTTTGAAATTGGACTCAGGGATTTATAAGACACATAAGAATAAGGTAGAAATATTAGTGATTAGTACTTTGAATAAAGACATATTATTAAGAAAAAGTGCACAAATAGGATGTTTTCAACTCTGTATAAGACCTATTAATATTTTAGATGAGAGTACTGAAGAGGTGGAATTACCAATTTTATCAATCTGTTCAATTCAGGAAGAAACAGATTTGGGAGAGAAATACAAGAATAAACTAGAACCTATTAGATGTCCTGAGTTGGATGAAAGCTTAGTTACATTGCTCTTGCAGCACAATAAAGTAATTGTTTTGCCGGTGGACGCTTTGGGCAATTCAACTGTTTTAAAACATCAGATCAAATTAAAACCAAGGATTCAACCTATTTATATACATGACTACAGATTACCACACTCCAAGCTAGCCATTGTAGATAAATTGATCACTGAAATGTTATTGCAGGATATAATTGAATCTAGTCAAATTGAATGGAATTTGCCTTTGCTTCTGATGCCAAAATCAGATGGTACCATGCGCCCAGTCATTGACTATAGATTACCGTTCCCGGTACTGGCAGATATACTTAGGAATTTGGGAACGGAGAATATGTATTATAGCACTATAGATATCAAATCTGCATTCTGGCAGATCGAGTTCCACGAAAATTTACGGGATTATAAAGCCTTTTCTACAACAACGGGGCCCTATCCGTTCAAACTAATGCCCTTTGAGCTATGTAATAACCCATTAACTTATATGAGATTAATGAATACAGTTCTAGATGGGTTGTTAGAAAACACTGCCAGTGTATTTCTAGAAAAGTTAATATTTTCCCAAACAGCGACTGAAACTTGAAAAGTGTAAGTTTTTGCAGGATATTGTCATCTATTTGGGACATAAAATAGACAGACATGGACTTACTGCAGAAAATTTAGAAGCAGTAAAGAACTACCCAGCTCCGGACAATGTAGAAAAAGTTAGAAGCTTCTTGGGATTGACAGGATATTATAGGAAGTTTATCAAGGGATATGCAGACATAGTTAAAACATTAAGTTCTTTGTTGAGAAAATATTCAAAGTTCATTTGGCGACTTGTGCAACAACAAGCTTTTGAAAAGTTGAAAGTTAAACTTACTAGTTCTCCAGTTCTCATATTCCCTGATTATGATAAAGAGTTCATTCTTTGTACTTATGCGTCTGACATAGGGTTAGGAGGCATACTGATGCAAGAGAGAAATGGAACATTGAAACCGATAGCTTACACATCTAGACTATGTAATTGTGCAGAGAAAAACTATTCCATAACAGAAAGAGAAACCTTAGCAGTGATATATCCATTAGAAAGTTTTAGAGATATGATACTGGGATATCCAATCAGAGTGTGGACTGATCATAAAACTATTCAGAACTTATTCAAGCATAAGGATTTTAGAGGCAGATTAGCCAGGTGGTTTACTATACTTCAGTGTTCTGAGGTTAAGTTTGAATATATTCCGGGTAGAAAGAATGTTGCAGCAGATGCACTATCTAGAAGTATCAGCCAACCAATGTCAGGGTTGATCAATTTCATCGGCAATGTAGATGAACTAGTAACATTAGATGAGGGAATGGTGATAAGGGAACAAAGGAAATACCAAGGAAATACCAAGGAAATACCAAGGAAATACCAAGGAAAACTACCAAAAGGCTATAAGATAGAGGAATTTCTTTTGTACAAATGACTTTTGTATAGAAAACACAGTTGTATGTGGGAAAGATATTTCTAGGGACCCAGTGAATCAGTTGGTAACACAACAAACTCTTGTACCAGAGATATTGAAATTACATCATGATAGTGATTGTAGTTCACACCTAGGAAAGGATAAAACTTATAGACAAACACAACTTAAACACCTTTGGCCAGGTATGAAAATATATATATATATGTTTATATAGAAATGTTTTTGAAATGTGCTAAGATAAATGGAAATACACCCAAACCTGCTCCTATGCTATTATATCCCATCACACAGAAATCTTGGAAAAGAGTTCACATAGATGCACTGGAGTTATCTATGTTTGAAAATGGATATAATTATGTATTTGTTGCTACTGATTATTTTTCAAGATTTTCTATTTTACAATCCATACCAAATAAGAGAACTAAAACAATTGCTTCAGTAATCTATGATCAGATAATCTGTAATTTCACTTCTCCTAGGATCTTGGTTTCAGGCAATAGTATGTTTTTTTTTTTTTTTTTTTTGGGGGGGGGGGTCCGTAGGTATTTCTTGTTATATTTGTACATGCAGCTTTTGGTTACCATTAGGTGGATGATAGCATCCATTGAAGGATGTTTCTTTTAACCTTGTTTTGCCATTTTATGCTGAAGTGCTTTAATTACTAATTTAGCTTTATACATATAATATCATATGAAATGTTGAATTCCATAATAATGCAGTATGCCAAAGCCCTGTAAGAGGCTAGTAGAAAAATAGTTGGTCGGGACGACCAAGTGGTAGCTGCCGAGCCCTGTAAGAGACTCTTAGGTATAGGTAGACACGTGGATAGATGGTGAGGGGTTCTATGAGTTGGATGTTTGGTAAACAACAGTTCGTAGGCGAAGGTTGCGCAAGCTCGCTCTCCGCTAGAGTGATAAAAATGATCGGGAGCCTGGGTGACTTGTATGTTGTGCTTTTTGCTTATGCAACCTAAGTGAGTATGCAGTGATTCGAGGTTGCTTAAGTAAACAATACTGCATAGAGATTTGTAATAACGATTCTGATTGGAAAAAAGATCAAGGAGAAAATTTAATTGGTTCACAATTGTGAGATCACGCCCTTAGGAGAGGTTCTTAAATATAAAGTTAAAGATCATAGGACTAAAGAATTTATGACGTCACTACAGAACTGACATAGGACCTAAATTGAGTGTTCTCGACGGGAGTTACTTGGTGTACCTTAGAGAACCAATTATAGTAAAACTCGGGAAGAAAAGAAAGAAAAATTAAGCTCCTTTTAATTCCCCCTATACAGAAAATATAGTGAAGTGAGAAGTAGAAGCCTGACAGTGCAAAATACAATTACTAAGTGAACTCAGTCAGAAATTGAATAAGTTGAATGATCGGATGCATAGGGTCTACCGACTAAAAGGGTGAGTAACAAATAACATTAATGAAAGACAGTGGAGAAAGTAGAAAGTGAGAGACGTACTAAACGAAAGTAAAAGCACGAAAGAAAGATGGTACATAGGGGCGGCCACAAAATAAAAAAAAGAAAGAAAGAAAAGAAGAAAGAGAGGAAATAAATAAAGAAAGTAAGAAAGAAAGAAAGAAAGGAACGAAGGAACGAAGGAAGGAACAAATGAACGAACGAAGGAAGAAATAAAGGAGAGAAAATAAGGAAAAGATAAAAAGAAGAAAGGAGAAATATAGAAGGATAGATAGGAAAATGAGAATGAAAAAATGTGTGTGTGTGTGTGTGTGTATATATATATATATATATATATATATATATATATATATATATATATATACATATAAAATCAATAATGAAAAAAGAAAGAAATAACGCAAGGATCTCTACCTGCAACCAACTGCCAAATGATGTTGACTGTAGCCACGTTGATGACGTTGGGAATTTCCATGACTCCCGCCCTCTCCTCGATGTACTTCGCAAACTCAGATGCTTCGAACTGGATGGAGCCCTCAATGGAGCTCTTCCCCATGCCCAGACGCTGGAGGTGCTGAAGGCAGAAACGACGCCCATTCTGCCAGACTGGTCCGCTGCTACCGACAATGCCTAAACAAAAAATCCTATGTTATGCTGTTGGCCTGTTATCTCTTTTAACCTTTCGCATGACATCCATAGTACGATTTGTTTTGTTTAAAGCCAATTCTTTCATTCAGATGAAGTTCAGCCAACAAGGAAGTGGTTTATGAAATGATTCTTGAAGCGAAAGTTTGTTGAAGATTCCAAGTGACGGAACGATGGGTTAGATATAAATCCCGTTTTTAGTAACTGTTACGGCATATGTAAATTTCTTTTGCATGAAAAATTAAACAAATCTAAAAATAGACAAGAAGGGGAACAGAAAAAAAATGAAACTTAGTGAAAGAGGGAGGAGGAGGAAGAGGAAGAAGTCATGTAGGAGATCTCCCTCCGTCAGAAACCGAAGATTTTGATCTTACCTAAGAGATTGTCAGACATGACTGTGAAGATGGTTAGTAAGGGCCTGTCACTGAACTCGAACCTCGAGCAGGCCTCCTTCACCAGGTCGTAATTGCACAGGAAAACCTGCACCACGGAGCCTGTCCGCACACTGCAGAAGCGGAGGAAATTGTTACACTAGCAGAGAGATATAGATACAAATATGTAGATAGATAGGAATATAGATAAGAAGAAATATAGATAGATAAGATTATAATAGATAGAGATATAGACAGATAGATGGATAGAAAGACAGATAGATGGATAGATTGATGGGTAGAAATACAGATAGAAACATTGATAGAAATAGATACGTAGAGAGATAGAAATATAGAGAGATGGATAATTATATATATATATATATATATATATATATATATATATATATATATTCATATATATATATATATATATATATATATATATAAAGAGAGAGAGAGAGAGAGAGAGAGAGAGAGAGAGAGTCATAGAGGTAGTAAAGGAGAATTTTAATGAAAGTAACAGAAAGTAAGGATTGTAGAATTTGCTAATGATCAGCAATATTCTTTGAATGTAGATTTGTTTCCAGTCATACAAGACTAAGTGAATACAATCAACAAAGAAGTACATCATATTATTTCTGTTGTTGTTAATGCTGTTGTTTTAGCGATGTTGTTCCTGTAATTGTTATTTCTGTTATTGCAATCATTATTGTCATCAGTATCATCGTTATTATTAAAGGAGAAGCCTAAACGATGAACATGTAGATAAAACAAAAAATCTATATGATAAGCTGAACTCATAATAAAAGAGAAGTTAAACTCATATCCCATTTTCCCTCACAGAGTTGTCATCACAGAAACGAAAAGAAAATGTAAAGGAGTTCATTGAAGTGAGGCGCCCTCACGGAAACAACAAGACTGCAAGCGTTTACAAAGTCTCAACAAAAATTTTTGCTAGTTTAGAGCGTTTCGTCTTATGATAATACTACAACTCTCTGCGCGCACTCGCATAAAATTATCTTCACGGAAACCATATTAAAGAGCCCTCGTCAAAAAAGTTTGCTACTTTAGCACACTTTGTCACAATTGATGAAGGTCACTAATACAATTATCTTTAAGCACAGTACGCTCGTGCGTAGATGAAGTGGACGTCAACAGCTGTAGTATATATTATAATTATCTATGACAAAATGCGGCAAAGGAGAACACGTTCTTTAGGAGAACGTTTGAGGTTTTGTGGTTTCCATGACGATAAATAGAACGACATCCTCTTCGCAACCATGAATTGCTGTTGTTATGGACTGTAGCTGACCAGCCCTTCTAGCCACATGGAGACCATCTAGTCCATGGGTGGGCAACTATTGGCACGCGTGCAAAACCTGGTACGTTAACCTTTTCCGGCACGCTAAAGCTAGAGCTCACCTTAAAAGATTATATATATAAATATATATATATATATATATATATATATATATATAAACAGAAATGTAGTAGCACATTTGTAAATTACACACAGGAACCCACAGTCGGAGAAAGAATAAACTTCGAATAAAGAAAAATCCTATATTTCGGCTATCAACTGTAGCCCTCTTCAGGAAAGTACATAAGATAGAGAACAGAGGGGACTTATAAACTACAGTAAGAAGAGATGTGGACAGTTGACCTCACTCAGGCGCGGGGCAAACTGGGGTGGCGGAGGAGGGAGGAGGTGAGGAGAGGGGAGGATGTAGTGTCCGCATCAACTTGGCTACTGCTGCGCGTGAGATAATGTCAGGTGTCCACTGCCCTTTAGAAATATTAATATTAGGGCATTCCTCAATTAATGCTGATTCGACTATTTTCCTCCTGAAACCGCAGTGGGACTTGAACACTAATCTGGCCTTACCCCAGTCGAAAGAATGATTCTTATTTTTGACATGAAGAAATACAGCCGAATTTTCTTGCCCATACCTAATTGACCTTTTATGTTCTGCCAATCTAGTGTTCAGGTCTCTCCCGGTTTGACCCAAGTAAACCAAATCACAATCTTTGCAGGGCAAACAATAAACACCAGGTGACTCAACTTCCTTCGGTTTTTGTTGAACGTTCACAATTTGCTTACGCACGGTGTTAGGATAGTGATAGTACATTCCTGGTGTTTACCTCACCACCCTTCCACTCATATATATATATATATATATATATATTATATATATGTTATATATATATATATATATATATATATATATTATATATATATGTGTGTGTGTGTGTGTGTGTGTGTGTGTGTGTGTGTGTGTGTGTGTGTGTGTGTGTGTGTGTGTGTGTGTGTGTGTGTGTGTGTGTGTGTGTGTGTATTTACCTAGTTGTATTTTACGGGAAGGGAAGCTATGCTCGTGTGTCCCGTCTTCATATATCATTTTATCTAAACTGTTTTTAAATTCTTGTATTGTTTTTGTACACACCACTTTCTCAGCTAACTTGTTCCAAATGTCTATTACTCTGTGGGGATAGCTGTTCTTTTTCAGATCTCTTCTATAACTGTCTTTCTTGATTTTCTTTTCGTGCCCTCTGGTATTTTTATCATCCCATTTTATTAGATCCTCTCTATCAATAGTTTCTATGCCTTTCATGATTCTATAAATAGTTATCAAATCTCCTCTCTCTCTCTTCTTTGCTCTAATGTCTTTAGTTCAAGTTTTGCTAGTCTCTCTTCATATGATAGTTTTGAGAGTGTTGGTGCCAATTTTGTAATTGCTCTTTGTATTCTTTCAAGTTTTGTTATATATTTTTTTGTACTTGGTGACCACAACGTTGCTGCATATTCCAATCTTGGTCTTATCAAAGTGATTAGTATTTTCTTCACCATTTCTTCATCCAGGTATGTAAATGCCACTTTGATTATTCTTATTAAATTATAAGTTTCTCCAAAAACCCCTCTATATGTTTCTCAGGTGACATATTATTCATAATAATGACTCTCAGGTCCTTCTCATTTTCTACTTTTTTTATTCCTTCTTCTCCCATTTTATATGATCCTACTATTCTTTTTTTGCTTTTTCCAAATTCCATTACACTACACTTCTTAATATTGAATTCCATCTCCCACTTCCTACTCCATTCCCATACTTTATTGAGATCACTCTGTAGTGACTCACAATCTTCTTCAGTGTTCACTTTTTTCAACAGTTTTGCATCATCCGCAAAGAAGCTCATATAACTTTCAATTCCTTCATCCATATCATTAATATATATATATATATATATAGCAAACATTATTGGGGCCAGAAGTGTTCCTTGTGGAACACCACTTATCACTTCATCCCAATTAGAGCGTTTGTCTCTTATCACTACTCTCATTTTTCTTTCTTGCAAAAAGTCTTCCATCCATTTCAGCAGTTTGTCCTGTATTCCTCCTGTAGTTTCTAATTTCTTAAGCAACTTCTTATGTGGCACCTTGTCAAAAGCTTTTTTCAGGTCTAGAAATGCACAATCAGCCCATCCATCTTTTTCTTGTGTTATATCTATTAGCCTTGAATAGAAACATATTAAGTTTGTGACGCATGATCGTCCTTGTCTGAATCCAAATTGTCTTGGATTTAGTACGTTGTTTTTCTTTTAATGCCTTACCCATCTACTTTTGATAACTCTTTCACAAATTTTTGCTACCGTGCTTGTTAGAGAGACTGGTCTATAGTTTGTAGGGTCTTCTTCGTTTCCCCCTTTATATATAGGTACTATATTTGCTCTTCTCCAATTTTGTGTGTGTGTGTGTGTGTGTGTGTGTGTGTGTGTGTGTGTGTGTGTGTGTGTGTGTGTGTGTGTGTGTGTGTGTGTGTGTGTGTGTGTATTATATATATATAAATATGGCCATCAGTAGCTGCATCTGCGCTAGGCCTATAATTTTACTCCGTTGGCACTCGAAAAAATATTGTATCAAAGATTTGGTTGATTTTTGACCCCCACACTTAGAAAGGTTGCCCACCATTGGTCTAGCTTCTTTACGAGCGGGAGATTCCGCGAAGAGGAATACATCCCGGTAATAGCCTGAGTACAAGGAAAAGGGAGAGCAGTCGATTACAGTACTGAGAGGCTCGTTACATACGTATCGACTTTTCGCCGTGCACTGTCCACGACACGACGTCGTGCTCTCAAATCACCATGGGTGTATATGGACGCTTTCATACGTGGTCGTGGTCGTGACGTGTGGAAGCCTCCATAGACACCCGTATTGTGTTATTAGTGTAATACTCGTAGTTAAATTATTTCGACTATTTTCTTTAAAATGTGTAATTTTCATGTAATTTGACCAGTCGTGCATTTCAGCAAAAACCATCGGATGGTATTCATAGCTGTGGTCGGCAATTTTGCAGAGGATGATAACGTAACTTCTCTTTGATCAAATTTCATGGAAATCACACATTTTAAAGAAAATAGGTCAAATAATGCAACCATATGCTATTTTTTATATACAATCGTGCATTTCAGCAAAAACTGTATGTGTTCGAGTTTGGTCGGCTATTAATGAGTCGGACGATATTCGTAGCTGTGGTCGGTAAGGTTGCAGAGGATAAAAACGTAACTTTTTTTTTATCAAATTACATGAAAATCCATTTTAAAGAAAATAGGTCAAGTAATGCAATCATATGCTATTTTTTATATAAAATTGTGCATTCCAGCAAAAACCGTCCTTGTCGTGTCGTGGACGACGCACGGTGAAAATTCGATACGCGTGAAACGAGTCAAAGGAATAAACCGTCATTGTTGAATTCCATCCCACCATCCAGAGCTCTTGCATTTAAGATCTCACTAACTCTTACACAAATCCCAAAGACCTACATGTTCGGTCTGGCTGGCACCAAGCGATTTTATTCAACTGAGCGGAACATTGCGCGTAGCGAATTAATCAGAATCATACTGAAAAAATCTTTCGCTGCTGTAGATGACTTTTACATTTGTTCTGACCGCCGCCATATGATCTTGTTCAGCCGAAAATACCCCAATAGATCAGCGGTTCTAAGTGTGTGTGTGTGGGGGGGGGGGGCATGGGGGGCCCTCTCCCCCAAAGGACCCACGCCAAGAATTTAACGGGACCATGGCCTGCTGTTACAAACTACATTTATACATAATGTGAGGAATCCGAATAAAAAAGAAATCTATCAGTTATAGAATGATTATGAATGTCAGCTTTGTAGTAAAGCACAGGGTTTCCCATCAGCATTATATTATCATTGTTATATATTTTTATCTTTTTGTCGGGGTGGGATTTGGGAGAAAAATCTAAGGAATGTTGAGAATTGATGAAGGGGTGAATGAGTGAAAAAGGTTGAGAACCTAAGCCACCGATATTGCGTAAGGGCTAGACTCCTCTATGCCCTAAGTATTTCTAATTTGTCGACGGTAACCAGTAATTTTATCCTTGGAAGCAATATTCTCCCGAAGAGGCGGAGTCGTCTTAGAGATGGTAAAGAAGACTATAGCTAGGCAGCAGAAGGAATGATCAGCAAATGTAGCAAAGGGATTGATGGAGGTACACTTAATTCCTTTATCGTAATGTTCTACTCCTCAACTAATTAGAATTGTTTGGCGTTAGCCAAACTAGAGTATGTGAATGTGTTCTCGTAGCGAGAGGGTGGAAGGACGCTAGATGGCTTGAAAGAGGTGGTAAAGATCCTACGCCAGGAGGCGTTGAGTAGTTGCGGCCAAAGCCGTCAAC
Source organism: Oratosquilla oratoria (assembly GCF_046742065.1). Classification (NCBI taxonomy): domain Eukaryota; kingdom Metazoa; phylum Arthropoda; class Malacostraca; order Stomatopoda; family Squillidae; genus Oratosquilla; species Oratosquilla oratoria. The sequence goes on from NC_134816.1 coordinate 8,262,812, forward strand.
TTTATTATATGCTTGGACTGTTGGGGGCAGGTAACAGTCACTGCTGGGAATCGGAGAGGAACTAGGGGTTCGAACCAACAACTAATTCATTGCGAGACCGACACACTTCCGATTAGGCCACCAGCGCACAAGAAAGAAAATTACCAAAAACTAAGGGCAACAACCCTTTACAGGACTCGGACTAAAATCGTTTCGAAAAGTCCACCTGCTGAGAGTAACAACATTTTAGAATACTCAGCCAAGACTCGTTTCGATAAATCAACCCGCGCCATTGTCGAAGTGAAATGGCTGTCTCTATGAAACTCTAACGCAAGCACGACCTCTGCAGGAATTGTAGATTTAGCTGAGCCTGCAGCCGTCGGGAAGTGAGTCTTGGAATCCAAAGCTTCTACAGAACCAATAAGAGGCTCAGTCCAGTGGTGGCACGTGATCGATGACTTCAGGAAATCAAATCAGATGTGCATAGTATACAGGTGTTCCAAGAAATATTCTCTATTTTATGACATGTGCGGCTTTTCGCATTGCTAAAGTTTTGATTGTTAGTGAAAGTTCTGGCGGAAATGTCCTTCGTAAAGGGCTCTCTCCATAAGGCGCCTTTTTCATAACTGTTAGGTTCATTACACATGTATCGACTTTTCGCCGTCCACGACACGACGTCGTGCTTTCAAATAGCCATGGGTGTTTACGAACGCTTTCACACGTCACGATCACGTGTGAAAGAGTCCGTAGACACTCATGGTTGTTGTTGTTGTTTTCGTTCCCTAGACTGTCCGAGCAGTCCCGTCTCCCCAAGGAATGCCACAGCCGAAACTGGGTTTTCCCACAAATCCTTTATAGAGTGTATGTTGTGTTGTTTGCGTGCATGATTGTGTATAATGCAGTCTTCCATTATGTGTTGTATGGTATGGGGTGAAGTGTTACATCCTGGGCAGCTGTTCACAATGCGGTCATCCAGCCTCTTCTTGTAGCTTAGAAGTGCTGGGTGGTGGCCGCACCGCAGTCTGGCCAGGTGGACTCTGTCCTTTTGTGGGAGGGGGTCTGGCATGCAGCAGTGTGTTGTCTTTCGGTGTGTTAATGGAGAGGTGAGTGATATGATTGTGAATATGTTTCCGGAGGCTGGTATTTGGTGGTTGTGGAGGAAGAGAAGAGAGTATCTGTGTGTGATATAGGTCTTTGGGTGTTGTCTTGGTGTGTGTGGGTGTTCTGCTATGCAGTGTAGCGGGTGTGATGTGTTTGTGGTGGCTGCGGCAAGTGTTTGTGTGCCTCTCATGTCGAGGTGGTCCTTGAATTTGAGGACTTTTGTTTCATAGTGTAAATGGTCTGTAGGTGTTGTATTTGTGCAGCCTGTAATTGTTTTTAGGGCTATGTTTTGTATGATTTGAAGGGTGTTGTGGTGTGTCTCACTGAGATTAGGAGCCCATGCATGACTCGCATAATTCATCACTGAGCGTATGCATTGTTTGTATATTGTTGTATTAGTTTCTTTATTTTGTCCAAATGTTGTTCCAGTGATTGACTTAAGTGCGTTAAGTCTACGTGTGCATTTGTTTTTTATGTTTGTGATATGTTGTTTGAAAGACATGGATGTATCGTATGTTAAACCAAGAATTTTCGGTGTGTTTGTGTGTGGTATTAGAGTGTTGTTGATGTAGAGATGAGGTATGTATTTGTGTTCTTTTGTCCAGTTGGTGAGAAGTGTTGCTGTAGATTTGGTTGGAGCTATTTTGAGTCTGTTTGTGATGAACCATGTGTTGAGTGTATCAAGGTATGGCTGGATTATTTCTGCAGCTTTGTCTGTGTTACGATGTGTGCATGTGATTGTTTAGTCGTCTGCATAGGAAGAGATTTGTATTTCTGAGGTGTCTGGCGTGGGTAAGTCATGCATGTATAGATTAAAGAGCGTGGGGAATAGAACAGAGCCCTGTGGTACTCCATTCTTTATGTTTCTGATGTGCGATGATTGGCCATTATATGACACATAAGCATTCCTACCTGCCAGATAATTGGCCAGCCATCTTTTGGTGTTATTGTGCATGTCTGTGTTATATATCTTATTTGTTAGGTTGTGGCGGGGGATAGCATCAAAAGCTTTACTAATGTCTAATGATATAAGAAGTGTGCTGTGGTGGGGCCTATCTGAATTGATGCCATCTAAAATTCTTTGTGTGAGGTTTATTAGAAGAGTGTTTGTGGAGTGTAGTGGCCTAAAACCGTGTTGTGAGTCAGCAAGGGGAATATGTGGTGTGACAAGTTTAAGTATTAGGCGTTCAATGACTTTAGAGGGGGTGCAGAGAAGTGTGATTAGGTGGTGCGATGTTGGGATTGTTGGGTCTTTGTTCGGTTTTGGAATGGTGATTATTTTACCATGCTTCCAGATGTCGGGTATAGTGTTGTGTGAATAGCTGTAGTTTGCAATGTTTGTGAGTGCGTGTATACCTTGTGGTCCAATGTGTTTTAGGTGGATGTTACTTATGTTATCAGGGCCACAGGCAGATGAGTGCTTGAGATTATGTATTATGTGTTTTGTCTGACTGTCTATTAAGGGTGTATAGTCTGAGTCTGTGGGAAAGTCTTTCTTACGTCGAATAGTGCGTCGGTCGTCAGGGAGAGAAGTGAGATGGCTTGTCTGTGCAAAATGATTTATGAGTGTGTTTGCTTGTTGTCTGTTTGAGGGTAGATTGTCTGTTGTTGTGATTATTGCTGCGTGAGAGCGTGTTGTGTTACTGTTGGATAGTGTAATGCTGTTGAGTGTTTTGTACAATTTGCTGGTGTTTGTTTTGTGATCAAGTGTATTGATAAAGTTTTGCCAATTTTGTGTTTTTTGTTCGTGTATTTTATTAGCAATCACAGTGTTTAGTGTTTGTATTTGGTCTGCTATGTTTTGAGGGATAGGTGTGGGGGTATTGTGTTTAAGCGTGTCTCGTTGTCTGATGAGGACTTGGATTTCTGGTGTGAAGTTGGGGTTGTGTGATTTTCTGTTGCCTCTAGGGATGTATCTCTTGTCTGCATTTTGTATGATTGTATTAAAAGCGTGCACAGCATTGTTTATGTTTGTGATTGGTGTACTGTTAAGTGTTTCAAAATGTTGTTCTGTCTCTTCAGTAAAAGCTTCCCAGTTAGCTCTCTTGTAATTGGTGTATGTGTGTCTGTGGCCAACTGGGGTGCATCTTGTTTTGGTGGTGATGATGATTGGAAGGTGGTCAGAACCAAGCGTTCCGACCACTCTCCATGATGTTGTTGGGGTTAGGCAGGGGGAGCAAAAGGGGATATCAAGAGAGGAGGGAGTGTAGAGGACTTGGTGTGGGATATGTGTATGATTATGTGTGTTGTTCATGATAGTCAATGAGTCAAACTGAGTCTGTATATCAAGCCCTCTGTCTGTGTCAGGGTTGTCGACATACCAGGCAGACGACTTGGCGTTGAAGTCACCACCCATGATCAGGTTGGAGATTGAGGCTAGTTGGCCAAATTGAGGCCTGAAGGTGTTTGGAACTGTGGAGGATGATTGGGGGGGAATGTACATATTAACTATTGTCAGTGTTGATTTTGTACCGGGTGTAGTTATTTGAAATGAAAGTCAAAGTTGGTTCGGCGGTATACTGTAATCACTGACGACACAATGCGTGTGTATACATGGAGTACTAGCTCTGAACTGCCGCCCAGCTGCCAATTTTGGCGCGAAGAAACGTACATCGCATTTTGTGATATCCAATATAATTACAATTTTACACAATGATTACACATAATTACAATAATAATAAAACAACAAACAATAAAACATATGACAATTTTATAAAGAGGGGGAAACATATAATTCCCAAATGAGCAACACACAAGTACAATGTACGATAATATACAACATAAGAGGCAAGTGAGAGGAGAAGCAACATACAAGTACAATGTACGATAATATACAACATAGCATGCTAACACAATTTGTTGCCTGTGCGAATTCGAACGGATTGGATTTCTGTAGTGTTATCTGTGGTAGGAAGGAGAATTTTGGTTGTGGCACTTGTGTCCACAAAACAGATGGAGTGGTGGATCAGGGTGATGAGTCCACCGCCATTGCCGTCGGTCCGGTCTTGTCTGATGGTGGTGTAATTATGAAATAATGATGTTTTGTGTGAGTATCTTAGTTTTGTTTCTTATATAATTGCAATGTGTATGTTGTATTGTTTAAGAAAGTGTTCGAGTTCATGTTTTTTCGTGTTAATACCGTCAATGTTGTGTTGTGATATGTTGATGTTGTGTGTTCTGTATGTGTTGTATGTTGCCGTTTGGGGTTGAGGTTGGGGTGTTAATGGGGAAGATATAGGATCTGGGTTAGAGGGGGGGAAAGGAGAGATTGGGGGCAAAGGAAGGGGAGTACTGATTGGGGATAAGGGCAAAGGGAAATTGGGAGTGGGTAAGGGTGCTGGGTGTGGTTGGGGAGGTGGGAGTGGAGTTACTGAAGGGCAGGTAGAACATGTCCAAGTGTTTGTGTATTGGTTTGTGTCAGCAACTGTTGTACAAGTGAGGTGGGCCCAGTTTTTGCACATATTGCACTGAACTGAGCCCTTTGTCTGTCTGCTCGAAGTAATGGGTTTAGAGCATGTTGGGCATGTGTATTTTGTGGTGGGCCCAGGATTGCTCTCTACATCTCCGGCTAAAAGTAGAAGAAGAGGGTTGATCGCCGGAAACTCACCCCTTGGTGCAGAAAAAACGTAACATTGCATGTTGAGAAAAAGGATTGTGGTACTCCCCAAGGCAGTCGTAGCTCCTCTTGGGGATTGGTGCCACCTGCGTAGAGCCGGTGGCCAGGGCTGGTTGCCGCCGTTTGGCCCCCCAACTCTTGGGGTTGGGGGGTGGTCCCACGACGTAGACGCTACGGCTCCAGGATCGACACCCATAGTTATTTGAGAGCACGACATCTTAGGCCCCTTTCACACTAGGCAACTAGTGACTGTCACTAGTGGTCACTAGTTGCCTAGTGTGAAAGTCTCGGGCAACTGCAAGCAACCAGTGACTGTTACCGAGTTGTGGAATCCTTTCTCATTATCTCATTAGTCGAAAGAATGGCATCAATGGAGGAGATGCTTCTGTTGGCTTTGCTGGTCATGAAAAAGAGACGGTCGGTGACGGCAACTGCCAGTGACGGTCAATTTGTTACCGGAACGGGCAACAGCCATAGCCTGTTGCGCAATCGGGCAACCGCAGTGACGTAGTGTGAAAAGCTCAATTTAAAATAATGGTAGGCAACTAGTGACCGTCACTAGTGTCCGTCACTAGTGACGGTCACTAGTTGCCTAGTGTGAAAGGGGCCTTAATGTTCTTGGATCAGAAAAACTATATTACTGCCGGGTGAAAGCACAGTCATATTCATAACTACATGTTAAATTTTACAACCAGCCTCATAATGACTGGACACAGCGATAATAAGTAAAATGCTGTATAAACATTAAAATTATATTCCTTATCGTATATTCGCTATAATTTCTTTCTTTGCACTATTGAGATGGAAAGCTTTAAATTAGGTGAACAAGGACCGTTTCATCCCTAGATGTACATGAAATCCGTGTAAATCGCATAGTTACTGAGCTAAGTGAACAAATATAAATATATTTTAAGAAAGCTTGAGGTTTCAGCCAGCTCAGCTGGGGAAGGGTGAGCAGGGCTGCCAACGGAAAACGCAGGATCCACTGAGATTCTTTGAGTGAATTGCCCATTGGTATATTGAAAGAGCAGGGCAGGACTCGTAGTAATAAATTTTAAATTGGACAAATTTAGGTTCAAGAAGGAAATAGGCAAGAACTGGTTTGCCAGCAGGGGAGTGGTCAATGAATGGAGAAGACTTAGTATTCATGTAGTGAGGGCTGAATCAATTGGTTGTTTTAAGAGAAGCTGAGATAACTGTATGGATAGGGATGACATGGTAAGGGACATGGAACTGTCTAGTGTAGACCTTATGGTCTCTTGCAGCCTCCTCCAATCTTACGTTATGTTTTTATGGGTAGTCTTGGTGATAAAAAGGACACTATACAAAGGCCAACATTAATACCCATTAACGTTACTCACGAGAATATGTCTCCGTGTTTCTTCCAAAGCTGACATAGCTCCTGTTCTTTTGGGACGGGTGACCAGGAAGGATGACCTACCAAAGGAAATCCCCACAGTCCTGGAACAGTTAACGTTTATCATTAATTGTTATTTCCTTAATAACTTTATGATTGACAACTGACAAGTGACCGCCTCACTTCTCAACCCTCAAATGGCCAATGTTGTCAAAAGTACTCGCATACAGTATTATGTCACTTCCAACCATTGCTGTTGAAAGTACTCGCATGTTGTATTGTGTAGTATTGTACAGTAGCTGTTCTGGGACTCATGGCAGTGTATATTTTTCAAAATAATGATGCATGAATACTTAGTGTATATATTAACGCATGAGCATGCATGCTCATGCATTAACATATACATTAAGTGTGTGTGTGTGTGTGTGTGTGTGTGTGTGTGTGTGTGTGTGTGTGTGTGTGTGTGTGTGTGTGTGTGTGTGTGTGTGTGTGTGTGTGTGTGTGTGTGTGTGTGTGTGTGTGTGTGTGTGTGTGCGTGTATTTACCTAGTTGCATTTACCTAGTTGTATTTTACGGGAAGGGGAGCTATGCTCGTGAGGTCCCGTCTTCATATCTCATTTTATCTAAACTATTTTTAAATTCATGTATTGTTTTTGCACGCACCACTTTCTTATCTAACTTGTTCCAACTGTCTATTACTCTGTGAGGAAAGCTGTTCTTTTTCAGATCTCTTCTATAGCTGTCTTTTTTTTTTTTTTCTTTCCGTGTCCTCTTGTATTTCTATCATCCCATTTTATCAGATTCTCTCTATCAGTAATTTCTATGCCTTTCATGATTCTGTAAATAGCTATCAAATCTCCTCTCTTCTTTCCTCTAGTGTCTGTAGTTCAAGTTTTGCTAGTCTCTCTTCATATGATAGTTTTGAGAGTGTTGGTGCCAATTTTGTAATTGCTCTTTGTATTCTTTCAAGTTTTTTTTATACATTTTTTTGTACTTGGTGACCATATCGTTGCTGCATATTCCAATCTTGGTCTTATCAGGGTGATTAGAATTTTCTTCACCATTTCTTCATCCAGGTATGTAAATGCAACTTTGTTCTTATCAAATCATAAGTTTCTCCAAAAATCATATTTATATGTTTCTCGGGTGACATATTATTCATAACAATGACTCCCAGATCCTTCTCATTTTTACTTTTTTATTCCTTCTTCTCCCAATTTATATGCTCCTGTTATTCTGTTTTTGCTTTTTCCAAATTCCATTATACTACACTTTTTTGTATTGAACTCCATCTCCCACTTCCTACTCCATTCCTGTACTTTATTTAGATCACTCTGTAGTGACTCACAATCTTCTTCCGTGTTCACTTTTTTCAATAGTTTTGCATCATCTGCAAAGAAGCTCATATAGCTTTCAATTCCTTCATCTATATCATTAATATATATAGCAAACATTATTGGGGCCAGAACTGTTCCTTGTGGAACACCGCTTATTACTTCATCCCATTTTGAGTGTTTGTCTCTTGTCACTACTCTCATTTTTCTTTCTTGCAAAAAGTCTTCCATCCAATTAAGCAGTTTGCCCTGTATTCCTCCTTCAGTTTCTAATTTCTTAAGCAACTTCTTATGTGGTACTTTGTCAAAAGCTTTTGTGTGTGTGTGTGTGTGTGTGTGTGTGTGTGTGTGTGTGTGTGTGTGTGTGTGTGTGTGTGTGTGTGTGTGTGTGTGTGTGTGTGTGTGTGTGTGTGTGTGTGTGTGTGTGTGTGTGTGTGTGTGTGTGTGTGTGTGTGTGTGTGTGTGTGTGATTCACCTTGGTCTTTGGATCAGGTGTTGGACTCGTGATCTACAGCTGTTTCCCTCCCGGAAGACCGCTCAGAGCTCGTATGACCGATCTATGGGTAATGCTGTGACCTTACACGCGCACACACACCCAACTTCCCGGTCACGAGAGTTGGAGTAACGACTCGAAGCGCAGCCATACTGAAATCATTTCAGCCCTGGGCAGGATTCGAACCCGGACCGCCGTAGTAACAGTCGAGGACTCTTCCTTGGTCTTTGGATCACGTGCTGCACTCGTGATCGACAGCTATTTCCCTCCTGGAAGAGAGCTCAGAGCTCATATGATCGATCCATGGGTAATGCTGTGACTTTACACGCACACACGCACCCAACTCCCCACCCACGAGAGTTAGAGTAACGACTCGAAGAGCAGCGATACTAAAATTATTTCAGTCCTGGGCAGGATTCGAACCCGGACCGCCGTAGTGACAGTTGGGGACTCTACCAACCGCGCCACCGAGTCGTGTGTGTGTGTGTGTGTGTGTGTGTGTGTGTGTGTGTGTGTGTGTGTGTGTGTGTGTGTGTGTGTGTGTGTGTGTGTGTGTGTGTGTGTGTGTGTGTGTGTGTGTGTGTGTGTGTGTGTGTGTGTGTGTGTGTGTGTGTGTGAGAGAGAGAGAGAGAGCGAGAGAGAGTGAGAGAGATAGAGAGATTTACCATTCACAATGGTCTTGGATCACGAGTTGGACACATGATAGACAGTTATTAACATCCCGGATGAGAGCGCAGAGCTCGTATGACCGATCTATGGGTAATACTGTGACCTTACACGCACACCCAACTCCCCGCCCACGAGAGTTGAAGTAACAACCTGCAGCGCAGCGATACTGAAATTATTTCAGCCCTGGGTAGGATTCGAACCCGGACCGCCGTAGTGACAGGCGAAAACTCTAACCACTGCGCCACGAGGTGTGTGTGTGGGGGGGGGTATTTACCTAGTTGTATTTACCTGTTGTATTACACGGGAAGGGAGTTATGCTCGTGGTGACCCGTCTTTGTATCTTTCAACATAAAGTTTTTTCTTAAAATCTTGAATAGCATTTGCACACACTGTTTCTTTATCTGTTATTCCATATATCCAGCACTTTGTGTGGGAAGCTATTCTTTTTCCGATCTCTTCTATAGTTATCTATTTTGAGTTTCTTTTCATGACATATTGTTTTTCTATTGTCATTTTTTAGTAAATCATTCCTGTCAAGGATTTCCATTCCTTTCATGATTTTATATATAGTCAGTAGGTCACCTCTTTCTCCTCTGTGCTCTAGTGTTGGTAGCTCCAATTTCGATAATCTTTGTTCGTATGTTAAATTGGAAAGAGCTGGTGCCATCTTTGTTGTTGCTCTCTGTATTCTTTCTAGTTTCCTTATATTCTTTTTAGTACTGGGTGTCCATAGTGTCACTGCATATTCCAGCTTTGGTCTAATTAATGTAACTAATATTTTTTTAATCATTTCTTCATCCAAGTAGTCAAATGCCACTTTCATTGACCTTAATAGGTTGTAGGTTTCACCAACTATTTTGTTTATATGTTTATCCGGTGTCATGTATTTGCTGGTTAATACTCCAAGGTCCCTTTCCGAGCGCATTTTTTTCATTTCTTCTTCGCCAATTTTGTAATTTTTTTAAATTCTGTTTTTGCTTTTCTCAAACTCTATTATGCTACACTTCTTGATATTGAAGTTCACTTCCCACTTTTGAGTCCATTTCCAGGTTTTGTCCAGGTCTGATTGTAATGAATCACAGTCCTCTTCTGTTATTACTTTCTTTAATATTTTTGCGTCATCTGCGAAGAAATTTATATAACATTCAATTCCTTCATCAATGTTATTTATGTATATGGCAAACATGATTGGAGCCAGCACTAACCCTTGTGGAACACCACTTATCATTTCTTCCCATTTAAAGTATTTGTCTCTAATTACTACCCTCATTTTTCTCCCAGTCAGGAAATCTTCCATCCATTCTAATAATTTACCTGCGATGCCACCTATTGATTCTATTTTTCTTATTAATTTCTTGTGTGGTACTTAGGTCAAATGCCTTTTGTAGGTCTAGATAGGCACAGTCTGCCCACCCATCCCTCTCATATATTATATCTATTAGTCTCGAGTAGAAGCAGATTAGGTTTGTTGTACACGATCTTCCCTTTCTTCCAGGTGTTTAACCCATCTGCTTTTGATCACTTTTTCACATATTTTAGGTACTGTGCTTGTTCGGGAGACCGGTCTGTAGTTAGTTGGATTTTCCTTTTTTCCTCCTTTATATAATGGTACTATTTTTGCATTTTTCCAGTCTTACCTTCTTTGAGTGAGCATTTGATTATAGTGTGTATTTCATCTGTTAATTCCTCTACGCATTCCTTCAATATCCAATTTGCAATTCCATACGGACCATGCGATTTTATGACATCAAGGTTTTTTATTTGGTCGCTGATTTCCTTTTTTGTTACAGTTATTTTCTTCATGGGGGGGGGGTTCTGTCTCTCTATTCCCTCACAGTTAGGTGTGTTCTCAATTGTGAAAACCGATTTGAAGTGGTTACTCATAACTTCTGCCATTTCTTGTTCTTCTGTATATTCATGGCTTCCTTAGCGCAACTTTTCTATTTCTTGTTTGTTTTATGGTTTACCGTTCACATATTTATAAAATAGTTGCGGTTGTTCCTTGCATTTTTCTATTATTTCCTTTTCATAATTTCTCTTTTCTTCTCTGCGTATTTTTACATAATCATTTCTTAGTTTGATGTATGTTTGCCATTTGCTCTTTTTTTTTCTCTTTTTTCCATTTTTTCCAGGCTTTGTCTCTTTTATCCTTGGCTTCACATTTTTTGTTGTACCAGTTCTTTATGTATATTCTTTCTTGCTTTTGTTGTGAAACATATTTGGTCACACCCTCATTATAAATTTCTTTTAGTATATTCAATTTCTCATCCATTCTTGTTTCTTCCTTTAGGAATGTTTCCCAATTTACATTACGAAAGAATTGGTCTTCCTATTCTATGTTTTTCATTTTTTCTTAGGTCTATTTGCTCTTTTAGTTCGAATTCTATTAGTACATGGTCACTCTTTCCTATTGGTGTTTTGTAATCTATTCTGTCCACAATTTCAGGTTCTGATGTAAATATTAAATCCAGTCTCGAAGGTTCCTCATTGTTTCTGTATCTGGTATTTTCCTCTATCTATTGAGTCATTGTGTATTCAATGGTCATATCGAGTAGCATGCTGCCCCATATGTCCTCTCTATCCTTAACTGTCATCTCTTCCCAATATATTTATTTTGAGTTAAAATCACCCATAATTACTGTATTTCCTCTTTCTTTCAGTATATCAGTTAGTTCATGTTTAGTATCTGCTTTTCATGTGGTTGTTTTCTATTTCTATCATTATTGACTCTATATTGTTTTTTCCTTCTGTTAACTTTGTCACATTTAAGTCTTTCTTGGTCAGAAATAGTACTCCTCCTCCTTGTTTTTCCCTTCTATTCTTCATCGAGCAGTTAAATAGATCTTGTCCCACAGTGTTAGTCGGTAGATTCCCTTTAAGATTAGTTTCTACTATTCCCATTATGTCCGGCTTTTCTGATGCCAGGTAATCATTTAGTTCATTCAGTCCTGAGATCATTCCATCTATGTTGGTATAGGCTATCTTTTCCTCGTCTTTTTCTGTCTGCTTTATTTCCTTTTTCGTGATATACCATTTTGTCAGTCTCAGGTCCACCACTTTAAAAAAAAAAAAAAAAAAAAAAAATCTTTTCAGTCTCGGTTCTTTTTTCATTTTTTTCCTTCGCTTTATTTCTAAGTTCCTATTCTTTTTTTTATTATTCATTTCTTTCTTTATCCATATGTTTTTTGTAATTTTCACTATTTGCTAGTTTTGCTGTTCTGGATAGTACTTCCTCTGCTATCATTTGTGACCTGGGTTTCACTTTTAGTGGTCTAAATTGTTTTTCTTTTGAGTATCTACCCATCCTATGTGTTTCCTCGATTTATTTGTCCAGGGTTTGATTCGCCTCTTGAATCTCCTTCAGAATCTCTTTTGCGATCTCTTTTTCTTCTCTTTCTCTCTGATACCTAAGAACATCATGCTTTTCTTTAATACCATAGATCAAAATGCATCTTTTTTTGTCCATTGTATCCCTAACCAAATTTCCTTTCTCTTTAATCACTTGGATTACCGTTTCCTTCGCAGTCTCTTTAACTTGTTGTTCTACTATTTCCTTAAAAGATAATTTTTTACTTTCCTGATCCACCTTCCACCGTTTCTTTATTTCTTGAAAGTTATTTTCTTTAATCTTTTCTTCCACTTTCTCAGTCACTGTCTGTAATTAATCCTTCATCTCATTCTTTAATGCTTCATTCCTATTCATATATTCATTTTTCAGTCTTATATTTTCTCTCTTTATCCAATTCAGTTCCATTCTCAATTCATCTATTTCCCTATTATTTTCTTCATTGGCTTTTCTTAATATAGCTGTTTCCTTATATATACTTTTGCATTCACTTTTCAGTTCAATTATTTCATCCAGCAATATATTTATTTCTCTATTTATTATAGTATTTCTAAACCTGGGTTCTCTATCCGTGTCTAGTCCTCTATATATATTACTATTTTCTCTATTAAACCCCGAAAAGACACCTCTATCCAACCTTTGGTATGTTTTTGGGGTTTCATTCAGACACGTTCTTTTTTTAATTGCATCAAATGGGGACTCTATTGTACTTACGTCAAGACGTCGCTTTGCAGTTTCCCTATCACTGAATTCTTCGTTTGTTTCATCCATTGTTGTCACTGATCGTGTGTGTGTGTGTGTGTGTGTGTGTGTGTGTGTGTGTGTGTGTGTGTGTGTGTGTGTGTGTGTGTGTGTGTGTGTGTGTGTGT
>NC_134816.1:8278075-8323075 GCF_046742065.1 Oratosquilla oratoria
ACATACATACATACATACATACATACATACATACATATACCAAGGCTTTTCCCCCTTACAAGGGAGGTAGCCAAAAAAGAAAAGGCATAAAATCATTTCCACCTATTCCATCCCTGAATACACTCCACATCCCTCCACCCTCCCTCTTATCTGAGCACCTCCTGGATGACGGGTCATCCCTGCACCTTGTCCACTGCCCTGGGTCAGAAGCAGTGTCGCAAGACAGAGCACATCCACAGCAAGGCCGCTTCATTAAATCGGCGAACCCCCCCCCCCTCTCCGTCCCCCCATTGCATAAAACGAGAGGACGGGGAGAAATCCCCTCGGGCTGCGTCAAACCCCGCTCACACACACCACCCCACCCCCCACCACCCCGCCCACTCCACCCCACGCAATCACAACACCATCCACACACAACCACTCTCCACTCACTCCCGCCCTCCGCCCTCTCATGACACCGGATAAACATATCAATAAAATATTCGGACAAATCTTCAACCTATTAAGGTCAATGAAAGTGGCATTTGACTGCTTGGATGAGGAAATTATTAAGAAATATTAATTACACTAGTAAGACCAAAACTGGAGGCCCTCAGTTGTCTTTATTAACAGGCCTCCTATTCAGGGTTTACAGAAAGCCTACGAACCGTGACGACTTCATACACTACCTGTCGGCACACAATGAGAGGACGAAAAAGGGGGTAGTCATGGGCTTCTTCCTGCGTGCCTACAGGATATGGAGCGAGGAATTCCTGGAGGAGGAATTCGAATACATCATCGCGGCCTTCTTGAAGCTTGGCTTCCCCAAGGGCTTAGTCCTGAGCCTAAGACGAAGAGCGGAAGAAATAATCCACACAAGCAGGTTAAGAGAAGGCAACGCCACCACAAAAACATCGTGCATGGCGCTTCCTAACTCTGAGAAGGTAGGAGACATTATTAGAAGCTCAGGAGCACGGAAGTAAAAGCAGCCGTAACATCGGGAACGAAGATGGATGACATAATAAAAAGCGGGACTAAGATGAGGGGGAGAAAAGGCAGCGTCGTATATAAGATCCCATGCACATCATGCGATAAAGCATACTATGGAGAGACTAAGAGGGGCCTTGACACTAGAATCAGGGAGCATAAGGCCGACCTCCGTCACCATAGACTCACCAACGCAATGGTGGTGCATGTTGATGAATCTGGGCACCTCCCACAATGGAACCGAGCCGAGATTCTACACGAAGGTATGGATAAGAAGACCAGAAAATCTATAGAAGCTGCGTACATCACCACTCGTCCGAATATCAACAATAAGGCTGGGAGCTTCACCTGGGCCAAATCTTCAGCGAATATAGCGCTTCGTGATCGGCTGTCTCAGTGGGCCAATCAGAACACAGCGCTATACGCTCGCACACCCCCTTGAGCCATAAGGCGTGTTTATAAACTCTGTATGTATCTAGTATGCTCATTCCTTTGAGAAAGTCGTTAGACGAAACGTCAGGAATAAAAGCTATCTAGCGATAGTTAGACCCATCCTTGACTATGCGATACAGTTTTGGTCTCCGTCCTACAGAATGGACATAAATTCACTAGAATCAGTACAGAGAAGAATGACCAAAATGATACAAGGACTCGGAAATTTGCCTTACGAAGAAAGGCTTAGGCACCTAAACTTACACTCTCTGGAAAGACGCAGAGTGCGGGGTGATCTAATAGAAGTGTTCAAGTGGATCAAAGGCTATAACAAGGGTGATGCAAACAAGGTCATCATAATAAAACAACAGGGCAGGACTCGCAGTAATGGGTATAAACTGGACAAATTTAGATTTAAGAAGGAAATAGGCAAGAATTGGTTTACAAATAGGGTGGTCGATGAATAGAATAAACTTAGTAACCATGTAGTAAGCGCTGAAACTATCAGTTGTTTTAAAAAACGATTAGACAACTTTATGGATGGGGATGACAGGTGGTGATGGATACATAGCTGCCTAGTGTAGGCCTTATGGTCTTTTGCAGTCTCCTTTATTTCTTATGTTCTTCACCTCCAGTCCATGTTTCCTTTACCGTGTCTATACAACTTACTAACGTCACTATCTATCCCATCGTCTAAGTCGTTTATGTACATAATGAACAACAAGGGACCCAAAACCGAGTCCTGGGGGACCCCGCTAGTAACATTGCCCCACCTAGATTTTATTCCATTTATGGTGACCCGCTGTTTTCTGTTACTAATCCAAGTTCTAATCCATTCTAACACCTTTCCTCGTCTGATTGTCACAGTTTGTGCCAATGTCAC
Organism: Oratosquilla oratoria; assembly: GCF_046742065.1. Taxonomy (NCBI): domain Eukaryota; kingdom Metazoa; phylum Arthropoda; class Malacostraca; order Stomatopoda; family Squillidae; genus Oratosquilla; species Oratosquilla oratoria. The sequence continues at coordinate 8,280,357 of NC_134816.1, forward strand.
TTTTCGATACATCCAGTTGACTCAAACTCCAGGCAAGATCCTTTTTCTTGATTTCATCATGCTTGCATTTTGCCAATTTATATAACTCATCTGGAACAGTGAAGGTTTCTGGTAGGTCTGGTTTTCTTGCTGGCTTTATGCAATCAATCAATGTCTGGCATGGGAGCTCATGTTTTAAAGTCTTTTCTCCATGAATAACGACATTAGTGTCAGAGATGTTTGGTTTCACCCTTGTTGAGACAGGTTTATCCTGGAAGAGTACTGATACAGTATCATGACTTCCTCCTACTCCTGATATTGTTGCCTCTTCATGGTCGAAATTATCAAAGGCTCCAATGATGAACATTTCTGGGTCAAAGTGGCTAGGGAGTAGAACATTTCCCTGAGCTGACTGAACTATCAAACTTGTCATGTCATTATAATACCAAAGAAGTTTATCATAGCTAATAGTGAGGCTAAATCGTTAAACCCTTTGATGAGAGTAGAACTTTTGCAAGCCTCATGTATAGCCTGAGCATTCATGATGTGTAGAGGTGTTCTGTACCTACCATGATGGACATTGTAGTAGAGTATCTGGTACAATGCAATCATTCGTCTCCTTATCTTGTGAGATACAGTAGACTGACCATCAACATCATCAGCCATCAGTCCTTCAACTTGTGGGAATTGATTGGGATCAAACTGGAACAAGACTCCAAGGAACTTCAACACTACAGGAGGTATAACAATGCTGTTCCATGACTTCTCCAGGTCGTTTGCATCACAAAATTTGTCTTTCAGGTGGAAATCTTCTGCCATCAATGCTTCCCGAATCATTTTGGCACAAGCAGTAATGGGATCAATAGATCGTATCGTGTCCGCCATGTCCTCTACTGATGTGGTATCCTTCAAGAACACCATAGCAGACTTGTTTGCCTCTCTTGGAAATGAAATCGATAAATTTCCCTTGTAATGATGATAAAGCAAGATGCATAGTTCCCTATTGCTAAAGGTGCATTGTACTTCCCTACCAAGCACATTTGCCATGTCTCTAATGTCACAAGGAGGATACCCAACGCCTTTAAGGAGATTAGCATCTACAGAAGCAATAAGTTCATGAAATACCTTCATTTGTGGAGAAACTTCTTGTTGGGGGTCATTACATTCTAAGTCTTTCTCATATCTACGAATGTATGAGCTGATACAATTTTTATGACACAGCAAATCAGCTCCAAATACTGAGTGAATGTCTTGAAGATCACATGTTCTTGTGTAAACGTCGTCTTGATTAAAAAAAATGTTGCTTTAAGGAATACTTCTGCTCTGTTGTTTTCTGCAATGCGGAGCTTTTTACATACACCTTTGTGCTTGATCTGACCTTATATGACACATGCTGTTGAATAAATGTCTGCGGGATTAGGGGACTCACGTGGTTTTATCTTGGATCGTGTGGAGAACCTTTTGCTCTGGTCACCAGTAGTCTTTACACTGCCCTGGGATTTTTTTGTCACTAATTCTAAGGTCTTTTTCAATGTGTATTTTTTGTAGCAATCATTGTTCATGTGATAAACAAAGTGTGAAATGTTTCCTTGCAGCAGCCGCTCATGAACAATATCTTGTCTGATATTTGCCGCTTGAAGAATACGCTCTCGGCCATTTTCAGTGCTGGTCACCGCACAGTTTGTGATTTGCTGGCATATAATGCACCTCTGAAAGTCTGTTTCTGACGGTCTTCTCCTCTTTAGTGGAACGCCCTCCATGATGTTAGTTATTTACCTGAAATAGAAAATAATTCAATAACTAACATGCATCTACTCTTCATGTGTCAAAAAATGTGAAAAAGCGATAATGTAATGAACAAAATTGTTGCTTTTTCACTGCCTTGCTGAAAAATGAAGAAAATGTTATTTAAGAGATCTCAAAATATAATCATTCCTATGCACAAAAACATGCGTATTGGCATTTAAATCTAACATATTCACAGTAAAATAGTGACGGAAATTTCATACGAGGTAGCCGTTTTTGACGTATATTAAATCGTGATTTCCAGAGTTGCTACCATGATTCAGAATGTCTACCCATGTTTTGTTTTTTTTACACTTGAAGTGGTCCCTAACATGAAACTATTTAGTAGTTTAGGGGACCTTGTAGTGCACACAGGACCCTCCTTAGCCACTAGATTATCCATGAATTTGATGTCACGTATGGCCTGATCTATTTGATATCAAATAATATGCGATTCATCATGATTTGACTGGGTTTAATAAAAATTTTGCAATGTAATGTTTAAAGTACACCGATATAAGACTTTACAAAAAAAATTCATTGGATCTTTGTAACTGCATAAGATAGCGACACAACGTTAACAATGACCAATGGATTAAATCATTGTGGATTTTTGTGAACAAAAATTTAAGATTGCACGGCGCATATTCCCTTTGAGATATTGATCAAATTGATCATGAAAAGAACATATAACTCGACGCATCTTTACATTTTGTCAGTTCTTTAAATTCTCGATAAAAAAAAAGTGTCTTAGAAGTCTGCGAAAATAGGCCAATTTCACAACTTTTTACAAATAACTCGAAAACCAAAATTTCCAGTGTTATGAACCAAATTAAGAATCTCGGCTTTCAGACATTGTGTCATCTTTAGGGGTTGTATCTTCCTTCTTACTTCTGTTGATGGAACCAACACATTGATAGACAACAGTTAAGCGTTAGTTGAAAAGACAACTGTAATAATGATATCTCATTCAGACATCTTGATATACATCAATAATGTGTCTATTAACATCTTTTGATGACATTCAGTTGTGTACGTCTGTACGCTAGGACGTTATATTTTGTATGAGATACAATGTAATAAGAATTGTAATGGCACCTTTATTAACCCATTTAACCCACTAAAACAGATACAGTTTTGCCATCGCTGACTGGTTTTAAAGTAGAGTCGGATTGTTGAGCTTTGATGAGGCTAGAAGATGACATAATTTGTGCAGATAGATAAAAAAAATAGTAGGTGTATTTTCGTTTAAGGAAACTGATTGGGATCGAGTTACTGCACATAGGGGAAAAATTTCAGGATGTAGGCTATGTGATATTCTACAATTGTAGGACTTTTGTCACATGGGTTTTTGACTCTATCTAAGGGAGGTACTACTAATGAACCTGCAAGGTCATTACTAGGATTAGTTCAACTGCATGAATTGGCAATGACTTTTCTCTGAGGCCAGCAGTTACTTCCTTATTTACAAGATTACGTTTAAGGAATATTTTAGCTAGACTTGCGGATTAGACAGTAGACAAAACACTGATTTCTACTTTCTCTCCAGTACTCCTCTTTTCAACTCCAGGTAGGGCATCTTTAAATAAAATAGATTGAGAAGAATGGGCCTTCCTTGGATATAGCAACTTTACCAGAGGACTTGAAGTCTTTAAAGAGATCCTCAGGAGATGTTGATGGCTGAGTTACGATGTGTGACATGGGTTTAGGAGGATTTTGGGTTTGGATAAGCCATACCCACTCTTCCTCAGGCCATTTCCGATGTCGGGCTAGTCGTTCAAATCGCCTGAAAAAGTGTTCGTGATCTGACTCATTGAAATTTAAGAATGCATTGATTTCTGTATGTAACTGGAATTAAAATTTGATCTCTTTTTCACGGCTTATTAATTCTACTTTACGTATATGGTCAAGCTCTTTCTCCTCACTTTTATGTCTCGTTTTCTCTCTTTCTAATTCCATTTTCTCCCGTTCTAATTTCATTTTTTCTAATTCTAGGTTAACCACCGATCTATTTGATTTAACTTTTTGAAATTGCACCAGAAGAGGAAGGAGAGTTCACTTCTTCCAGTAATGGCTTGAGGGATTGAGATGGATGCATCTACGTCTAACCCTTTTTGCTCAATAAGACCCTTAATTACTTCTGCTCTAAGTTCATCTTTTAGAAGTTTGGAAGAAACTGTTTTCTGATAGTATTGGGCAATACGCATCCTCTCCTCTTTAGTAATTTTTCCTCCCAATTGTGATATGGTGGGGTTGTTCATGAATTCCTCAAGGGAAAAATCCATCTTGTAAGTGAAATGGGTAATTTAGGGTTTTGAATTGTTTAAGATTGACATTCCAATCCCTAGTGAAAATTCACCAAACCTTGAACCTCACAAGTTACTTAATGGTAAAATTTCCATTCACCGCTTCAGTCAGAGTGAGAGTACTAGATGAGGTGGGTTACACCCACGGTTCAAATAGCCTATATCATTCCAATGATTATGTTTTAATTTTTCAGGCGCTCAGAAAACATTTCCGAATTAAAGGTTTCTGCTTAGGGGTTTTCCCGACCGGAAATGAGGTATCGTATATAACTCTTAACTGCGTCCGAGATTATATATCGATGGTCCAGAAATATTTTCAAACACGACTAGAACTGTGCTTAAGAAGAGGAAAATGCGATACTTGAAGTTGATAGTTACTAGGAAGTACCGTTATATATATATTTTTTTTTTTTTTTTTTTTTTTTTTTTTTTTTGCCACAGTTAAATAGTGCTAGTATGAGGTAATGTTTCTACGGAGGTCAAGGGTACTTTTGATAGTGACGCACTAATTTTTTGCTCTCTGCTGGAATTGAGTGTCAGAAGGACCTCTTTCCTTTTTTAACTGTTGTATATACCTAACCAAATTCGTCTTACCTAACTGTGAATTCCAATTGCCTGATGTCTGAATTTGAGCCATTTTATATTGGTTCATTATACATGTGAATACCAATTACATGATTCAAGCTAACTGCAACTCACGGCGTATGATGTTTCGATTTAAGTATGTGCTTCACGACGTATGGAATATAATATTGGAAGTGTTACAAATTTGGATTTGAGTCATTGCATTGGTTCATTATGTATGATATGATTGTGTTGTGAAGTTGTGTTGTAAGATGATAGTATTATTATGAAGAAATGTAAACTATACGCCCCCGTTGTATTGTTCTGCGATACAAAGTAGTAGTAGTGTATGTCATAGAAAGGTATTACTGTATAATGACAATATGTCGTATTGGAGCTAAAAAATGTTGTGTATTGTTAAACTGTGAACCAAGGAGGACATATATGGGTTATTATAGAGTACTGGAATTGTTAGCCTCTGAATACACAGAATGGTGACGTAGACAACGTCGGTAGATACCACTACTATGCGTCCCTTTTTGGTAACTGTCCTTCATGGGAACAATACGTGTGTTGAGCAAGTAACAGGGAACCCTTTGACCATGTTTGGATGGGAATAGTAAGGAGCGAATTTATGGTGAAGCCATGGCAGCGAAATAATCATGATACCATAGCCTGTAGGAGAACCAACACCAGGCCCGAGGGCTCCTTATTAAACGAGTATGGTGGCATGATTCCTTATTCCTCCTGTACTCAAATCACGTATGACGAGCCGGAGGCTGTGACAATATCATGATTATTTATCATGATTGAGTATCATGATTACGTCTGTGATAGTATCATGATTTGGCATCATGATTATTTATCATGATTGAGTATCATGATTAAGCATCATAATTTAGTATCATGAATATTTGAGGAAGGGAGCAAATTCCGACTGTCACCTCCAAGTGGTGCCCCCTGGGTAATGCAAACGGCAGAGGTGGACTGCGACAGGCCTAGCAAGCCGGCAGTTATCAAATAAATGCTCGCGAACCTCCTACGATGCCTCGGAACGGATGGAATCACACAATCACGACGACGACCCCGAACGTTAATGGATTGAGTACACGGAAAACACTACGAGTTGGAACAATAAATGCAGGTACATTAAATAACAAGACCGAAGAGATAATTTTAATTATGAAAAGACGAAAAATAGACATACTTGAAGTGGCAGAGACAAGATTGAGAGGAGAAGGAGAAAGAATTATATATGATAATGATAAATTAATATACAAAGCAAGAGAGGATTCAAAATATGGCGTGGGAATTATTGTCAAACCAGAGCTAGCAAGTAGAGTAGAAGAAACCATCTTGATTAATGAAAGGATTATGGGAATCAGAGTGAAATTGGAAAATGGAGAATCATTAACTATAATTCAAGTCTATTCCCCTCAAACAGGCAAACCAGAAGTTGAAAAAGTAGAGTTCTATGATGATTTGCAGGCATTACTTGACAGAATGGGAAGAGCTAGTGTGTCTCTAATAATTGGAGATTTAAATGCACACATTGGAAGAGAGAGAACAGGTTATGAAAGTATTATTGGTAAATTTGGAATGGGAAACAGAAATAGAGAGGGAACAGGTCTATTAGATTTTTGCCTCAGAAATGGGCTTGGAATCATGAACACATATTTTATGCACAGTCACACAAGTGGACATGGTATGCCTGAAACAGTCGGGAAGCAAGATATACAAACATGACTGAGATTGATTTTGTTCTTGCAAACGATAAAAGAAAGGTACTCGATGTGAAAAGCATTCCTTCAGAATCAATGGATGCAGATCACAGACTGGTGGTTGCCAAGGTGTCTGGTCGTTTCGCTACATTGCCAGTTCGCTACCAACCAGTTCGCTACATTCTTTGGTCGTTTCGCTACATTTCTTCGGTCGTTTCGCTACATTCTTTGGTCGTTTCGCTACATCCTTTCGGTCGTTTCGCTACATTCTTCGGTCGTTTCGCTACATTTCGCTACACTGTTTTTATTCGCATTTGAGATACGAATATGATAAAAAATACAATGTGTGTAGGTTTATAAAGTACCTGTAACCCATTGGACGTTTCGCTACATGGCCAGTTTGGTAGCGAAACGACCAAAGAATGTAGCGAACTGGTTGGTAGCGAACTGGGAATGTAGCGAAACGACCTGTAATTCTTCGGTCGTTTCGCTACATTGCCAGTTCGCTACCAACCAGTTCGCTACATTCTTTGGTCGTTTCGCTACATTTCTTCGGTCGTTTCGCTACATTTCTTTGGTCGTTTCGCTACATTTCTTCGGTAGTTTCGCTACATTTCTTCGGTCGTTTCGCTACATTGTTTTTTCGCATTTTAAATACGAATATGATAAAAATACAATAAGTGCAGGTTTATACGCTACATTGCCAGTTCGATACCAACCAGTTCGCTACATTCTTTGGTCGTTTCGCTACATTTCTTCGGTCGTTTCGCTACATTTCTTCGGTCGTTTCGCTACATTCTTTGGTCGTTTCGCTACATCCTTTCGATCGTTTCGCTACATTCTTCGGTCGTTTCACTACATTTCGCTACACTGTTTTTATTCGCATTTGAGATACGAATATGATAAAAAATATAATGTGTGTAGGTTTATAAAGTACCTGTAACTCATTGGACGTTTCGCTACATGGCCAGTTTGGTAGCGAAACGACCAAAGAGTGTAGCGAACTGGTTGGTAGCGAACTGGCAATGTAGCGAAACGACCTGTAATTATTCGGTTGTTTCGCTACATTGCCAGTTCGCTACCAACCAGTTCGCTACATTCTTTGGTCGTTTCGCTACATTTCTTCGGTCGTTTCGCTACATTCTTCGGTCGTTTTGCTACATCCTTTCGGTCGTTTCGCTACATTCTTCGGTCGTTTCGCTACATTTCGCTACACTCTTTTTATTCGCATTTGAGATACGAATATGATAAAAAATACAATGTGTGTACCTGTAACCCATTGGACATTTCGCTACGTGGCCAGTTTGCTACAAACGATTTGCTACATTTTTTGGTCGTTTCGCTACATTCTTCGGTCGTTTCGCTACATTCTTCGGTCCTTTCGCTACATTGCCAGTTCGCTACATTCTTTGGTCGTTTCGCTACATTTCTTCGGTCGTTTCGCTACATTCTTCGGTCGTTTCGCTACATTTCGCTACACTGTTTTTATTCGCATTTGAGATACGAATATGATAGAAAATACAATGTGTGTAGGTTTATGAAGTACCTGTAACCCATTGGACGTTTCGCTACATGGCCAGTTTGCTACTAACGATTTGCTACATTCTTCGGTCGTTTCGCTACATTCTTCGGTCGTTTCGCTACATTGCCAGTTCGCTACCAACCAGTTCGCTACATTCTTTGGTCGTTTCGCTATATTTCTTCGGTCGTTTCGCTACATTCTTCGGTCGTTTCGCTACATTTCACTACACTGTTTTTATTCGCATTTGAGATACGAATGTGATAAAAAATACAATGTGTGTAGGTTTATAAAGTACCGGTAACCCATTGGACGTTTCGCTACATGGCCAGTTTGCTACTAACGATTTGCTACATTCTTCGGTCGTTTCGCTACATTCTTCGGTCGTTTCGCTACATTTGGCTACGTTGTTCGGTCGTTTCGCTACATTCTTTCGGTCGTTTCGCTACATTCTTCGGTCGTTTCGCGACATTTCGCTACACTGTTTTTTTTTCGCATTTGAGATATGTATGTGATAGAAAATACGATGTGTGCAAATTCATAAAGTAATTTAGTAGGCTACGGAAGCACAATTTGCAAACTGGCCATTTAGCGAAACGACCTGTAACCGCTACAATCTTCGGTCGTTTCGCTACATATGGCTACATTATTCGGTCGTTTCGCTACATTCTTTCGGTCGTTTCGCTACATTCTTTGGTCGTTTCGCTACATTTCGCTATACTTTTTTTTTTTTATCGCATTTGAGATACGAATATGATAAAAAAAAAATACGATGTTTACAAATTCATAAAGTAATTTTGTAGGCCACGGAAGCAGAATTTGACTAATGAGGCGATTTGGCGATAGATAAAATTGTTTTTATCGGCCTTTGTTTTATGCAATCGTCAGGCAGATTATCGGGCAGATAATTATAAAACAGTGACTTATCATGCACATTACCAGATCTGGGCGCGTTCCGCTTTAGTTTGGCCGCGGTTATCGCTCCCAAAATATTAATGCAATATAGGTGCCGGTATAGTATGTGGCCTACGAAAATTTCATTTGGTATAGTATGTGGCCTACCGGACTTTTATTTCGTTATGAACCTGTCTCTTAAGCTTCAATAGTTTGGGAGCGCTAACCGCGGCCAAACTAAAGCGAAATGCACCCAGCTCTGGTAATGTGCATGATAAGTCACTTTTTTATAATTATCTACCGGATAATCTGCCTGACGATTGCATAAAACAAGGGCCGATAAATATAATTTTATCTATCGCCAAATTGCCTCATTAGGCAAATTCTGCTTCCGTAGCCTACAAAATTACTTTATAAATTTGCACACATCGCGTTTTCTATCGTATCCGCATCTCAAATGTGAAAAAAACAGTGTAGTGAAACGACCAAAGAATGTAGCGAAACGACCAAAGAATGTAGCGAAACGACCGAAAGAATGTAGCGAAACGACCGAAGAATGTAGCCAAATGTAGCGAAACGACCGAAGAATGTAGCGAAACGACCGAAACAGTGTAGCGAAACGACCAAAGAATGTAGCGAAACGACCGAAATAATGTAGCGAAACGACCGAAGAATGTAGCGAACTGGCCATGTAGCGAAACGACCGAAGAATGTAGCGAAATGGTTGGTAGCGAACTGGTCATGTAGCGAAACGCCCAAAGGGATACAGGTACTTTATAAACCTGCACACATCGTATTTTTATCATATTCGTATTTCAAATGCGAAAAAAACAGTGTAGCGAAACGACCGAACAAAGTAGCCAAATGTAGCGAAACGACCGAACAATGTGGTGAACTGGCCGTGTAGCGAAATGGTTGGTAGCGAACTGGCCATGTAGCGAAACAACCAGATACGTGGTCGTTTCGCTACATTGTTTCGGTCGTTTCGCTACATTTCGCTACACTGTTTTATTCGCATTTGAGATCCGAATATGATAAAAAATACTTTGTGGGAGACAGAAGAATTTGCCTAATGATACGATTTGGCGATAGATAAGGTTAACAAATTAACTTAGAAATGAAAATTAATAGCTTATACTTCAAACGGGTTGAAACAACTTTGATTGCAAAGAAAAGAAATTGGTCTGTTGCAAAGAAAAGAAATTTATTTGTCATCGCAAAGAAAAGAAATATCTATGCTCTAGTTTGGAAGGACAAGCACCCGTTAAAGTACAATATGCCTGTTTGGACACTACTACAAAGTTTTTAGGGCCTATACCGGTATCAAAACAAATCCTACGGAATAAAACTAAGATGGGCCTTAGCGAACATAGGTCTAGCGGGCGGACAGCTTGATTGGCCTACCATGAGTTCAAGCAAGGAAATATGTCCTTTCTAGACAGGCTGAGACATCTACTTCAGGCTCTCAGTCTCGTTGTCAGCAACGATATAGGAAGGGATGGGAAACAGACCCTGCTTTGAAGCCGTGGCTACAGGAAACACCTGAACATTATAAAGCTGGGTGTAAAATTTGTAACGTTACCATGACTGCAGAGCTAACAGTGCTAAAAAGTCATGCCAAAGGCAAAAAAAAAAAACACTTCATATTGCAAGGGTACAACGGACAAGCAGGTACCAGTATCAACCTTCTTTAAGAAAAAACAAACCACAAAAGATCCTGTGGATATGGCAGAAATAAAGCTGGCAAGTATTCTACCTGCACATAATGGGCCTTTTAATGTAATGGATCACTTGTCAGAGGTCTTGAGAAATATTTTGAGTGACTCCAAGATACATACATACATATACCAAGGCTTTTTCCCCCTTACAAGGGAGGTAGCCAAAAAGGGAAAGGCATAAAAACACTCCCACCCATTACATCCCTAAATACACTCCACACCCCTCCCACCCTCCCTCTCATCTGAGCACTTCCTGGATGACGGGTCATCCCTGCACCCTGCGACCCCCCCTCTCCGTCCCCCCTTGCATATAAGGAGAGGACGGGGAGAAATCCCTTCGGGCTGCGTCAAAATTTACTCACACATACTACCCCACCCCGCTCATTTCTCCTCATGCAATCACAACATCATCCATATACAACCATTCTCCACTCACCTCTGTCTTCCGTCCTCTCCCTTCCTTCCTCAACAGACATTCCCCTCTTCCCCAAAGCCCCCTTCACCCCATCCATCTACCTCATCCTAGGACGTCCCCTCACGTTCACTCCCTCCACATCTGCCTTCCATACCTCTTTTACTAGTCTTTCTTCACTCATTCTTTCCATGTGTCCAAACCATCCTAATATTCTTTCATCAACCCTATCTCCCAAAATTTGCTATGAAAAGAACTAAAGCAACTGGAGTTGTAACTAATGTCATGGGAAAGTCCTACAAAGAACAACTTGCTCACAAACTAAGAGAAACAAAATTTAGCGTTCTTACGGACGAATCTACTGACGTTGGTTCCATAAAAACATCTTGTGTTGTAGTAAGATTCTTTGATCATGATCCTGAGTGTGTTGAAAGTAAATTCTGGGAGCTGTGTGAAGTTTACAATACACCCAACCCTGAAAATGTCGGAAAAGGAGCCACTGCTAGTAATCTCTATAAGGGATTGATGAAAAACATTGAAAAACATGAAATCTCAGTTACACAAATGTTAGGTTTTGGGGCTGATGGGTGTAGTGTAATGATGGAAGCTCACAGTTCAGTTGCAAGTCGCTTCCGTAATGAATGCATTGGTCTTTTTTTAATCAAATGTGTTTGCCATTCTGCTCACCTCTGTGCCAGCGAGGCTTGTAATGCTTTACTTGGAAGGTGTAAGGATTTAGCAAGAGAAATGTACAATTTCTTTAAGTGTAGTAGCAAGCGCCAGAGTGAATTTGTACAATTTCAGTCTTTCATTCACTTGAAGCCCCACAAGATGATATACACATCACAGATGAGGTGGTTGTCATTGGTTGCTGTTGTTCAGAGGATCTTGGAGCAATGGGAAGCTCTTCGGTTGTTTTTCTCAGACATGTGGTTATCTGAGAAGCTAGTTGCTGCTGAGCTAATTTTCAACTCTATATGACCCTTTCATTAAGTTATACTGCCACTTCCTAGATTGGATTTTGCCAAAGTTCACTACTTTTAATAATTACTTTCACTCAGATAAGTTAGTGATAACAGTGCTCCATGAAAAAGTAAGTGTTCTTTTTAAGGATATTCTCCTTACATTCAGGGAGAGAGAATATGTAATGAAAACAGAGCTTTGTTTGATAGATCCAAATAGAAATAATAAGCATCTCAGTGATCCAGAAATATATGTAGGTGTAAGTGTTACAGGAAATTCAAGACTCCCGTGTAACAGCAAGAAAATCTGAGTTGCAGGATTTTTTTCAACGCTGCCGCAACTTTATGTCTGTTGCTTGCTGTGGAATTAAAAAGAGTTGATTTCAGCGACAATGTCATCTCAAAACTGAATTGTCTAACTCCAACTAATGCTTTATTATTGAGTTTTAGGAAGTCAGTTCCTTCTTTGGTACCCCTAGTAACTGCATTGCCCCTTGTTATACCTCCAGAAGACAGCTCATTATTGCAAAGACTGGATTATCGATGGCGAATATTGCCACTGGAGTGTGACAACTCAGCCTTGAATAAAAAGGAGAGTGATAAGTTTTAGGCTGCATTATTAAAAGATAAACCAAACTTAACAGAACTTTTACAGTGTGCACTCTCTGTTCTTAGCCTACTCCATTCGAATGCAGAATGTGCGAGTTTTTAGTAAAATTAACCTTTTCAAAATTAAAGCAAGAAATAGGTTGAAGACAGCAACTGTAAATGGGGCACTGCTAGCAACAGAATGTATGAAGTCTATTGGATCATGCTGTAAAAACTTTAACCCAACAAATGATATGTATTCTCTCTAGGCAGCCAAGGAACTATACAGTAACACCTCACATTCTGACTCATGTTATAAGTTTTTTTTTTTTTGTAATATAATAATAATGATAATAATAATAATAAAGAATAAATAATTTTCCACTGCACTTCCCAGCTGATGAGGCATTGAGCACAGTTACACACACACACACACACACACATATATATATATATATGTGTGTGTGTGTGTATTTACCTAGTTGTATTTACCTAGTTGTATTTTGCGGGAAGGGGAGCTATGCTCGTGATGTCCCGCCTTTGTATCTTGCAGTGTCTAGTTTGTTTTTAAACTCATGAATGGTTTTTGCGCATACTATTCCATTGTCCAGTTTGTTCCAAGTGTCCAAAACTCTATGAGGAAAACTGTTTTTCTTCAGTTCTCTTCTATAGCTATGTTTTTTTATTTTCTTTCCATGTCCTCTTGTGTTTCTTTTGTCCCAGTTAAGTAAGCTCTCACTATCGAGTACCTCTGTGCCTTTCATGATTCTGTAGATGGTCAATAGGTCACCTCTCTCTCTTCTTTGCTCCAGTGTCGGTAACTCCAGTTTAGCCAATCTCTCTTCGTATGATAGGTTTGCAAGTGCAGGTGCCATTTTTGTAGCTGCTCTTTGGATTCTTTCTATTTTCTTTATATTCTTTTTGGTACTGGGGGACCACAATGTCGCTGCATACTCTAATCTAGGCCTTATCAATGTAACCAATATTTTTTTCATCATGTCTTCGTCCAAGTATGTAAACGCCACTTTTATTGATCTTAGCAAGTTGTAAGTCTCCCCGACAATTTTGTTAATCTGTATATCATAGGACAAGTCGTTCGTGATAATTACTCCCAAATCTTTTTCGGATCCTACTTTCTTTACTTCTTTGGTTCCAATTGTATATTTTCCTGATATTCTGTTTTTGCTTTTTCCAAACTCCATTATGCTACACTTCTTGGTATTAAAGTCCACTTCCCATTTCTGACTCCAGTTCCATACCCTATTTAGGTCTTCTTGCAGTGCTTCACAGTCCTCATCAGTTTCTATTTTCCTTAGCAGTTTGGCGTCATCGGCAAAGAAGCTCATGTAGCAGTTCACGTCCTCATCCATGTCATTCATATAGATAGCAAACATTATTGGTGCCAGCACAGATCCTTGCGGTACTCCACTGATCACCTCTTTCCAGTCTGAATATTTTTCTCTGAGCACTACTCTCATCTTTCTACCAGTCAGAAAGTCCTCTATCCATTTTAGTAGGTTTCCCTGTATTCCTCCTATGTGTTCCAGTTTTTTTAGTAGTTTTCTGTGTGGTACTTTGTCAAAGGCTTTTTGCAAGTCTAGGAATGCACAATCAGCCCATCCATTTCTTTCTTGCACTATGTCTATTAGTCTTGAGTAAAAGCATATTAAGTTTGTGGAGCATGATCTTCCTTGTCTGAATCCGAATTGTCTTGGGTTTAATATGTCATTGTCTTCCAGATGTTTTACCCATCTATTCTTGATTATTTTCTCACAAATTTTGGCAATGGTGCTTGTTAGTGATACTGGCCTATAGTTGGTGGGTTCTTCTTTGTTTCCTCCTTTGTGTATTGGTACAATGTTAGCGTTTTTCCAGTCCTCGGGTATCTTTCCTTCTTTGAGTGAGCTGTTTATTAAGATGTGTATTTTGTCTGTTAGTTCTTCTTTGCACTCCTTTAGAATCCAATTTGCAATACCGTCCGGGCCATGTGATTTTCTGACATCCAGCCTTGATAAATGTTCTGATATTTCCTTTAGTGATGCTGTAAACTCATTCATGAGGGGAGATTTCTTGTTTTTGTCTATGTCACAATTTGGTATTTTCTCTCTGGTGAAAACAGATTTAAAGTGATTGTTCATGACTTCGGCCATCTCTAAATCTTCTGTGTATTCTATGTTTCCTTGGCATAGTTTCACCAATTCCTGTTTGTTTTTAAGTTTACCATTCACATACCGATAGAATAGTTTGGGTTGCTCTTTGCATTTGTCTATAATATCCTTCTCATGGTTCCTTTTCTCCTCTCTTCTCACATTAACATACTCATTTCTATAGTTAACATAAATTTGCCATTTGCTTTGTTTTTTGTCTTTTCTCCACTTTTTCCAAGCTTTGTCCCTTCTGTCTTTTGCCTCACTGCATCTTTTGTTGAACCAACATTTAATGTACTCTCTCTCTCGCTTTTGTCTTGGTACATGCCTGTTTACCCCTTCATTGTAGTTTTCCATCAATATATTCCATTTCTCTTCCACTGCTGTTTCTTCCCTGTAAAATATTTCCCAGTTTGCATTCCGGAAGAATGTCTTTAGTTTTGTAAAGTCTGTTTTGTTGTACCTCAGTCTTCCTTTCCTATGCTTTTCGTTCCTCTCTATGTCTATTTCTTCCTTTAGTATAGTTTCGATGAGTACATGGTCACTCTTTCCAATTGGTGTCTCATACTGGACTTTATGCACTATTTCAGGCTCTGTTGTAAATATTAGATCTAGTTTCGATGGCTCTTCATTATTTCTGTACCTTGTGTTTTCACGGACCCATTGGGTCATTGTGTACTCCATGGTCATATCTAGCAGTACATTGCCCCACGAGTTATCTCCTCCTTGCACTGTCATGCTGTCCCAACAAATTTCTTTGCAATTGAAGTCCCCCATAACTACCAGATTACCCTTACCCATTAGTATCTCATTGAGTGATTTTCTTGTGTCATCTAGCATTTTTTTATGTTCGATTTCTTTCCAAGCGCTTGTTTTTGGAGGCACATAAGTCACCACAAACTTTCTACTTTTCATATTCTTGCCTTCGACTTTTATCATGATCAATTCAGCATTACCTTTGCCCTCTGCAATTTTTGTCACCTTTAGGTCTTTCTTGGCCAAGAACATGATTCCCCCTCCCTGTTTCTTGTCCCTGTTTTTTATCCAGTAGTTGTATAAACCTTGTCCGATAACAGTGGATGGTATTTCACCTCTTAGTTTGGTCTCTACAATTCCCATTATGTCTGGTTTTGCTTCTAACAGATAATCATTGAGTTCGTTCAGTCCCGAAATTAGTCCGTCAATGTTGGTATAGGCCACTTTTAATTTTCTTCCTTCTCCCTGGTTTCTTCTTCCCTTGTTTTGTTCGTTTTGAAACGCCATTGTCTTAATCTCAAGTCTATTACTCTCCACTGGAATTCTTTGCATTCTGTCTCCGATCTTTTCAAGTTTTTTTCCTTTGCTTCTTCTCTTAGTGCCCTTTCTTTTTCTAATTCCTCAGTACTCATTTCTCTTTTTATCCATATCTTATTGTATTTTTCACTCTTTGCCAAGTTACCTACTTTTTCAAATATGTCTTCTACTACCACTTGTGACCTTAGTTTTATCTTTAGAGGTCGATTCCTATCCTTAGTATAGCGACCAATTCTGTAAGTCTCTTCTAAGTCTGTGCCTGAATCACTGTCTCCCCCCTGAATTTCATTAAGGATTTCTACTGCTGTCTCTTTTTCTTCTTTTTCTCTCATGTACCTCGCCAATCCTTGTTTTTCTTTAAGCCCATAAACCACAATACATTTCTTCCTATCTACTGTGTCCCTGACCCAATTTGCTTTTTCGTTAATCACTTGAATGATTGTGTCTTTTGCATTATCTTGCATTTGCTGCTTGACTTTTTCTTTGAAAGCAATTTCTTTATTTTCAATATTTTCTTTCCACTTCTTAATTTCCTGGATACTGTCCCCACCTAAGTTTTCTTCGATCTTTTGTGTCAATTCTTGTAATTTGTTGTTCACTTCCTGCTTTAGATTTTCGCTATTGTTATTATCATTAGTTTTCTTCTTTTCATTATCATTCTTCAGTTCATTTATGTCTCTTTTCATTTCTTTAATTTCGTTTGTAAGATCCAAGTTAGCTTTTCTCAGGTCAGAAATTTCATGGTTAGTCTTAGATAAACAATCAATTAAACCAATGACCTCTTTTCTTAAGTCCATGATTTCATTTTCCCACCGAGTCCTATTTTTGCTCATCTCTCTCTCTATCTCTAATAATCTACTTAAGTTCTTTCTTTCGTACTTACCAAACCCTAAGAAATCATTGTCATAACACGTGCTTTGTTGATTGTTTACATCGCGGTTCAGTGGATTGCCGCCAGATGGCTCTGATTCGCAACTGGCTTTCGAGTCGTTTTCATTCATTTTTGCTAATTTCGAGTTAACACAATTAACTAGCACTGCATAGATACCATTTCGGGCACTCACGTTCACTCCCCACCCCTACAGTACAAACCAGGTTTTCCTTTTTCGTCGTAAATCCTCTTCTTCTTGGTCGCGCGACGACAGCGACGACGGTCGGTGTTGCTTCGATGTTTGTGTGTGTGTTGTATTTTACGGGAAGGGGAGCTATGCTCGTGGGGTCCCATCTTCATATCTCATTTTATCTAAACTATTTTTAAATTCATGTATTGTTTTTGCACACACCACTTTCTCATCTAACTTGTTCCAACTGTCTATTGCTCTGTGAGGAAAGCTGTGCTTTTTCAAATCTCTTCTATAGCTGTCTTTTTTTATTTTCTTTCCGTGTCCTCTTGTATTTCTGTCATCCCATTTTATCAGATTCTCTCTATCAGTAATTTCTATGCCTTTCATGATTCTGTAAATAGCTATCAAATCTCCTCTCTCTCTTCTTTGCTCTAGTGTCTGTAGTTTAAGTTTTTGTAGTCTCTCTTCATATGATAGTTTTGAGAGTGTTGGTGCCAGTTTTGTAATTGCTCTTTGTATTCTTTCAAGTTTTTTTATACATTTTTTTGTACTTGGTGACCATATCGTTGCTGCATATTCCAATCTTGGTCTTATCAGGGTGATTAGGATTTTCCTCACCATTTCTTCATCCAGGTATGTAAATGCAACTTTGATTGTTCTTATTAAATTATAAGTTTCTCCAAAAATCTTATTTATATGTTTCTCAGGTGACATATTATTCATAACAATGACTCCCAGGTCCTTCTCATTTTCTACTTTTTTTATTCCTTCTTCTCCCAAATTATATGATCCTGTTATTCTGTTTTTGCTTTTTCCAAATTCCATTATACTACACTTTTTTGTATTGAACTCCATCTCCCACTTCCTACTCCATTCTTGTACTTTATTTAGATCTCTCTGTAGTGATTCACAATCTTCTTCAGTTTTCACTCTTTTCAGTAGTTTTGCATCATCTGCAAAGAAGCTCATATAGCTTTCAATTCCTTCATCCATATCATTAATATATATAGCAAACATTATTGGGGCCAGAACTGTTCCCTGCGGGACACCGCTTATTACTTCATTCCATTTTGAGTGCTGATCTCTTATCACTACTCTCATTTTTCTTTCTTGCAAAAAGTCTTCCATCCAATTTAGCAATTTACCTTGTATTCCTCCTTCATATTCTAATTTCTTAAGCAACTTCTTATGTGGTACTTTGTCAAAAGCTTTTTTTAGGTCTAGAAATGCACAATCAGCCCATCCATCTCTTTCTTGTATTATATCTATTAGCCTTGAATAGAAACATATTAAATTGGTGACGCATGATCGTCCTTGTCTGAATCCAAATTGCCTTGGATTTAGTACGTTGTTTTTTTCCAAGTATTTTACCCATCTACTTTTGATAATTCTTTCACATATTTTTGCTATTGTACTTGTTAGAGAGACTGGTCTATAGTTGGTAGGTTCTTCTTTATTTCCTCCTTTATATATAGGTACTATATTTGCTTTTTTCCAATCTTCTGGAACTTTTCCTTCTTTTAAGGAACTGCTTATTATGCTATGTATTTTGTCTGCCATTTCATTCCTGCATTCTTTCAGAATCCAGTTTGCTATTTCATCTGGCCCATGCGATTTTCTGACATCAAAATTACCCAAGTGTGTCAATATTTCATTCTTTGTTACTTCTATTTCTTCCATAGGGGGGACTTTTTCCTTCCACTCAATCTCTTCAGGTTGTATATTTTCCCTTGTAAACACTGATTTAAAATATTTGTTCATAATTTCTGCCATTTCCATTTCCTCAGTGTATTCAACTCCTCCTTGTCTTAATTTCTCCAAGTCTTGTTTGTTTTTCAGTTTATTGTTTACAAATCTGTAGAATAGTTTTGGTTGATCTTTACACTTTTCTATAACATCTTTTTCATATTTTCTTTTTTCCTCTCTGCACTTTTGTACATATTCATTTCTATAACCAGTATATATTTTCCATTTTTCAGGTCTTCTGTCTTTTTTCCATCTGGTCCAGGCTTTGTCTCTTTTGTCTTTTAACTCCCTACAACTTTTGTTGTACCAGCATTTTACATATTCTTTTTCTTGTTTTTGTCTTGGGACATACTTTTCCACTCCTTTTTTTGTAAATTTTTGTCAAAATAGTCCATTTCTCTTCCACTGATGTTTCTTCTTTGTATATTTCTTCCCAGTTTTCTTGTTGGAAGAATTCTCTTATTTTATCAAAGTTTGTTTTTTCATACATCATTCTTCCTTTTCTATATTGTTCATTTCTTTTCATATATTTTTCTTCATTAAGTTCCAGTTCAATCAATATGTGGTCACTTTTACCTATTGGTGTTTTATATTCAATCTTGTCCACTATTCTAGGTTCAGATGTAATTATTAAGTCTAGCCTCGATGGTTCTTCTTCATTTCTATACCTAGTGTTCTCTTGTATCCATTGTGTCATTGAATGGTCAGTAATCATCTCAAGTAGAGCATTTCCCCATGAGTCATCACCACTCTTTACTGTCATTTCTTCCCAGCAGATTTCTTTGCAATTAAAGTCGCCCATCATAACTATTCTTCCTCCGTCTTCCATTATTTTAGTTAATGCTATCTTTGTGTCCTCTAACATACTTTTATGTTCACTCTCCTCCCATGAGGCTGTTTTCGGAGGCACATAATTGATCACAAATTTTCTGCTCTTCTTATCTCGGTCTTCCACTTCTATCATAATCATCTCTACTGTATTCTTTCCATATATGACACCTTTCACGTTTATATCCTTCTTAGTCAGGAACATAACTCCACCCCCTTGTTTTTTCTCTCTGTTTCTAATCCAATAATTGTATGTATCATGTCCTACACTGTTGGGTGGTAGTGGGCCTTTTAATTTTGTTTCTACAATTCCCATTATGTCCGGTTCTTTTTCTTTCAAATAATCATTCAGTTCATTCAATCCTGTTATCAATCCATCTATATTTGTGTAAGACACTCTTAGTTTTCTGCCACTTCCATTGTGTTCTCTGTTTCCCTTATGTTTTTCTTTAGTATGTCGAACTGCTTTATTTTCATGTTCACTACTCTCCAATAGAATCTCTCTTTCTCTGACTCCGTTCTTTCCTCGTTTTTTGCCTTAGCTTCAATTCTTTTCTGCTTTTCTGCCTCTCTTTCCTCCTTATTCATTTCTCTTTTTATCCATACCTTTTTATATTGATCATTTGTTGCTAGTTTCCCTGTCTTGGATAGAATTTTCTCTGCCATTGTTTGTCACCTGAATTTAATCTTAATTGGTCTGGTCTTATCTGTACTATATTTTCCGAGTCTGAATTTTTCCTCAATTTCCTTTATAATTTCTGGTTCATCTTCCTGGACTAATTTTAATAAACTGCTTACTCTTTCATTTTCCTCCTTGATTCTTGCGGTTCTATCTGGGTTATGTTTCTCTTCCATTCCTAATATAATTATACATTTCTTTTTGTCAGCTAATTCTCTTACTATATTCTCCTTCTGTCTCATCACTTTAATAACTGAGTCTTCATTATGTTCTTTCAATTGCTGTTTGACTATGTCAGTGAATGAAACCTTATTCCCTTCTTGAGTTATTCTCCAATTTTTAGCTTCTGTAGCTATTTTCTCTCTGTTTTCATTACTATTCTTCTTCAATTTCTCATTCTCCTCCTTTACATTTCCTAACTGTCTTTTTAGGTCCTCTATTTCTTCAGTTAAGTTTCTGTTAGCCTTCTCTAGTTGTTCCAACCTTTCAATTCTCTGGAAAATGGAGTCTACATTACCTAACTTACGCTCCAAGTCCTCGATCACCTTATCAACTCTCTCTTCTAGTCTTATCAGTCGGGGGGGGGGGTTGTGTCCCCCCCACCCTCTTTAAATCCCTGGAACATATTCTCGTCACTTTCTTCTGTATTGCTCCTCTCTATACTTCTAATCTTTACATTTCTATTAGACATTTCATCCTCACTCAGTCTTTTGTTTACCTTCCGCTTGTCTGGCTGGGCCAAGTCTACTCCCTCCTCATTTCCTTCCATTTCCCTCAGTAATCCCTCCCCTTTTCCTCTTTCCCTACTTTCCCACTACTCCACGAGCAATTTCCCCCCCACCCTGCAAAAACACTAGGCACTTCTCTTTGCGTTGGGATCCACAGACTTCAGTTTTCTTCAGAACGTCATCCAAGCCGTCCATTCGCTGAAGTGTGTGTGTGTGTGTGTGTGTGTGTGTGTGTGTGTGTGTGTGTGTGTGTGTGTGTGTGTGTGTGTGTGTGTGTGTATTTACCTAGTTGTATTTACCTAGTTGTATTTTACGGGAAGGGGAGCTATGCTCGTGGGGTCCCGTCTTCATATCTCATTTTATCTAAACTATTTTTAAATTCATGTATTGTTTTTGCACACACCACTTTCTCATCTAACTTGTTCCAACTGTCTATTACTCTGTGAGGAAAGCTGTTCTTTTTCAAATCTCTTCTATAGCTGTCTTTTTTTATTTTCTTTCCATGTCCTCTAGTATTTCTGTAATCCCATTTTATCAGATTCTCTCTGTCAGTAATTTCTATGCCTTTCATGATTCTGTAAATAGCTATCAAATCTCCTCTCTCTCTTCTTTGCTCTAGTGTCTGTAGTTCAATTTTTTCTAGTCTCTCTTCATATGATAGTTTTGAGAGTGTTAGTGCCAATTTTGTAATTGCTCTTTGTATTCTTTCAAGTTTTTTTTATACATTTTTTTGTACTTGGTGACCATATCGTTGCTGCATATTCCAATCTTGGTCTTATCAGGGTGATTAGGATTTTCCTCACCATTTCTTCATCCAGGTATGTAAATGCAACTTTGATTGTTCTTATTAGATTATAAGTTTCTCCAAAAATCTTATTTATATGTTTCTCAGGTGACATATTATTCATAACAATGACTCCCAGGTCCTTCTCATTTTCTACTTTTTTTATTCCTTCTTCTCCCAAATTATATGATCCTGTTATTCTGTTTTTGCTTTTTCCAAATTCCATTATACTACACTTTTTTGTATTGAACTCCATCTCCCACTTCCTACTCCATTCTTGTACTTTATTTAGATCTCTCTGTAGTGATTCACAATCTTCTTCAGTTTTCACTCTTTTCAGTAGTTTTGCATCATCTGCAAAGAAGCTCATGTAGCTTTCTATTCCTTCATCCATATCATTAATATATATAGCAAACATTATTGGGGCCAGAACTGTTCCCTGCGGAACACCGCTTATTACTTCATCCCATTTTGAGTGCTGGTTTCTTATCACTACTCTCATTTTTCTTTCTTGCAAAAAGTCCTCCATCCAATTTAGTAGTTTGCCCTGTATTCCTCCTTCAGTTTCTAATTTCTTAAGCAACTTCTTATGTGGTACTTTGTCAAAAGCTTTCTTTAGATCTAAAAATGCACAGTCCGCCCATCCATCTCTTTCTTGTATTATATCTATTAGCCTTGAATAGAAACATATTAAATTGGTGACGCATGATCGTCCTTGTCTGAATCCAAATTGCCTTGGATTTAACACTTTGTTTTTTTCTAAATATTTTACCCATCTACTTTTGATAATTCTTTCACATATTTTTGCTATTGTACTTGTTAGAGAGACTGGTCTATAGTTGGTAGGTTCTTCTTTATTTCCTCCTTTATATATAGGTACTATATTTGCTTTTTTCCAATCTTCTGGAACTTTTCCATCTTTCAAGGAACTATTTAGTATGCTATGTATTTTGTCTGCCAGTTCATTCCTGCATTCTTTCAGTATCCAGTTTGCTATTTCATCTGGTCCATACGATTTTCTGACATCAAGATTACTCAAGTGTGTTAATATTTCATTCTTTGTTACTTCTATTTCTTCCATAGGGGGGACTTTCTCTTTCCATTCTTTCTCTTCAGGTTGTATGTTCTCCCTTGTAAACACTGATTTAAAATGTTTGTTCATAATTTCCGCCATTTCCATTTCCTCAGTGTATTCAACTCCCTCCTGTTTTAATTTCTCCAAGTCTTGTTTGTTTTTCAGTTTATTATTTACAAATCTGTAGAATAGTTTTGGTTGATCTTTACACTTTTCTATGATATCTTTTTCATATTTTCTCTTTTCCTCTCTGCACATTTGTACATATTCATTTCTATAACAGGTGTATATTTTCCATTTTTCAGGTCTTCTGTCTTTTTTCCATCTGGTCCAGGCTTTGTCTCTTTTGTCTTTTAACTCCCTACAGCTTTTGTTGTACCAGCATTTTATATATTCTTTTTCTTGTTTTTGTCTTGGGACATACTTTTCCACTCCTTTTTTGTAAATTTTTGTCAAAATATTCCATTTCTCTTCTACTGTTGTTTCTTCTTTGTATATTTCTTCCCAGTTTTCTTTTTGAAAGAATTCTCTTATTTTATCAAAGTTTGTTTTTTCATACATCATTCTTCCTTTTCTATATTGTTCATTTCTTTTCATATATTTTTCTTCATTAAGTTCCAGTTCAATCAATATGTGGTCACTTTTACTTATTGGTGTTTTATATTCAATTTTGTCCACTATTCTAGGTTCGGATGTAATTACTAGGTCTAGTCTCGATGGCTCTTCTTCATTTCTATACCTAGTGTTCTCCTGTATCCATTGTGTCATTGTATGGTCAGTAACCATCTCAAGTAGAGCGTTTCCCCATGAGCCGTCTCCACCCTTTACTGTCATTTCTTCCCAGCAGATTTCTTTGCAATTAAAGTCGCCCATCATAACTATTTTTCCTCCCTCTTCCATTATCTTGTTTAATGTTATCTTTGTGTCCTCTAACATACTTTTATGTTCACTCTCTTCCCATAAGGCTGTTTTTGGGGGCACATAATTTATCACAAACTTTCTGTTCTTCTTATCTCTGTCTTCTACTTCCATCATTATCATCTCTACTGTATTCTTTCCATATGCGACACACTTCACGTTTATATCCTTCTTAATCAGGAACATAACTCCACCCCCTTCCTTTTTCACTCTGTTTCTAATCCAATAATTATATGCATCATGTCCTACACTGTTGGGTGGTAGTGGACCTTTTAATTTTGTTTCTACAATTCCCATTATGTCTGGTTCTTTTTCTTTCAAATAATCATTCAGCTCATTCAATCCTGTTATTAATCCATCTATATTTGTGTAAGACACTCTTAGTTTTCTGCCACTTCCATTGTGTTCTCTGTTTCCCTTTTGTTTTTCTCTTGTATGTCGACTTTCTTTAGTTTCATATTCACTACTCTCCAATAGAATCTCTCTTTTTCTGACTCCGTTCTTTTCTCGTTTTTTTCCTTTGCTTCAAGTCTTTTCTGTTTTTCTTCCTCTCTTTCCTCTTTATTCATTTCCCTTTTTATCCATACCTTTTTATATTGTTCACTTATTGCTAGTTTCCCTGTTTTGGATAAGATATTCTCAGCCGTAGTTTGTGACCTGAATTTAATCTTAATTGGTCTGGTCTTGTCTGTACTATATTTCCCGAACCTGAATTTTTCCCTTCGATTTGTTTCATTATTTCTGGTTCATCTTCCTGAACTAATTCTAGTAAATTTCTTACTTTTTCATTTTCCTCTTTGATTCTTGTGGTTCTATCTGGGTTATGTTTCTCTTCCATTCCTAATATAATTATACATTTCTTTCTGTCTGCTAAGTCTCTTACTATATTCTCCTTCTGTCTCATCACTTTAATAACTGAGTTTTCAGTTTGTTCATTCATTTGCTGTCTGATTATGTCAGTGAATGCAACTTTGCTATTTTCTTGAATTTTTTTCCAACCCTCCTTGTTCTCCTTATTATTCTCCTTTAAGACTTTATTCTCATCTTTTACTTCTTTTAACTGTTTTTTTAATTCTTCAATTTCCTTAGTTAAGTTTTTGTTCGCCTTCTCTAGTTCTTCCAATTTTTCAACTCTCCGTATAATATTGTTAACATGACCGAACCTACGCTCCAAGTCCTCGATCATCTTATCGACCTTCTCTTCTAGTCTTGTCAGTCGGGGGTTGTGTCCCCCCCCACCCTCTTTAAATCCCTGGAAAATATTCTCATCACTTTCTACTGTATTGCTCTTATCTATACTTCTAATCTTTACATTTTTATTAGACATTTCATCGTCGTCGGGGGGCCGTTTGTTTACCTTTCGCCTGTCTGCCTGGGCCAAGTCTACTCCTTCCTCATTTCCTTCCATTTCCCTCAGTAATCCCTCCCCTTTTCCTCTTTCCCTACTTTCCTACTACTCCACGAGCAATTTCCCCCCACCCTGTAAATACAATAGGCACTTCTCTTTGCGTTGGGATCCACAAAACTTCAATTTTCTTCAGAACGTCTTCTAAGCCGTCCATTCGTTGAAGTGTGTGTGTGTGTGTGTGTGTGTGTGTGTGTGTGTGTGTGTGTGTGTGTGTGTGTGTGTGTGTGTGTGTGTGTGTGTGTGTGTGTGTGTGTGTGTGTGTGTGTGTGTGTGTGTGTGTGTGTGTGTGTGTGTGTGTGTGTGAAAAAAGAACCGAAACTGATGAAACGTATCTTCCGGCCTTTTTAGGCAATCGAAGATACGCATCATCAGTCTTGGGGCACACAGATACGACCGACCAATATCACAAATATTTTTTACAGGCCTGAAAATGCCTAAACCATGGATGTAGTGTTACCTGGTCAAGGGGGCATCAACCTCATAAGAACATAAGAATGAAGGAGACTGCAAGAGACCATAAGGCCTACTTTAGGCAGCTCCGTATCCATCACCACCTGTCATCCCCATCTATAAAGTTGTCTAATAGATTCTTAAAGCAATTAGTGGTTTCAGCGCTTACTACATGATTACTAATTTATTCCATTCGTCGACCACCCTACAAATAAAACAATTCTTGCCTATTTCCTTCTTAAATTTAAATTTGTCCAGTTTATAACCATTACTGCGAGTCCTGCCCTGTTGTTTTGACATGATGACCTTGTTTTCATCACCCTTGATAAAGCCTTTGATCCACTTGAACACCTCTATTAGATCACCCCGCACTCTGCGTCTTTCCAGAGAGTGTAAGTTAAGGTGCTTAAGCCTCTTTTGTAAAGCAAATTTCTGAGTCCATGTATCATTTTGGTCATTCTTTCTGTACTAATTCTAGTGAATTGATGTCCATTCTGTAGGACGGAGACCAAAACTGTACCGCATAGTCAAGGATGGGTCTAACTATCGCTAGATAGTTTAATTACCTCTGCACTTCTATTTGTTACCGTCCTAGCAATGAAACCTAATGCTCTGTACCCAGGGTCTTCCTCCAATCTCGGGTCGCGTCGTCAGACCCTGGAGACACAATCGGTTGAACTGCAATATTCTTGCAATATAAACTTTAATTAAAAGATATTCCGTTTAAAGCTCGAACCAATCAGGTTGCAGGATTCGACTTATGTTTCCAGGGCTAACATTTAGTGCAAAAAGTAAGCCTACGGCATAGGCGCGGCCTATCATATTACAATTACGTTTATTGAAACTGAACAATACACATTATTTTGTGATAAGCACATTTCGAATAAAAGAAAGAGAAATTAATAAAAAAAATAAGAATTATTCATCCCAGTTTTAAATGATTTAGGTCCCCCTTAATTCCAACTAAATCTGAAGATGACAAATATTTCATTTTAGAACTCTCGTTCATTTCACGCACATGGCATATATATAAGTGTGTCATGTGCGTGAAACTAAAGTGGAACTCACCTAGGAACGCGCTCAGCTCTGGTAATGTGCATGATAAGTCACTGTTTTATAATTATCTGCCCGATAATCTGCCTGACGATAGCATAAAACAAGGCCTGATAACAACAAATTAATTTATCGCCAATTAGGTAAATTCTACTTCCGGAGCCTGCAACAATACTTTACAAATTTGCACACATCGTATTTTTTATCATATTCGTATCTCAAATGTGAGAAAAATAGTGTAGCGAATTGTAGGGCAACGACCAAAGAATGTAGCGAAACGACCGAAAGAATGTAGCGAAACGACCAAACAATGTAGCCAAATGTAGCGAAACGACCGAAGAATGTAGCGAAACGACCGAGACAATGTAGCGAAACGACCGAAGAATGTAGCGAAACGACCGAAGAATGTAGCGAAACGACTGAAGAATGTAGCGAAACGACCGAGACAATGTAGCGAAACGACCGAAGAAATGTAGCGAAACAACCGAAGAATGTAGCGAAACGACCAAGACAATGTAGCGAAACGACCAAAGAATGTAGCGAAACGACCGAGCAAAGTATCAAAATGGTTGGTAGCGAACTGGCCATGTAGTGAAACGAGAATTACTTTATGAACCTGCACACATTGTATTTTTTATCATATTGGTATCTCAAATGCGAAAAATACAATGTAGCGAAACGATCGAAGAATGTAGCGAAACGACCGAAAGAATGTAGCGAAATAGTTGGTAGCGATTGGCCATGTAGCGAAACGACCAGATACCATGTGCATGATAAGTTACTGTTTTATAGTTATATGCCCGATAATCTACCTGGCGATTGCATAAAACAAGGCCTGATAACAACAATTTTACATATCGCCCATTAGGTAAATTCTACTTCCGTAGCCTACAAAATTGCTTTAAAAATTTGCACACATCGTATTTTCTATCATATTCGTATCTCAAATGCGATAAAAAACAATGTAGCAAAATGTAGCGAAACGACCGAAGAATGTAGCGAAACGACCGAACAGTGTAGCCAAATGTAGCGAAACGACCGAGACAATGTAGCGAAACGACCGAAAGGATGTAGCGAAACGACCGAAGAATGTAGCGAAACGACCGAAGAATGTAGCGAAACGACCGAAGAATGTAGCGAAACGACCGAAAGGATGTAGCGAAACGACCGAGCAATGTATCGAAATGGTTGGCAGCGAACTGGCCATGTAGTGAAAAGAAAATTACTTTATAAACCTGCACACATTGTATTTTGTATCATATTGGTATCTCAAATGCGAAAAAACAATGTAGCGAAACGACCACATCGTATTTTTTATTATATTCGTATCTCAAATGCGATAAAAAAAAAAACATTGAAGCGAAATGTAGCGAAACGACCAAATAATGTAGCGAAACGACCGAAAGATTGTAGCGAAACGACCAAACAATGTAGCCAAATGTAGCGAAACGACCGAAGAATGTAGCGAAACGACCGAGACAATGTAGCGAAACGACCGAAGAATGTAGCGAAACGACCGAAGAATGTAGCGAAACGACCGAAAGGATGTAGCGAAACGACCGAGCAATGTATCGAAATGGTAGGCAGCGAACTGGCCATGTAGTGAAACGAAAATGACCTTATAAACCTGCACTTATTGTATATTTATCATATTCGTATTTAAAATGCGAAAAAACAATGTAGCGAAACGACCGAAGAAATGTAGCGAAACTACCGAAGAAATGTAGCGAAACGACCAAAGAAATGTAGCGAAACGACCGAAGAAATGTAGCGAAACGACCAAAGAATGTAGCGAACTGGCAATGTAGCGAAACGACCGAAGAATTACAGGTCGTTTCGCTATATTGCCAGTTCGCTACCAACCAGTTCGCTACATTCTTTGGTCGTTTCGCTACCAAACTGGCCATGTAGCGAAACGTCAAATGGGTTACAGGTACTTTATAAACCTACACACATTGTATTTTTTATCATATTCGTATCTCAAATGCGAATAAAAACAGTGTAGCGAAATGTAGCGAAACGACCGAAGAATGTAGCGAAACGACCGAAAGGATGTAGCGAAACGACCAAAGAATGTAGCGAAACGACCGAAGAAATGTAACGAAACGACCAAAGAATGTAGCGAACTGGTTAGTAGCGAACTGGCAATGTAGCGAAACTACCTGTATCCGTTGCCAAAGTTAGATTTGAAACTCCAAGACTCCAAAGAACACCGAAGAAGAAGAGAATTAAGATAGAAAATCTAAAGCTGGAAGAGAAAAGAAAAGATTACCAGAACAAAATCACTGAACGAATACAGACTCATCAAGAGCTAACACTGGAAGGAAAATGGGACAACTTAAAAACACAAATACTGAAAACTGCTGAGGAGGTGCTGGGGGTTAGCTATATTGGGGGAAATAAAGAGAAGAAAACACCTGGTTGGACAGAAGAAGTGAAGAATGCAGTAAAGACAAAAATGAAGAAGTTCAGAACATGGATGAAGTTGAGAACCCCAGAATCAAGACTAGAATATGTTATGGCCAGAAACGATGCTGAAGCAATCAAAAGAAGAGCCATTTCTGAGTTTTGGGAGTTTTTTTTTTTTACAAGAATTGGAAAATTATTTTGAACAAGGAAAGAAACTGATATATAAGATAGCAAAAAACTATAGGAAAGGAAACAATGAGCAGAACAGTAGTATAAATAATAGCGACGGTGAACTGCTTTTAGATCCAAATGAAATCAGAGATCGCTGGACGAACTACTTTACCGAATTGTTGAATAAGGAAGTGATACCAAATGAAAATGGAAATGAGCTGAATTATATGAATGTGGAGGAGGAAGATGAATTTGAAGAAATTACGACAGAAGAAATAGTATATGCATTAAAGAAGATGAAAAATAACAAGTCTCCAGGATGTGATGAGTTAGCAGTTGAACTGCTAAAGCAGGGAGGCCAGGAGATTAAAATGTACTTGAAAAATATTTTTAATCATGCATGGAATGAAGGTGCTATACCAGAAGAATGGAATAATGCCCTTATCTGCCCAATATTCAAAAAAGGCAACAAACGTGAGTGTAGAAATTACAGAGGTATTTCTTTACTCACACATATAGGAAAAGTGTATGAAAGAGTCTTGGAGAGGAGGTTGAGACATCTGGTTGAAGATAGACTTAGTGAATGACAATGTGGGTTCCGTCCGAACAGAGGAACAATAGATCTTATTTTTTGCATGAGAATGCTCCTGGAAAAATCATGGGAATGGAATCTAACCCAGAGGCTGGTATTCTTGGATCTGGAAAAGGCTTTTGACAGTGTGCCAAGAGAAAAAATGTGGAGAGTACTGTCGAAGTATGAAATACCAGGAAAACTACTAAGAGCAGTAAAAAGCATCTACAAGGATTGCAAAAGTCCAGTGAAATGTGGAAAGGAAGAGTATAAGTGGTTTGGAATTGAAACTGGGGTCAGACAAGGAGGAGTACTGTCTCCCTTACTTTTTGCACTATATATGGACTGTATATTGAAGAATGTAAACAGGGTTGAAGACAGAGTGGTCACACTGGCATATGCCGATGATGTGGCACTGGCAAGTCAAAATCTGGGAGAGCGACAAGAATCACTAAATAGATGGAATAATGCGTTGAATGAATATGGACTAAGACTGAATATTGAGAAATGTGAAGTCATGACCGTATCAAGAGAAGAGAGTGAGAGTGTGCTAAGAGTAGGAAATGATGTACTGAGAGAGACTGAAGAGTTTAAATACTTAGGTGTAAATTTCAATAGTATGGAACTTATGGAACGTGAAATTAATAGTAGAATTTGAAAGATGAGCGCACAAGTCAACCTACTGTACCCACTGCTGAAGGAAAGAATAATTCCAAGAAGAGTAAAAACACTTTTGTACACTACCATTTTACGACCAATACTGACGCACGGAGCCGAAACATGGAAACTAACAACAAAGACTGAGAGCAGAATAGGGGCAGCAGAAATGAGGGTTTTGAGGATTATATGTGATGTGACAAGAAGGGACAGAATTAGAAACGAAGTGATACGGGCAGAACTTGGAGTGGAATCCGTGCTGGAATTTGTACAGCGAGGCCAGCTCAGATGGTATGGACATATGAGGCACATGGATGAAAACAGATTGCCAAAACAACTGTATGAATGGCAACCAGAAGGACGAAGACCGGTGAGGAGGCCAAGAATGAGGCGGATCGAGAATGTGGATAAAGCTTTGCAGAGTAGAGCAACATTGATTGAAGAAGTCGAAGAGAGTGAAATTTATAACGACAGACAGCAATGGAGAAGAATGGTGCATCGTAACTGACAGGTCTTGGACCTACCAGGAGGATGGTACGAAGGTACGAATATTTGAGGTACAGAGGAATGAGGACGCCAGGCTACACGAGTGAAATGTTGCTGATAAACGAGAGGTGCTGACTCCACAAGGGAAGAGAAGCCACATGACAAGACAGTGACCGGATCATGAGAGACTCCCAAAAATGCAGATAAGAGAGATTGAGAGTTGGTAATGTGACAGTGAATGAGTTTATAGAAGTCAGAAGTGCATTTAAAACTTGTTAATTCTTTAACTTTACAAAGTGAAGTGTTTATTACAATGGCTTGCACTCTTAATGTTGTGCAGTAGTCACTTAAGTATTTATATGAATCCTAGACTTGGTACACGTGATTGCAGTAAGATAGTGCTTTGATTAAGCAATAGGACTTGAAGATTGTATTTGAATTAAGCATGGTCATTTCAGTTCTATTCAGTATCGATTTGTGCAAATCAGTATTGAACGTCTAAGTTATCATATTCAATTTTGCAAGTCTTTATTAAGTGATATGTTTATTACAAGGTTTGCACTCTTCATATTGTGCAGTGGTCAATTAAGTATCTATATGAGTCATGAACTCGGTACATGTGATTCCAACAAGATAGTGCGTTGACTAAGTAACAGGAATTGAGGATTGTAAATGAACTAAGCCTGGTTATCCAAGTTCCATCTAGTATCGATTTGTGCAAATTAGTATTGAATATACAAGTTATCATATTCAATTTTGCAAGTCTTTATTAAATGATGTGTTTATTGCCAAAAGTTTGCAATCTTAATGGTGTGCAGTAATCAGTTAAGTATGTATATGAATTATGAACTCGGTACATGTGATTGCAACAAAATAGTGTTTTAACTGAACAATAGGATTTGAAACTTGTATTTGAGCAAAGCATAGTTATCCAGTTTCTATTCTAGTATCGAATTGTGTAAATTAGTAGCGAACATTCAAGTCAAACAAGATGGTGAAAAATACTATTCTTCAGTTAAAGCAGTATCTAAAATTTGAAGGTCAATTGAGTTCCGATAATAAACCAGAACTTATGAGTAGGATACAAAAATTTATCATAGACAAGGAATTGGAATTAACAGAAGTGATTAGCCAGATATTAGTTTCTGACAAGAATGAAGTTAAGGAAACGATGTACGTGACTGTAAGACCAGTAGATAGTATCTCCCAGACGGCAGAGAGTGAGGTTGATAGTCAAAGAGCAGTAGTAGTGGCTAAGAGGGCGAGCTTAGACATTAAACTATGGAAGCTGAAATTGAAACAGAAGTTGGAAAAAGAACTGCATAGATTAAAACAAGAGCAAGATAGACTTGATTTAGAAACAGAGTTAGAATCAGCAGAGGCAGAATTAAAGGCTTTAACTCAATTGGAAAGCACTGTAAATGTTGATTTAGTAGATAATCCTCGTGATTGCCAAAGTGCAAATTGTGATAAAGATGACCAACAGATGAATAGAGACATGATTACTACTTTGATTACCAAAACTACAATGCCTGTTCATGTAATTACTAAATTTAGTGAAGAATACGATAAATATTTTGAATTTATCAGAGATTTCGACATGTTAATTGATAGCAAACATGTGTCAGATATTGAGAAATTACAGTATCTTAAGCAGTATACCGAAGGTAAACCACACAAGATAGCTAGAGCGTGTTTGCATTTAGTTCCAAGAGGGGGTTATCAAAAAGCCAGAAGCGCGTTAGAGAAGAGATATGGAAACAAAGAAAGAATAGCTTCGGCACATATAGAGAAAGGTCTTGCTTGGCCTGAAATGAAGGAAGAAAGTGTTGAGATGTTGGATGACTTCACCATTGAATTAGACACATGCATAAGTGCTATGTCCGGTTTACAATGCGGACTTTTAGAATTAGTAGGGAAATTGCCCAGGTATCTAAAGGACAGATGGAGGAGAATAGCTGACGAAATAACTGAGAATGGGAGGCTAGTGGATATCAAAGATCTTGTCAAATTTCTAGAGAAAGAAGTAAGAATACTTAATAATCCAACATTCGGGAGACGTGTAATGGAAGGATTTAAAGGCAGGAGAGCAGAAGCTAGCACATGGAATCCTAATAGAAAGCTGAAATGCGAAGAAGGTACTAACATGAATAATAGGAAGGTTCATGTCAATGTTATACAGAGAACCAGACTTTCTTGTTGGTTATGTCAGGAAAGACATGTTATTGATGTATGTTCCTAATTAAGAGGGTTAACTTATAAAGAGAGATTAGTCAAAATCTACAGTCTAGGACTTTGTTTCAGTTGTTTAAGGAAGGGGCATGAATCATCACAGTGTAGAGTAGTTCGAATTTGTGAACAATGTGTTGGTTCACATCTTACAATTATGCATAAGTCGAGAGAAAATTCTAGAAGCGAAGGAAATGAAGAAGCAACAGCAAATGCAGTGGTAACTAATCAAGTTGATGATTCTCGAGTTCAAGTATTTGCTAGTCAATTGAAAGGTTCAGTGGGAGACACCACTGCCATCCCCGTTCAAGTGGAATTGAATGGTAAAGTTGTTAACACTAGATATTATCTTGACAATCGTAGTTCTGTTAGATTTTGTATTAAGACTTTATTGAAGAAACTTGGAGTGGCAGACATGAACTATCAGCCAGCTACATTACAAGTTAGCACAATGATAGGAACAAAAGGAATGTCTTGTCTTAATGTTGAAGGGATGTCTGTAGCTGATGTTGAAGGAAATAACCTGATTAGACTACCATCTTTATTTGCAGTGAAGAAACTTCCTCTCAGTCAGAGTCACACCATTAGAAAGAATGACATAGAGAAGTGGGAACATCTGAGGAAATTAGAATTTAATCATATTAAAGGAGAGGTAGAGATTATGGTAGGAAGTAATGTACCAGAGGTTCTGAACCTTGGGAAGTCCTGTATGCAGAGGAAGTAGGAGATCCGTATGCTGTGAGAACACGTTTAGGATGGGTCATTTGTGGAAGATTAACAGACACTGCTGAAGAAGTCGCTGTGAATAGCATAAAGGTAGCTGGTAATTATTTAGATCAGAAACTAATTGAGTCCTATAACAGAGAATTCGTGGATTCATTATTGAATTCAATAGATCCTAGTGTGAAAGATAGAAAGTGGTTGCAATTTGTTGAGTCTGGGTGTAAGCAGATGGCAAATGGAAAGTATGAGATTCCTTTACCAATGAAAGAGAAACCTATAATAGTTCCTGGTAGTGAACCAATGGCGTTTGAAAGACTTCAGCGGTTAAAGCGTAAATTCAAGGATGACGAATATTATAGGCAGTATAATAAATTAATGATTAACCTACTAGAGAAAGGGTATGCCGAAAAGGTTCCTACGTGTGATGTGAAGAACCAACAAGCATGGTACATTCCACACTTTGGGGTACGTCATCCTACCAAATCAAAGAAGGTATGTGTAGTATTTGATTGTGCAGCCCGTGTAAATGACTTGTCCTTGAATTATCTATTACGACAAGGACCAGATATAAGTAATCTTCTGTTAGGTGTCCTTTTGAGATTTAGACTAGGACTACATGCATATATTGCAGATATAGAGAATATGTATTATCAGGTCAAAGTGCCTGAAAGTGATAGAGATTACTTGCGTATCTTGTGGTGGAAGGATAGTCAAATAGGTGATATAGTTGAATTAAGAATGACTTCTCATCCATGTGGTGCTTGCTGCTCTCCAAGTATAGCAAATTACGCTCTAAAGCGAGTTGTACAAGACTATGGTAGTCAGTTTCATACATCAGTGAACGAGATAGCTCTCAACAATTTCTACGTAGATGATCTTTTGGTGTCATCAGATGACTTTGATGACTTGATTGACACTAGTGCTAATGTGATAGATCTTTGCAGGAAAGGCGGGTTCAACTTGACAAAGTTCAACAGTAACTCTCTTAGATTTATGAATAGCTTACCGAAGGAGAAATATAGTGAGTGTGTAGAACAGTTCATCAAAAGTAAAGAGGTAGAAAGAAAAACATTAGGACTAAATTGGTCTCTTATTCAAGATAAAATAATTATATCACTTAGCATCGGTGCCATACCTAGCACTAAGAGAGAATTGTTAGCTGTCATTGGCAAGGTGTACAACCCATTAGGTATGTTAGCACCAGTTGTTTTAGAAGGGAGAATATTGCTACAGAATTTATTTAGAAACGGCATTGGATGGGATTGTACTCTTACTGAAAGGGAGAAAGGACACATATATGCATGGATGTCAAGGTTAAATAGATTCAAAGTGTTTGGTATTGATCGTTGTACGAAGAAATGTACAACATCAGTAGTGGAGTCAATTTTGTGTCATATATTTTGTGACTAGCGAATTAGCGTATGGTTCAGTGGCATATCTAAGATACAAACATGTTGATGGTAAGATCCAATATAGCTTCATTTTGGGAAAGGCTAAGGTGGCTCCTTTGAAACCAATTACTATTCCAAGACTCGAATTGGTGGCAGCCACACTTGCCATCAAATTGAAGAGTGTGATAGTGAGCAAATTACCTGTACAGATAAACCAAATTTATATTTGGACTGATTCGACTAGTGTTGAAATACCTAAACAATGAACACATAAGATTACATTTGTGGCTAATCGAGTATCTCAGATTAGAGAGAACTCTGAGGATGTCTGTTGGATGTATGTAGCAAGCAAATTGCCTGTCAGATAGCGACTAGCTAGCAAATGACCAGTGGTCCATTAGTATGCTCTTGACTCAATGTTGCCAACTAGGAGTAAATTTTATTTTTCAAATTCGTTAGATGTGGATAGGATAAGTGATTTGTTTTTTACACAAAATCTATTCATAATTTGCATATTACAAAATCTAGACGTGATAGAGCAAATGCAATTATAGATATGAATTTACCATACCAAAATCACCTAAAACTAATTTGCTCTTCTGTAACAAAATCTTTGTTGCCAAGTGTTATTGAACGTTAAAATGAGATCATTTTTTATCCAGGGTTTTCTACTTCATTATCATAATGATGTTCACGGTGTTAATCCTATCTATAGAATACAGCTATTGTTACCTCCTCAGCTATCGTTTTCTCTGTAGATACAGATCAAATGCCATATTCCATAGTAACTAATGTTACTAATTCTACAAATAGAGCAAAATACACAATTTTTGTTCAAAGTCGTATCGGAAAAGGGTTCGGAGTAGCTGTTTGAGGTGGTGGTGATGCAACTTGAATTGATAAACAACCCCAGCTGGAGAGTTGTTACGAATATGATGAAATAACAATAATAATAGTAATGATAATAATGATAGTAATAACAATAATGATAACAAGCAAAGCTGAATAAAACATAATACCAAAAAATAATAAAACTTACATTAGTTTAATAGAAATTTAAACAGTTTTTTAGACGGGAGCGAAGATGTATCCAAATAATTTCTTTAGTCAAACATCACAAATTGGGGTGTTCGTCGTTTGCCGGTCTTCTCTTCTTGGTGAAGGTCGATCCTGTAACATTTAGGTGCGTGTTACTTTGGACTAGGTGACGTAGGGAGAGAATGAAGCTCGGCTTGGCTTATGCTTTTTATTCTGGTGAGCGTGTTGGCCGGCCCGAGCCCGAAAGAATACTGTAACCCGAGTTTTTTTTTTTTTTTTTTTTTTTTTTTTTTTTTTTTTTTTTTTTTTTTTTTTTTTTTTTTTTTTTTTTTTTTTTTTTTTTTTTTTTTTTTTTTTTTTTTTTAAGCTATCGACCCATAAGGGGGTCATTAAGCCTGGTGTGAACCTGCGATCCTGTTTAATTTACCATTACAATTTCCACAGCAGTCCTGTTGTGCGCAAATAAAACACTACTTTGTCAATAAGGACACAGTCATTGGCCAAAAGATTTGTCACGTTTAACTGAATGTTCTTGAGTCTACAGTGATGTATAAGCGCCTGGTGCTGTGTGTTATATTTCATGCAGTGTATGAGTATGTGTCTTATAGATAGTGTAATGTTGCAGGTGTTCCACTGGGTAGGAAATACGCCAGTGATGTAAGGATCTAGGTGGGTGATGTAGGTGTAATTCATCCTCAGCCTTGCTATGGCGATTTCCTCCCGTCTATTGCTTTTGTATGATGTTGACCAGTCTGTTATCTCCTCCTTTTGTTTGTGTGTGATGTGGAGATTGTCCCACTGGTGTTGCCAGTGGGCGTGTAAATGTCTATGGGTATATCTATAATAGAGTCCTTTTCTAACGCAGATTTGGCCAGCGTGTCCGCTTTCTCGTTCCCGGAGATCCCAATAAGGCTGGGAACCAAGCGTAATGGACTTGTTGGTCGTCGAGAGTGCGATAATGATTTTGCCCAGGAGAGAATTCCCCATTTGGTTACCTGACTTAATTGACTGTAATACACTCAAAGAATCTGAGAAAATAACAAAGTTACTATGTGTGTCAGATTGAGTATTTTCTATCGTTTTGGATATTCCGAAGAGTTTGGCAATATAAATGCTCGTATGGTCCGGCAATTTGAACATCATCCGAGATGTGGAGCTATATAACCCTGTCCCCTGGCCACACTTGGAACCATCCATATACAGTGCCCTGTGGCCAGTGTACCCATTGATGACTTGTAGGGTCTTCTAAGTTCTTCTACCGAGCACGATTTCTTCTGGAGGTCTTCATTGATGTTGACGTTCAGGGTGATCTTTTTCCACGGTAGTATGTGGAACGTCTTCAATTTTTCAATAGACCACAGTGGCACTGAATACTGCTCGCACAAGGATCGGATTCTGATGGAAAAGGAATTAAGGCTGAAGGTGATAAAGTGCTCGTGTTGGGACGCCGCCCGCTTGCAGGGATGTCATGGGATACGAAGCACTTTGGCGGCGTAGCGGAGTGTAGAGTTCGCGCTTGTAGCGGAGGGGGGGAACATTGGCTTCAACTTCCGGCCTTTCGATTCTTGTGCAGCGTAATACTCCAAATGCAAGTCGCAGGCCTTTGTTTTGGATATTGTTCAGGGGTTGTAATGTGGTTGTTGTTGCCGAACCATAAATCTGACACCCATAGTCTAATTTAGATCTAATTAGGGACTCATAAATCATTAGCAAAGACTTCCTATCTGCTCCCTAATTTGTGCCCCTTACTTTGCGTAGCAAATTAAGTCTCTTGTTGCACGCATCAACTGGCTACTTTACATGGGCCTTCCAGTTTAGCCTGGAGTCCAGTTTCAGGCCAAGGAAAAAGGTTGAATTTTGTACTAGAATGGGATTTTCATGTAATTGCAGATCGATTTCTGCCTGGGCTTTGGGTGAAAATACAACCACTGTTGAATTTACTTGCAAAAACTTAAATCCCCATTCGTCAGACCATTCCTGGAGCGAGTTCAGGGCAAGCTGTAAGCGAGAGCCGGGGAAATTAGCGTTCGATGAGGAATGCCAAATTCCGACGTCGTCAGCGTATGATGAGTATTTAAGGTTCCGAGGTGGAGCAGGTAGAATATCGTAAATAAGTAACATAAATAATATGGGGCTCAACACACTTCCCTGCGGTACGCCATTTTCCTGTATGCGTACTGATGAAAAGCAACTTTGAATTTTGACACAGAATGTTCGTTCTAGTAAAAAGTTTTGAAGAAGAATAGGGAGATTCCCTCTAAGGCCAAGTACATAGAGTTTTTCGAGGATACCACGTCGCCATGCCATTTCGTAGGCTCTTTCTAAATCTAAGAAGCAAGCTACAAGGAAATCTTTCCTCTCGAAACTTGAAAGGATATCATGTTCTAAGTTGACCAAATGGTCGAGACTACTTCGATTTTTCCTGAAAACACATTGGGCAGGAACTATTAAATCTTGAGATTCGAGAATGAATTTTAATGTGTTATTGACCACACGTTCTAATACTTTGCATAAACAGTTGGTAAGCGCTATAGGGCGATAAGAGGACTCTTTGGGTCCTTCCCCTTTTTTGAGAATAGGTATGACGTGGGCATGTCTTCATGTTTCTGGGAAGTCATGATTAATCCAAATTTCGTTGTATAGTTCCAGTAATTTGTTGAGCGACATTGAATTTAGATATTGCAGCATCTCATACCTAATCTCATCCGGGCCAGCAGAGGTCCCTCTACACGAGCTTAAAGCCTGTTTAAGCTCGTGTATTTGGAAGGGAGTCTTTGTTTATGCTGTAAAAATGTTGGCGAATAGTTATCTGTATTGCTTGTTTGTGTAAATGTATCTGCTATTATGTTTGTGATGTCGGTGGGCGTATCTACAAATGTGGTTCCTATCGTCAAAGTCTTTATGGTAGGTGCATGTTTGCCATCAATTCTTCGGACGGCTGACCAAATCTGCGTTAGAGAGGTGTGCATGTTAATTGTCGAAATAAAATCATGCCAAGACTTTCACTTGGACTGTTTTATGATTTTACTGGCCTCTGCTTGCGCCTTTTTAAAAGTGATCAAGTTGGGTAAAATTGGGTTGTTTTTAAAAGTTTGATAAGCCCTATTCCGCTTGCAAAGTGCTTTTCTGCAGTCTGATGTCCACCAAGGAACTCTATGATTGTGAAATGCCGAGGTCTGCTTATGCGCTGAATTCAAAATGGATAATGTTAAATTGACTACTTTGGTGTTGACGTTGGTAGTACGTTGATACATTTCCCAGTTGGCTTTCCTCATGATGAATTTGGGACAGGGAGGGGGTGGGTTATCTCCATATTCTAGAGCAGCCGTAGCGTGGTCACCCCTATTTTTAGGATGACTGGGAAATGATCACTGAGCATGGTGTCGTCATGCGTAGTCCATTCTATGTCGTCAGACAGCGCAGGAGATGATATGGATAAATCGATGCATGAAAAAGTGCCCCTAGCATTGTCTACACGAGTGGGATCGCCAGTGTTTAGGAGGACCAGGTTGTTGATGTTCAGAACTGCCTCCATCTGCTCCCCTCGAGCACATGTTCTATCACTCCCCCACATGTGATGGTGGGAGTTAAAGTCTCCGACTATGAGTTTATGGTGGGGCAGCTGTCTTGTAAGGTTATTTACCTCCTGTAGCGGAAATGGTAGGTCTGGAGGGGCAGATGGACACAAGTTTGTTCTGTACTTTCGTTTTGACAGCAACTGCCTCCAAGGTTGTGAATAGTGGTAGCTCCGCTTGGTGATAGCAGTCGCTGACAGCAACTACGACCCCCCCCCCCCCTCCAGGCACGAACCTGTCCTTCCTGTAGATGGTAAAGTTTTTCAGGTGTAATTGAACACTGGGATTTAGGAATGTTTCCTGTAGACACATAACTGAGGGGTTGATTATAGAGTTGAAAATATATAGGTCATTTAATTTATTTCTAATACCTCGGCAATTCCACTGGATGATTTTCATCGTTTTATTTTTCATTTTTATTTATCTATTTATTTATTCATTTATTTATTTATTTTATTTATTCTATTTTTTTTTTTTTCATCTATTCATTTATCTATTTATTTATTTATTTATTTATTATTATTTTTATTTATGTATTTATCTATTCATTTATTTATTTTACTTCGATTTCTTCCTTCCTTGGCCTTAGTGGGAGAGGTGTGTTTTGCCCCCGATGTTTGGACTCCAGCCCAGACCGAACATCGGGGGCAGCCGACCTCACATGACTTAAATATCCCCCATGAATACCGAAAAGTAGCTTCCTTCTGGCTGGGACAGAATTGCAGGCATGGCCCGTAATTGTGCTTTTGGTCGCATACAAATGCCTTTCTCAAAGGCGCAATATGGCCGTAGCCCAAGCATAAATGCTCTGAAGCTGAAGGCCAGCTGTCTTTACCAGTGGCTGTTCACCCATATCCCGCGACTATATGAATATGCCTCATAACGTTCCTGTGGGGGACTGTTCACCATAGGTCCGACACTAACACTTCTACTCGTCGGTCGTGAACGTTTTCCAATGACCATACTTGTCAGGTCTTACGTTTGCGTAAGTCATTAATTTCTATAAGTTTCAAGTCTTACGGCGTAAGTCAAAAATCTTACGCTTTGTTAATGTGATTGTTTTAAACAATTTGAAATAAATTCCCCTTTTCAAGTGTTATATAACAAGTCGTCTTACATTTTTTGGGTAAGTCTTACGTAATTTCTATGATTTTCAATTCTTAAGGCGTAATGAAAAACAGTATTGTTTACAAGAACCTTTGTAAACAGTACTGTTTTTCATTATGTGGTGTTCATGCAGTGTCATGTGCTTACATTGTGTCTTCATTCTGCATTTGTTTTGAAACAATTAATATTGAATAACAAAAAATATGGTTTTCTTACGGTTTAATTACCGTTTTATATACACAAAATCTTACGGTAAGACACCACAGTAGCTGGACAGGTATGAATAACTCGTTTGAAAAATAAACGAATCTTACAACTTAGGTGATCAGAATCCGTTTTGGAATTCGGGGCACTCCTGAACGGCGCGGAAAAATGGAGTCGGGGGGGAAGGTTAAAAGAGAACTCGTGATATCCTCCCGTGTGGATGGAATGATTCTGTGTCATGTGGATAGACAGGTGAGAAAAAGAGAGGACAAAAATCACTGTCTGGTAAGGCGAAATTAACTAAATATACTTCACGCGAGGAGGGACAGTTGTCGCCACAGCTGCTCTACCGTCTAATAAGATCATCCTATCGATGAAAACATTGTATATTCTTTGGTCAGGGGAGGAATGAAAACACACACACACCACACACACACACACACACACACACACACACACACACACACACACACACACACACACACACACACACACACACACACACACACACACATATATATATATATATATATATATATATATATTATATATATATATATATATATATATATATTGATAAATGTTTTAGACAAATGATCTGAAAAAGTTCTACTCGAACGAAACGTTAGAGTGTTTAGGGTTCCGAGCCTTCCCCTGTGTTTATGTTCTCCATCATAATATATATATATATATATATATATATATATATATATATATATATACAGGGTGCGGCAACATAACTTCCTTATTTAAAATGCGTGGCAATCTGGCTGTAGAAGTAGTAGCGGGGTGGGCGTGGTTTCATTTGACAGGGCCGTTCTGAAAGTTTTCTTGGAAATACA
Organism: Oratosquilla oratoria; assembly: GCF_046742065.1. Lineage (NCBI taxonomy): Eukaryota > Metazoa > Arthropoda > Malacostraca > Stomatopoda > Squillidae > Oratosquilla > Oratosquilla oratoria. Next base: position 8,322,381 of record NC_134816.1, read on the forward strand.
GTCAGTCGCTATCATGCGTTGGAGTAGTGAGGAGCGTGCGTTTGCCGTCGAAGCTTACTTTTCGAATCGTCAGTCTGTTATTGCAACCCAGCGCGCCTTTCGAAATCGTTTCAATGTAGCCCCGAGAGGCCCTGTTCCGGACCGGAAATCAATTGTTACATGGGTCACTACGTTCAGGTAAACTGGGAGTACTACACGACGAAGAACTGGAGTACCTCGGCCCATCAGATCACCTGAGAACATTGAGGCAGTGAGAGCTTCAGTCTTGCAATCCCCACGGCGTTCTGCGCGCAAACATGCCTCTGCCCTTGGACTTTCTGATCGTTCAGTGAGGCGAATACTTCACGATGACCTTCATTACCATCCTTACAAGATGGCGATTGTGCAGGAACTCTCGGTACGTGATTTCACTTCACGAAGGAACGCATGTGAGGCACTTCTCGAAAACGTTCCTGAAGACGCTATTGTTTACTTTAGTGATGAGGCACATTTTCATTTGACTGGATGCGTCAACAAACAAAACATGCGCTACTGGGCTGACACCAATCCCCATGAATTGCATGAAAGGCCTTTGCATTCACCTAAAGTCACAGTGTGGTGTGCAATTTCCTCCACTGGAATTGTTGGTCCTTGGTTTTTTGAAGAAAATGAGGTCACAGTGACAGTGAATTCAGACCGGTATGTAAACATGTTGG
>NC_134816.1:8328075-8330575 GCF_046742065.1 Oratosquilla oratoria
AGAATTTCAAAGTGCCCCAGTGGGTCGAAAGCACCTACCCAGTATACTGGACCAAAATCTTGCGGTCCTCATAAACTAGTGACCCATGTAGTAAAAGGTACCTTTCCCCCCTGTGAAGATGCCTTTAAAGGTTTCAAGTCCCATGGTTAAATTTCTACTATTAAGAAAAGCCCCCCTTTTCCCTATAGCAATATTACGCTACACTGGAGCAGCTCAGTCCATAGTGAGCAAACAGGCTTTGCTTGAGATAAGTAAGAGAATGATAGGAAGGAAATTAACTGTCAGTGATTCATCCTCTACCCAGTCCATTGATCAAGCTTGAGTCTTTTTAAAATGTCAGTTGTTCCAGAGAGAAGTAGAAGTTGGCGTCTGTAAAGACTCTATTTGTGTCCCCAGGGTTGATATCATCCTAGGAAATGATCTAGCTGGTTCTATGGTTATTCCTACTCCAGATGTTACAAGGTTCCCTAGTGACAAAACCTCTACTGTTGTGGAAGATCACCTTCAACCTGACATTTTTCCCTTGTGCGAAGTCACCATTCCTCAAACTCCCCTCCCTAATAGTAATGTATCTTATAAGTTTGATCTCCCCAACGAACCAATTTCCCGAGAGAGCTTAATCAAAGCTCAACACGATGATCCTACCTTTAAAGAATTTCCATAGACCAGCGGTCGATTCCAGGGAAAAGGTCGACCATTTCCAAGGTTACTATTACCAGGATGGTATCTTGATGAGATGTAGCAAACCTTCCAATTGCTCTGACCGTGATTCTTGGGCAGAGGTCCACCAGATAGTTATCCCTTTATTCATCAGTGACCAAGTGATTAAAGTAGCTCATGATGGAGCTGGAGGACATATGGGAGTCAGTAAAACTTCTAAGAAAATTAACCTTCACTTCTTCTGGCCTAGTTTAAAAAAGACAATCTCAGAATATGCGAGGTCTTACCACATTTGCCAAATGGTGGGCAAGCCGAACCAGAAAATTCCCCAGGCTCCCTTAAACCCTATTCCAGTTCCAGATGAGCCCTTTGATATAATTATTATAGACTGTGTTGGACCCCTACCTAAGACCAAAAAGGGAAATCAATTCATTCTTACTGTCATGTACCCGGTAACGAGGTATCCTGAAGCTTTTCCTCTTTAGAAAATAATTGCCAAAGTTATAGCTGACACCTTGTTGAAATTTTTCACGCAAGTAGGATTGCCAAAAGAAATTTAATCCGATCGAGGAACAAACTTCACGAGCGACCTCTTTACCAGTATCTTAAAGGAGCTAGGTATTTCCCAAGTCCTGTCCTCTGCTTATCATCCGGATTCACAAGGGGCATTCTGATGTTTTCATCAATCTCTCAAGTCAATACTCAAAAAATATTGCAATCAATCCTCTTTAGATTGGGATGAGGGGTTACCACTAATGCTGTTCGCGATCAGAGAGACGTTTCAACATTCATTGGGATACTCTCCCTTTGAACTGCTCTATGGGCGACAGATAAGAGGGCCCCTCAAGCTTCTAAAAGAACAGTGGTACCAGGAAACTCTTTAATATCCCAACCAGACAGTGAATCAATTCTTGGATAAATTAAGAAGTCAACTCCACAAAGTAAAAAACATTGCCTTGGAAAATTTAAAAACCTCTTAACAAAAAATGAAGGCTCATTTTGATAAAGGTAAAAGTTAGGAAATTCAATCCAGGTGATGAGGTACGTCTTCTCTTACCAGTCTCAGGGACCCCTCTTTCTATCAAATTCCAGGGTGCTTATGTAGTTTCTCATAGGCTGGATAAGCAAAATTACGTAGTCCTCACTCCTGACCGTCGTAAAGACTCTAGACTTGTTCACATCAATCTAATGAAAGAGTACGTCCGTAGAGAGCCTACTGATGTGCTAGAGAGACCAGTATCATGCCTCGTAAAACCCCCCTTCCCGATGAACCTAACTTACGAGAGATCGATACGACTGCTCTCAAGTCTAACTCTGCCCTCCTTGCAGACCCTAGTCAGTGCCTTGGGCACCTAGATGAAACTAAATGGGAAAGCATAATACCCTAATACCCTTCCTATCCGCCAGACCCCTTATCGCCTCAACCCCCACAAGGCAGAGAAGATGCAGAAAGAAGTGGCCTACCTGTTGGAGAACGGACTAGCTGAACCTAGCTGCTCCCCCTGGGCATCGCCGGCGCTTCTAGTCCCGAAGAAAGGTGATGACGAGTGGAGGCTCTGTGTCGACTACCGGAAGCTCAACGCGGTGACAGTCAAGGACTGCTACCCGTTACCCCGCATCGACGCCCTCGTGGATCAAGTGGGAAGAGCTCCTTTCATCTCTAAGGTGGACCTGATTAGAGGCTACCACCAAATCAGATTAACCCCCAGAGCCCAAACCTTATCCTCCTTTATCACCCCTTTCGGCCTTTTTAATTTCCTTGTTCTACCTTTCGGGCTTTGCAATGCCCCTGCCACCTTCCAACGTGCTATTAATTATACTATAGCCGGCCTCCCTGATA
>NC_134816.1:8335575-8338075 GCF_046742065.1 Oratosquilla oratoria
GCTCAGCATCCTCAGTTTCTCAAGATGGTTCAGAACCTGAGGCCAGGTTATATTTCTCCATCCAGAAAAGATACTGCTGATAAGTACTTGGATTTTGTGTATGAAAAGGAATATAAAAAGTGTGCAGATGACCAGAATAATTAAACTGTATGTCTTTCAATTGATGGGTGGTCTAACATCCATAATGGGCCCATAATATGTGTCACTCTAACAACATCCACTGGTCAGATTTATTTAGTTGACACAATAGACACATCAGGGAAACCTCACACTGCTGAATATCTTCTACAATTTGTACTAAGTTTGATCAAGAAGGCCGAACAAGATTACGGTTGTCACATTGGAAGTGTTGTGACAGACAATGCAGCAAATGTCACCAAGATGAGAAAAGTCTAGGAGGAATCGAGTGAACCTGAACATACCGTCCTCACATACGGATGTGCAGCACACCTACTAAATCTACTAGCTCATGACCTTGAGATTGATAATGTAAAACAACACGTGGTCCATGTAGTTAAATATTTTAGAAATAATCATTATGCTGCTTCAAAGTATCGGCAGGAAGGTGGTCAGTGTCTAGTCATGCCCCAAGACACAAAGTGGAACACAATGTCAGACTGTCTCAAGGCCTATATAAATAATTGGCCAATTCTAATGAAGATCTGTGAAGACAACAGGGAAGCTATTGATACTGAAGTAAGAAACAAATTATCAAATTTAGGCCTAAAATGTTCGGCTGAGGAATTACTGGATCGATTGCAGCCAATAGCGAGGGCTCTAGATGAGGTACAGAGTGACAAGTGCACTATTGCTCAAGTGGTAGATGTTTGGAAAAAATTCCTTGGGCATTTCACAAACAATAAACAAGCTGAAAAACTGGTGAAAAAAGGGTATGAACAGTTTATCACCAAAGCTCACATACTTGCCAACATGCTTCATCCAGCACTTCAAGGGAAAATGCTCAGTGCAGAGGAGGTGAATATTACTATGGAGTATGCCAATGAGAAATATACAACACTTGTTCCTGTCATTATAAAGTTTCAGGCAAAATCACCTCCCTTCCAGGCGTTCAAGTTTACTGAGTCTGTGAACAAGACCCTGACAGCTATAGAGTGGTGGGATTCACATACAGCCATGTTAGACTGATATTCTGTTATCAGTGCGTCAACTCCTAACTGCAGTAGCCTCATCATCAGGAGATGAAAGAGTTTTCTCCTCCTATGGACTTGTACACACAAAATTAAGGAGCCGCCTCGGTAATGAGAAGGCAGCCAAATTGGTCTTCCTTTTCAAGACAATGAACTCAAATGTAAATAATAATTAATGTAAATAACTGTCCACTAACCTCATACAATAATACATGTTAAGTCCGGCTAAAATTGGCATTTCAAAGCATAACAGTGCCTTAAAAATAGTTTCTTATTTCACTATAAAAGTTTATATTAACTTATATTGCATTGAATAAGTCAATAGTTGATATATTTGTCCTATATACAATGTTAGGTTTCTAGTTTTGATATATTTGTCCAATACAAAGTGTTAGGTTACAAAGAAAGCAATGGACTCCGCTAGCGGAGCCAGGAATCTGGGTGCGCACGTCCTGTGTAATAGTAGTCCTTGATATATACATAAACATATATACATATGTACATATATATATATATATATATATATATATATATATATATATATATATATATATATATATATATTTATATATATATTTTCATATATATTTATATTTATTTTATTTATATATATATATATATATATATATGTGTGTGTGTGTGTGTGTGTGTGTGTGTGTGTGTGTGTGTGTGTGTATGTATATATATATATATATATATATATATATATGTATATATACATATACTTATATATGTATATATATGTATATTGTTACAAACCTCTCTAAAGTACCAAAGGTTCACCGGCCTTGTGAATGTCAAAGGTTCGTAACATCAAGGGAACCCTTAGACCCTATGTCTATTACGGGGTTCAAACGGTCAAGAGAACTGAATAAGGTCGCCACCCGGTCGGACACCGGGGAAAGAAATCAAACCAACTTAATTTAAAGAAATATTATTAAATAAATTTATAAGTATGAAAGTTAATACAAGTAAAATGACACGAAAATAATATAACAAAGACACACGATTACAATTAAACAAACATTATTTTACATAATACATCTGACTTCTGATCATACATTTAACATTACACAAAAGACTCTAGTTCGAAGGTTTTAACGGGATTGAACAGACTTAAGACCGGGTCACAGATCACCAAACAGTTTTGAAATAAAAGCTAATCCTAAGCCCCAGTGCTACACACTCCGCGCTCACTTATATGGGGCACTACAAAGCTAAGTCCTAGTGGATCTGGCTCACTGCTATACCAAGGGAAAAGGGTACTAACCTCAAAGCAGTCATTTTTAATCTGACCCGTGTAATAAGCAGGGTCTGACCCATGTAATAAGCAGGGTCTGGACAATCGTATA
>NC_134816.1:8343075-8363075 GCF_046742065.1 Oratosquilla oratoria
CACCATACCCGACCTGAAGGAGGCGCTGAAGAAGCACTGGGCCTCGATGGACCTACATTATTTCGCCAACCTCGCCACTTCGATGCCCAAGAGGATCGAGATGGTGATCAAGAATAAGGGCCACATGACCAAATATTAATTTTGTATATATAATGTAAGCTTAAAAGGTAAATAAAACCCATTTAACATGTACTTTTGTGTTTAGTTATCCAAAAAATCTTAGTGTAACATTTTTTTTTGCGGCGACGGTATATACACATATACATATATATATATACACACTTATGAGTGGCAGGGTGGTGAGATAAACACCAAAAATCGTTGAAGTTTTTTACTAACTGACGTTTCGCTCTTAACAGAGCTTATTCGGAGTGTACGAACATGGTCAGGAAATTAACAATTTTATACCTTACATTATTCCGCGTTCCTTCCTTAACCCACCCCATTCCTCCCTCTCTTACCCTTCAACTCCTGTAGGACCATCCAGCCAGGATGGTTTTATTAAGTTGTCTCTTATATATACTTACAAGCTTCTTACAAGCTTTCCAAATGGCTAGTTACTATCCTTAGCCCTTTAGTAGGTACAATCTCTTCTTCTCATGTTACAAACACTTCTGATTTAATAGACAAACTCCATAATATTAAACCTAATTATAAGTTTATATTGGTTAGTTTTGATATAGTCAGTTTATTCACAAAAGTTCCCATAAATGATTTATTATTTTACCTTCAAGATGAACTTAATAAACATGTTCTTCCATTGCCATCATCTACATTGATTGAACTAATTAAATTATGTGCCAAAGATTGTAAGTTTCAACTCAATGGTAATTTCTATTCCCAAAAATTCGGCATGAGTATGGGAAACCCTTTATCCCCAGTTTTAAGTAATTTATACATGGAATTTTTTTAAACTAAAATATTACGCACAATCTTCCCTCCTAACACCCCTTGGCTTAGGTATATTGATGACATTTTATGTCTTTGGCCAGAAGAAAAAAATGTCCATAATTTTTTAACTAAGTTGAATACCCTTGTTGATTCTATTAAATTTACTTTAGAAATTGAGAAAAATTGTACCTTACCTTTCTTAGATTGCACTATCCTACGTCATGACAATAGCCTTAAATTTAAAGTATATCGTAAACCAACCAATGTAAGTTCATATATTCATTATTATTATTCTCATCCAAATAATATTAAACATACAGTATTTGCCTCAATGTATTTAAGAGCTTTTCGTATTTGTAGTCCTGAATTTATTGATGAAGAAATCAGAAATGTTTTTAACATTGGGCTAGAATTAGAATACCCTAAGCAATTCCTTGATATTGCTTACAATTTTGCAAGGAAATCATTTTTAACTCCTCAGCCTAAATCACCTTTCAATTATCATAATGTTTTAATTTTACCATTTCAAGAAAATTTGTTAAGTATCACAGAATTATTAAAAAGATTCAACGTAAAGGTAGTTTTTAAACATGATAGTACAGTAAAACATAAACTCATCAACAATAGTATTGAAATTAAAAAAGGATGCATTTATAAAATTCCTTGCAAAATGTGTAATCAATTTTACATAGGTCAAACTGCCAAACCCTTAAACATCAGAATTGAACAACACAAGAAAAATGTTAGGGATGGCAATCATTCTAGTGGTATATTCAAGCATATTGAATTAAATAATCATCCAGTTGATTGGGGTAATGCCCAGGCAATCTATTATACCAACAACATAATAGCAAGAAATTTAATAGAGTGCAGTTTGATTCATACCACCAGTAATCAAAATACCAACCTACATAAAGGCTTGTACAAACTTGATAATTTCATTTGTCAAGAAATTAGTAAGATAATATCAGGTAAAATGTGACCCAACGAATTGACCTAATGTCGCCCTATATCATTAGTAGAAACAGTGACCCTTGGCGACTATGACCTGATGTCGCCCCACCATCGTAAGATAATTGACAATGACCTTCCGCTCTCCAGGGGGTAATTGGTCGCTACGCTTATTCAAACTGTCCTTGTTCCTTTGTATCATTATATATTGTCTATGTATTCCTATCACTATGTACTTTTTGCACTGAAGATGTAATATACGAAAGCGCTCTGCTTCGTTAGTTTCTTTTTCCAAGTGGTCTACTTTGCATATATATATATATATATATATATATATATATACATATATATATATATACATATATAGATACTTATATACATATATATATATATACTTATATATACATTAGTATATATATATATATACTTTTATATATATATGTATATATATACTTATATGTATATATATGCATATATATGTATAAATATGTATATATACATAAATATACTAATATATATATATTATAAATATATGTATATATATATACATATATATTTATTTATATACATATATGTATATGTATATATATGCATATATATATATATCCAGTACTTATATATATATACACATATACTTATATATATATATATACATATATATATATATATATATATATATATATATATATATATATATATATAATATATATATACACACACATATACTTATATTTATATATACTTATATATACATATGTATATATATATATATATATATATATATATATATATATATATATACATATATATATATACATATCTATATATATATAATGTATATATACATATATATATATATACTTATATATATATGTATGTATATATAATATATATGTATATATATGCATATATACTTATATGTATATATATACTATGTATACTTATATATATATACATATATATACCTATATATATATATATATACATATATATATTATATATATACTTATATATATGTATATATATATATACTTATATATATATACATATACATATATACATATATATACATGTATATACATATATACATATACATATATATATATATATATATATACTTATACATAAGTATATATTTATATATAAGTATATATATACTTATATATAAGTGTATATATATATATATAAGTATATATATATATATATATACATATATATATATATATATGTATATTAGTATATATATATATATATATATATATATATATATATATATATATCTATATATATATATATTTCTTTATATATATATATATATATTATATATATATATTTCTTTTTATATATATATATATATATATATATATATATATGTATATATATTTATATATATTTTATTTTTATTATATATATTTATATATATATTTATATACATATGTATATTTATATATATATATGTATATATCTATGTATATATACATTTATATATATACATATTTATATATATATATATTTATATATATATATTTATATATATATATAAAATATCTATATATATAAATATTTATATATATATATATATATCAATATATATATATACATATATATATTTATATGTATATATATATATATATATATATATATATATATATGTATATATATATATATATATATATATATATATATATATATATATATATATATATATATAATTATATATATAGACATTTGGGAATGGATGCTAAGAGGAGACTGTATGAAGGAGTGATTGTGCCAACAGCACTGTATGGGGCAGAAACATGGAACATAAGAGAGGAAGAGAGAAGGAGTTTGAATGTGTTTGAGATGAGGTGTCTGAAAAGTATGATGGGGGTTACTAGGCTAGATAGAGTGAGAAATGAGGAGGTGAGGAGGAGAACGGGGGTGGAAAGGGAGCTGGGAGATAGGGTTGATGAAAGAGTATTAGGATGGTTTGGACACATGGAAAGAATGAGTGAAGAAAGACTAGTAAAAGAGGTGTGGAAGGCAGATATGGAGGGAGTGAACATGAGGGGGCGTCCTAGGATGAGGTGGATGGATGGGGTGAAGAGGGCTTTGGGGAAGAGGGGAATGTCTGTTGAGGAAGGACGGGAGAGGACAGAAGACAGGGGTGAATGGAGAATGGTTGTATATGGATGATGTTGGGATAGCATGAGATGGAATGGGCGGGTTGATGGGGGGTGAGGTAGTATGTGTGAGCAAAATTTGACGCAGCCCGAAGGGATTTCTCCCCGTCCTCTCATTTTATGCAATGGGGGGACGGACAGGGGGGGGTCTCCGATTTAATGAAGCGGCCTTGCTGTGGATGTGCTGTGTCTTGCGACACTGCTTCTGACCCAGGGTAGTGGACAAGTTGCAGGGATGGCCCGTCATTCAGGAGGTGCTAAGATATGAGGGAGGGTGGAGGGGAGGTGGAGTGTATTCAGGGATGGAATGGGTGGGAATGATTTTATGCCTTTTTCTTTTTGGCTACCCCCCTTGTAAGGTGGGAAAAAGCTTTGGTATATGTATGTATGTATATATATTCCTATGAGTGGCAGGGTGGTGAGATAAACACCGAGAATCGTTGAAGTTTTTATATTACCTGGCGTTTCGCTCTTAACAGAGCTTCTTCAGAGTGTACAAACATGGTCAGGAAATCAACAATTTTATACCTTACATTATTCCGCGCTCCTTCCTTAACCTACCCCATCCCTCCCTCTCGTACCCTTCAACTCCTGTAGGACCATCCAGCCGGGATGGTTTTATTAAGTTGTCCAAAACGTCCGGCTGGATAGTCTTACAGGAGTTGAAGGGTACAAGTGGGAGGGATGGGGTGGGTTAAGGAAGGAACGCGGAATGATGTAAGGTATAGAATTGTTGATTTCTTGACAATGTTTGTACACTCTGAAGAAATTCTGTTAAGAGCGAAACGTCAGTTGATAAAAAAAAAAATTCAACGATTTTCGGTGTTTATCTCACCACCCTGCCACTCAATTTGTCATCCATTCCTCAATATATACTTACATATATATATATATATATATATATATATATATATATATATATATATATATATATATATATATATATAAACATACATATGAATAAAAAATTAATTAATTAATTAATTAATAAAAAATAAGATAAATTGGCACTGACGTTACTATTAAAATCCCTCTCCAATCTGAGAGTGCCGAATAACTGGGCCTTGTCCGGGGCCCATCGATTCGGCCTGGAGTGGCCTGATACGGTGAGCCAGACCTCACGGAATCTTCCCTGCGCGACCTGTGTCACCCGAGTTCTACTGAAACTCACTCCGACACACTATCCGATTCCGTTCCTCGAGGCTGGAACCCGTAGCCCATCATGAGCTGCTGGTCAATGAACAGTCAATAGTCCTGTGGTAATAGTGATGGGTGGTGTGTAATCGTACCACTATTCATGTGAGCACCAAGCAGTACGTGATATGACCAGTATACATAATTTACAACCAACATTTGTATAATGCTAAGATGTAAACAAACTCTAAGTGAACGAGTTAATGGAAACGATGACTCGATTCACCCGAATAAGTGAAAGATGTTCGATTTGAACGAGTGATTCGCAAGTCTTATATCAGTACAACCGACATAATTCCTCAACATATACCTCTTTCACCAGATCACTATTTCTATCAGTGAAGACCAAGTTTATTATATGACCACCTGGAGATGTTGGTTTGTTAACCATGTTCATAAAATTAATCTAATCCATTGTATCAATAACTTATATAGTACTATTAGTATTAATTTCATCTACCCATTGGTTGAAGTCACCACAAATGAAAGTATTCACACTCACTATATCCTAGAAACAGGTGTGTAGGATCCTCTTTTGTCTCTGGGCTCTTCTGATATGCTCAGAGAGTCACACAATGTGATCCACAACGCTTCTTCCTTTCCTAAACCCCGCCTGGAGTTTGGGAAGGGCTCCCTTGGAATCCACGTGGTTTCTCAGTCTGGCGAAGAGGATTCTCTAGTAAACCTTACCTATATGTGAGGTAAGAGTTACTGGCCTCGATTTTCGATCTTGATGCTGGCTTTGTCTCGTTTGGGGATGGGGATTATGACGGCGTGCCTCCATGCCGTGGGGACAGTACCTTCATTCCAGCACTTGTTGAAGAGGGCGAGGAGGGTTTCTTGCATGCAGGGAGGGAGGTTCCTTTGGAGCGGGCATGTGACCTGGTCGGCGCCGGGGTACTTCTTGTTTCCACTGGTTGCCCTCAGGGCCCACTGTAGTTCGTGCAGGGTGAGATCGGTGTCTTTCTCCTGAGGGGTGGAGAGGTCCACGTGGGCTTCCTTTTCCATGAGGTCCCTTCGCTGGTTTTCGGGGAGGCTACTTGTTAAACTGGCTCTGAAGAAGTGTTTTAAGAAACCCTCCACCTTTTCGTCAGGATCAGAGAGGGTTCTGCCAGGGAGATTGTAACTCATTTTAAGTGTTTTTAGTCTGTTTCAAGCAGCCGTAAGGTCCGTCCTGTCCTCTTCACTCTTCCTCCAGAAGTCCTGCTTGGTTCCGGCAATGGTCCTCTTGCACTCTGCGTTGGCTTTCTTCATGGAAACGAAGACATCTTCTGCCCCTTCTTTCAGATACCGATGGTAGGTCCTTCTCTTTTTTTGCACGGCTGTTGGGCATGCATCCGTCCACCATGGGTGGTCCCGTCTACCGTTTCCTGCTTTGGTCAGGGGGGTGGAGTGTCGTGCTGCTGCGAGGATCGTGGTGGTGAAAGCTTCGTTTATTCCGTCGATGGAGTTTTCCGGGTCGTGGTGGTAGGACGCCCTGGTTAGGAAGGCCTAGTACGCGTTCCAATCCGCTCTTTTAAGGTTGAATTGGCCTACGTCTGGGGAAGGTGAAGGATGGGGGAGAGGTGGAGGGTGATGGCTATTAGGAGTTGGTCTGAAAACATGGGGTCATCGAGGATGGTCCAGTCCGTCGTACCAACGATGGTGGAAGAGACGAAGGAAAAGTCAATGGCTGACTTGCTGTGCCCTGCAGTGTCCGGCATTCTAGTGTGGTTACCATCGTTAAGTAGGATCACGTCGGCATTGGCGATTTGGTGGTTGAAGTCCCCTACCACTATACAGTTATCGGGAATGCCTCCAAGCCATTTGAAATGCCGGGTCTTCACGGTATTATATATGTTGAAGACGTGCAAGGTCCTGTCCCCTTCTACAGATATGGAGGTGACCACCCCATATCCTTCGTCAAGGTCGAAGCCCGGCAGGTGTCCCTCTTGAGCATCTAAACCTAGGGTGACGTATGTGGCCACACGCGCCTTACCTGCTTCATCCGTCATGTAGAAGTGGGGATAGTGGTACCCAGGTAGGGGTGGAAGTTTTCCTGGCCTCTTGAGGAAGGATTGAAGTGCAACTACTTCGTAGGGGTGCTCGTTGAGATGCTGCACGAGGAGGTCCCAGGCGATGCCAGTTGCCCGGCAGTCCCATTGCATTAGCCTAAGCACCGCTATGATGGGTGAATTCGGCAATGGAAGGCAGGATCACGAAGATTCCTTCTAGTAGGCGTGCTGCTTGGGGGTTCGAGCGAGCCAATTCCTCTTGCAGAGCTTAAACTGTCGTGGATATGCACCCGATGGAGTTTTGAAGAATCTGCCGAGTTGTTGGTGGTGGGGATGGGGGTTAGTCTCCAGGGGGGTGGGGGACTGCTAGATGCTGCTGCTTCTTCCTCCTGTGGTTGTTCCATATCTGGGGTGGTTTCCATGGTTTCAGTGGTGGGGGTGGTCCTACGGCCTTTCTTCTTCTTTCTTCGTTTTTTCTTGAGTTCTTCTTTGTTGGTTATGGTTGGCTGCGGGGGTAGTGAGGCGCTGGTAGAGGGTGTTTCTTTGGCATCGTGGTCAGATTCTTTGGTAGGATCGTGAGTAGGCGGGGGTTTTGGTGCGGTCTCGCTGGGGGGGCACTTCGCCTGGTCGTGAAGTCTTTTTCCCTGGGGTCTTCCGAATCCTTGTGAGTGTGTCGAAATCTCTGTCCCTAGATTTTTCTCCTTTGAGGTAGTTGTTCCACCGTTCTCTGGCAATAGACAGGGCTTCTGAGAACGGGGTGAAGTTTTCGTTCTTTACCTCATGAGCCACTCTTCTTATGGCGAACTCAGGTTAATTGGGGTATGCGGCGGAGTGGTTTCCGCAGCAATTGATGCAGAAACCCTCTGGTCCTGGCAGTCCTGGGTGGGGTGTTTTTTCCCGCATCGTGCACATATGGGGGTCTTGCGCCAGCATTCTCCTTTCGAATGTCCCAGTAGTTGGCATTTGGTGCACCTTTTTACTAGGGCGATGTACGGGATCACTTGGTGAGGTGTGTATCCCAACTTGACAGCTGGCAGGAGGGAGGCCATGAGGAAGGCCACCCGCACAGACCCGGTCGGGGTACCGTCCCGGGTTGTTAATCTCTTGATTGAATAGATTCGGAGGTCTTGGGCCTCCAAGGCTGTTTTGAGGAGCTGTTCGACATTTTCCTCGAAGAGGACTCCCTTGATAACTCCTACCACAACTGTCTTCGGGATTCTTGTCAGGATCAGTAGAGGTTTGTCGCGGTAGGTCGTTAGACTTGAGGTACGGAGCGGTTTACCTTGCTGCTCCTCCGTGGTGCAGCTAACCAACCTTGCGTTTGTTGAATGGCTTCAACTGGTCCCACTGTGTTCTTGATCAGTTGGGCCTGTCTCCAGGAACCCAGCTTTGCGAAGCGGGTGGGGTCGTCGGCTGGTTTGACAATGACCGGGAAACGAGAAGGGCCTATCTTTGGGCGTGGCTTCTTTTTGGTGTTTCCCCCTGCTGGAGACTACCTTCCATTCCCCTCTTGATGGCTCGGGAGGGGAGGCTGCTCCTGCAGCGTATGATCGCCATGGTGGCGTTTCTCTCTCCTCAGCGGCGGTGCTGGTAGCATCCGCGGCTGATGGTGCGGTAGAGAGCTGGTTGGCTATGGGGCCTTCTGGTTGCGGGTATGGTTCTGCCGGTGGGGAGGGGTCATCTTTCATCTCCTGCGGGAGGTCCCATGGGGTTTGGGCGCCTGGGACAGGGGTAGCACCACGGGGGCGTTTATGACAGTGGAAAGTTTGGGAATGTCTTTCCTCTTCTTCCATGGCGCACTGGTCAAGTTTACCAGGAGAGCGACCTTGACTCTTCAGTAGTCGAGGTCGGTGTGAGTGTGAGTGTGCACCGAGAGGCCGTTTTCGCCGCCTTTTATACCGGCTGGAGCAGGAGGCAGGGAAGGGGTTGTACCCGGCACGCTCTGGGCCGGGCGCAGATGGTGCGTTCGCACGGCTGACTTTCCCATTTGCCAGGTGAATCGCCCTGCTGCCGTCGCACAGTCAATATTAGTCCTAATCTTCTCAAGCTCACCCATAAAGGTCGAACAGCATTTGTCACCAACTGAATTATTTATTTCAGACTTATTGAATCGTACATAGGTTATATATTTTTCCTCTGTTGCATTACAACTTTTCAATTCATGATTTTCACTATATTTAGGACAGTGTCGCGCATCACCATTTTTCTTGTCATTATAGTCTGATTGTATATGTCCAAATCTCTGATAATATTAACATACCAATCCATGATAGTCTCTAACTGAATACACACCCCATTCCAGTATTGCTTTGTCATGGTTCCTATGTATCCTTTTTCTGAGTTCTGAATTGCATTTCACTATATGATGTGTACCACCTGGTGCTGGTTTATTTATTCTTCACATCATTTATGGGCTGTAAATATTCATTTCTATCAGTCAGTGTTTCAATAATTGTGATACTATTCTCTCCTTGTGAACTTTACATATTATAAGCTTTGGATTCAATTGATTTAATGTCTTTGCCTTTACTCTATCTACATTCTCCACTTTCTGAACTGCCTCTTTTTTTACTAGTCTTATCTTTAAAATTCAAGATCACTTGACCAGATTTCATAAATTTTGAGTCATTAATTTGAACACCTTTTAATGCCTGACATACCTCCTTCGTTTTGTCAACCAACTTCACATTCTCTTCTGAAGATTCAAGAATCGGTAAGTTTTTATTCGTTTTCTGTCGCCCATCCTACATAAAAAAATACTCACCCAACTAATTCCTACACTACCTACGCCCTAAACGCCTATCCTACTCTTTGTCACACATCCTTCCATTATTTCTCCACACACGTCTTCACCCACTGCACCTGACCGAAGGTCTGCCGGCCCTGACACCAAAGCCTAAGTCCCCTAGTGCCAATCCTCCAGCGCCTCGCGTCCCGCGGTTCAGGGGTGCCAAGGGTCCCTCCCCTCATCTCATACATTCTGTACATTGGTCCACCACAGTCACACTACACCTCCCTTGATCTCAAGATCATCCTATTCTTCATCTCCCCTATCTCCCACATCATAGTTCTCTAACCATCCCAGAAGACGTCTGTTTCGCTGCGGTCGACCTAGCATCGTGTCTCCTTCTGCTGCTATGTCGATGCTCTCTGTGTTGTTTTCTCCGCCGTCAACTACCCGACGTAGGTCCAAGATATGCCACGGCATTCTATTTACAGAAACACTAATCTGCTATTTTACGTCTGTCACAACACCCCTCTCCCACTGCGAGGTACATTTGTTAGCATGTGGTTTTACCCACACCTCCTCCCCAACTCGCACCGACGCAGTTCCTCCATCGACGTTAGTCGGCAGTATCGGCGCTACGCTTGGATGTCGCTACTCATACTTAAATATGGCCTTCTGGGAGAACGACTCTTCATCTTGTTCCAGCCTAGGAGTCATATTATACCAGAGGACTGCCTCTACAGGTGATATTAGTTCCCTCTCAGAGATGGTCTTGGTGGTGCCGTGGTGTCGCTCCACTATCCCATTTCCGCTTGCCCTGTAGGCTGCTCTAAAAAATAAAATAAAAAGAATTATAATAAAATAAAAAATAAAAATAAAAAATAAATCTTTGTGTTCTACTTGTCCAGCTTTTCCTTCAGCACTTGCGATCATAACACGGTGCCATTTTGCATTAATATTTCATCAACTGGTCCCCTTTCCAGAAATATCTCATTCAGCACACGCCTAATTTTAAGTCCTGTATCCATCTTTAGTTCCTTCCATAATCTACCATTGACAAGTACATATCCGCTCGGCTATGAGTTACGGCAATTGCTAGTCTCCGCCAATTCTCCTTCAAGCTGATTTCTCCCGAAGCATTAGGTCTCGGAACGGGATCAATCGACTGACATTGGGTGCATGCTCTTACAGATCGCTGAACCTCCTCAACCGTGATATTCAGGTTCACTCTCCTAGTCAAGAACAGTGACCTGTCAACTCCAAGGTGATGTGTTCCGTGTAGTTCCTATGCGCCCATGGGTCCTGTTGCACTCTGACTACGTTCACCTTCAGACTGAGTTTGTCTATCAACTCCTTCAAGATCCCCAGTCGCCGTTTCACAATGACCGCTCCTGCTCCTCCCGCCCGCACTATTTTTTCTGCGGTCAGCATCACTTTGATCCATCCCGCCACCGTGGCTGAATCAGTCCTAATTTCAACATCTCGCAACCTCCATTTCAATGCCAGGTTGACCTTTTTTACAACAGCATCCAACTCCGACACGTTAATGTGATGGCAATCGTCCTTCTTTCGCTGCCAAACTCCGTCTTCAACGGCCACGCCTCCTACCTCTAGAACCACGTCGGCTATGCTGCTCGCGTCACATCATGTCACCCCTCTATCCAGTTGCGGAGGCATTCCATTGTCCTTCCACTGGATCGTCGCATCTCACTCATTGCACGACGTCGCGAATTATTGCAAGCGTTCCCTCATCAGCCTTGTCTCCCAACGCTCCTCCTCCCGACATTCTCTTAATATAGCTTCACAATACACAGACGGTATCCACTAGTCCGCTTGCTCGTCTTCCTCCCATTCGGACTTCCACGATTGGCATCATGGGGTCAACCACATGCGCAACAGCTTCCCCGCATCCGTTTCCCTGGTCACAATGTTTTGCAATGTACCCCGGTTCACCACATTTATAAAATAGTGTCTGCCCCGGCATCTCTCCACGGTCCCTTGCAAAGTGGCCTCTCCGCCCATTGTTGAAATATTTCATCGTCACGGGCCTTTCTCCGCATCTGCTAGTCACTCCTAAGCCCTCGAGGCTTTCTCTGTCTTCCACCAAGCGTCTCACGCCAACGATACTGTTCAAAGTTGCCCGCCGGTTGTTCAGCTGTACCTACAGCCAGGCGTTCAGCTGTAGCTACAACCAAGTACCTACTTCTTTCCACACTCGTCAGAATTCTTGCACGTGTTACCAAGGTATCCATGCTTGCTGTTTTGATATCTGTTATCTACTGTAATTCTGCATATATACTGTCAGGAAACCCATTCACAAATGGCAACTTAACTGCCTGCTCCAAACCCGCATCCTTCCACCCAGTTAGTCCTGCCAGACTCCGCAATTCATTAGTAAATACATCAACCTACTCGGCGACCCATCGTAATTTGGATAACTGACCATATGCACTGAATATGCTTTGTGTGAAAGCCTCTTTCGGCCTGGCGTGTATTTTCTCTTTGTCCTTTTGATCAGCCTCCCGCATTTCGAGGTAGATTCCAAATTGAGCGCTATAAAGATCGCCACATTCCCGATAGTAATCAATTCAGCCACCAACTCGGCTTTCTTTAGCCACGCCACCACGTCTCCATTCCCGTTGAAAGGCTTGATGTCTCTAAATCCAAAACGAAGGGATTCTCAGCCGGCATTCCCAGTATCCGTCATGATGTAGGGTATGCGTTTGCCGCCTGTCCCACAAAAAAAAAAGAATAAATAAAATAAATAAATAAATAAATAAAATAAAAATCATCCAATGTCGGACGTCCTTCTTCCCTTCGCGTTGATGCAGCCACTCACACTCCTATCAACTAATTCCCGCACTACCCACGCCCTGAATACATAATCCTATTCTTTGTCTCACATCCTTACACTCTTACTCCACACACGTCTTCACCCACTGCACCTAACCAAAGCACTGCTGGCACTAACCCCAAAGCCTGCGTACCCTGGTGCCAATCCTCCAGCACCTTGCGTCCCGCGGGTCAGGGGTACCAACGGTCGCTCCCTTCATCTCACATATTCCTTACATTCGTCCACAACATTCACACCACATTTCCCTTTTCTTGTTCCTCTTCACAATTTCGGGCTACAACTGTACATCACTCGGTTCCGAGCCTGACTCGGTGATGACGCATGCCACCACTTCCGTGGATTCACTCACCCCTGTTAGTTCAGATTTAATAGCCATTACATCACTCAATATCCTTTTTCATTCCTTGAAATCCTTAGTGCATTATTTCTTTTAATTCTTTCAAATTATTTTGTTTTTCATAAGGGCATATTGTGCCCTGCATAACTTACATACCCAATCCACTTTCTCTATGTTATTTCTATACCACTTGAATAAGCATTTTTAATGTAAGCCCAATGTTCACAGTTAATGCATCCAATCCATTTATGATTTGAACTAAGATTGTTTACACAGACGTGACAATCACTTTCCATATCATCCGAATTTCCGTCTGTCATGAAGCACACTACTCGTAACATAGCACGAACCTCAGACAGTGAATTCGTTTGCTGCCGAGACACCAGCTAGCAAATACCTCTTGTCAAGTTTATTACTTCCTGTGAAGTTTACAGTATAACTTCGAATAGTGACAAGTGATTGTGTTGATTTTTGTAATTGTATACAAATAGCGTTATACAGTTACAGGCATGAGATAAAGTGTGGTGCTCTAATAATATATAACCAAAACAGTAGTCTGTTACTGTACTCCAAAGGTAGGAGTAATAGTATAAGGTAAGCAGAATAAGCTTCGTGTATTTAGTTTATTTAGTGACCGTTCTTGTTGATTTATATTTTCTCTTCGTCATTTGTATTGCCGAAGGAGGAACGAAATGGCTTGTGAAGGTTGTGTGAACCTGGAGGACCGTCTCAGGATGTGTGAGGAAGAAATTCGTCATCTCAAAAGTGCGCTCTGTGAGAAGAGTGAATCCTACCCACAACCCAAACGGCGTTCCACCTCTTCCACTTCTGCCACTGCCGTGAGCGAGTGGCGCTCCGTGGGGTCCCATTTGTCGAGCCCGCGTTCGCCCTGCGGAGCAACCACTAGCTCTAGCCAACTGTTTTGCTCTGCTAGAAGATGTGGTGGCTGGAAATCAGGAGTTCTTAGTGGTGGGGGACTCCATGGTGCGAGGCTATGACTACATCCTTCAGCGGAATATTAAACGACGTTGCAAGCTTGTATGTCAACCAGGCCGTGGGATCGCCGATTGTACCCAGACCATCAGGGACCAAAGGCGGATGAACATGGTTACGATTGTTCACACGGGAAATAACGATGTGGGTAGGGTGAGATCAGAGGAACTTGTTCGGAATTACAATGTCCTCCTTCAGGAGATGAAGGAACGTGGGAGCCGTCACGTAGTCTTGGATCCTTCCGAGGATCTGCGCTGGCTCGTGTTGGAACAGTAGAACTATGGTGATCAATGAGAGGATATCACAATTTTGCACGCAACTGAGATACCATTTTCTTGATCATTGGTATGTCTTTTCCAGGCGTCATGACCTTTATGCTTCTGATGGGATCCACCTTACTTGCAGAGGGGAAATAGAATGTATTAGGGATAACAGAGTAAGGCATACCAATAATGTAGAGCAATATGTCAGTGTAGGACAAACTATCATTTTAGGATATAATGTCGGTAGAGGACAAAAAATATCATTTTAGGATATGATATCGGTAGAGGACAAAATATTACATTAGGATGTAATGCCAATGAAGGACAAAATATCACGATCGGATGTAATGATAGTGGAGGACAAAATATCACGGTAGGATATAATGTCAGTGTAGGACAGAATATAATTTTAGGAAGTGATGCCGGACAGAATGTCAATGAAAGACGAGTGACCTGTGTGGGATGAGGTGGCGGAGGGGGGCAAGGTGTACATGAGAGATCAAATGACCATGAGGGATCAGATGTCTGTGATGGGACAAATTCCATGAGGCACTGAATATCAATGAAGAACCAAATATCAATATAGAGCAAGGTGTCAATAAAGAAAATTATAATGTAAGGCAAGATGTTGAAACTCAAAACGAATCAAAAAGAAATAATTATGAGTTTCTTAAAACCATATACTTTAATGCTCGTAGTATTAGGAACAAATTCCAAGAAATACAGGCGTATGTCAAAAGTAAAAATCTCGATATTATAGGAATAACCGAGATATGGTTAAACGGTGGAGAATTTTAAGCTGAATTTAATATTGCGGGATTTAAACACTTTCATCAGGATAGAAACCACAAGAAAGGTGGGGGTGTTCTGTTGTACGTTGTGAGCAACGTCCATGCCTGTGTTTTAGAGAAAGTGAAACAGGATGCATACGATAGTTTGTGGATAGAATTAACCCTAACAAATGGACAAAAAATTAATGTTGGTGTAATATTTAGGCCAAAAACATCATCATTTGCAGACAACATGTTGTTTCAAGAATTGTCTAGTTTCTGCAACCAGGACTTATTGATAATGTGTGATTTCAATTTTACTGACATTGATTGATTGACCTTTGAACATGGCAATTTAGGTAGTCGCTTGCTATATTTTCTCGGTGACAGTTACTTAGTTCAGTATGTAAAAGAGCCCACAAGCCGTGGAAATTTACTCAATATATTGATCACTAACCGTGAAAGCATGATAACCGATGTAGAAGTTGGTGAAACTACTGCAAGTAGTGATCGCAACTTAGATTCAAACTGCTAAAAAAAAATTAGAATAGATACTTGTGTATCTAAAATACCCGATTTCAGTATAGCTCAGTTCATAGGACTACGTCAGGAGCTTCAGCTAACAGATTGGGAGGCAAAATTATGCGAAAGACCTGTAGATTAGATCAAGAGATATTTCAAAATACGCTTACTAAGATGATTCATACTTACATCCTGTTTAAGGACAGACACCCCTAAATCAGGCTCGCCCAAAATAGTTTGACAAAGAAACTTAAAAGAGTATTGCAAAAAAAAGACAGGTGTCACAACTTTGGCGTTGTGACACACTGCCTGGTATTTCCCATTTTCTTTCGTCTCTTTTCAGCCCCTTTGGCTTTTACTTTCCTTCGCTCTATGGAATCGCTGGAAGTCTTAAGGTCTCTAGTACATATTTCCTGGTAGTTTTGCTCGCCCTTGTCCTGTGTGGGCGACTTGGGCGTTGTCCTGGGGGGGGGGGGGGTTGATGTCGGTGGTGATGGAGCTAGCCCCTCGGGTGTCGTGATCATTGCAAAGGATTACAAAGGTGGAGCATGCTGACAGGAGACCTTTTGGTCCATAACTATGTTGGACCCAAGGGTGTGTTGTGTGATGTCGGTGGTGATGGAGATAGCCCCTCGGGTGTCGTGATCATTACAAAGGATTATAAAGGTGGAGCATGCCGACAAGAGACCTTTTGGTCCATAACTAGGTTGGATGCGAAAAAAGTATAGTAATGATAAATAGATAAAGTAAAAATTATAATCATATAGATAATAATAAATAAAATTAATTAATTCGTAGGTATAGTTAAATAATAAACAGGTAAATAGTAACTAATAATGAATTGCCAGATAAATAATAATAATAATAAGTGAAAATAAAGCAAATGATAAACAGACAAATGATAACAAACAAATAAATAATATAAAATAGATGGCAGGCATTACAGCATCTTTCTTAAATGTTTATCTAAACGAATCTCAAAGCTTCGAACTGAACTACATTGTACTGCCTGTGCAGGAAGTTTATTCCATTCATTAACTACACGGTTGGCGAAGTTGTTTCTACCCACTTCCAAATTAAATCTATTTCCTGACAGTTTTAGACCATTATTTCTTGTCGGGTTCTCATTCAGTATAAAAATTTTGTCACTTTTGATGTTGTCAATACCCTTTAGAATCTTAAAGACCTGTATCAAGTCACCTCTGAGGCTAATTTTTTTTTTATTTTATTTTTTTTTTTTTTTTTTTAGGGAAAACAGATCCACATGTTTTAGTCTATTTTCGTATAAGATTTTTTTATTATTATTATTATTATTAGTTTTGTGGCTCGCCATTGCACTTTTTCCGATCTGTCAATGTCTTTGATGAGATTCGGTGACCATACGGAAACAGCACATTATAAATGTGGACGAACTAACGATTTATATAACTTGGTTCTCATGTGGCGACGATTCCTTCCAGATACTCGACCACTGCCGTCCAGCCTGACTGTATATTGCCGGTGTGGGAGTGCCTCAACAACAGTGCCGGTCCTTTCCCAGACATTTGAAGCCTGGTTCTGTACTTGCACGCTGGCACCGGGGAGGAGGGGTGGCAGGGTTCTTGCTGGGCCGTTGTAGACCAGGATTTCGCCGTTGTCGACCATCTGTTTCTCCCGCTGGCGAAGCGCCCTGCCCCAGTGTTGAGTGACTAGGAGGTATCGGCCGGCGGTGGGCACCCCGTCCCGTAATTGTCTCCCCACACCTAGCTGCGCGGGCGACTTGTCGATTCCCCCAAAATGGTGTATTTAGATACTAGAGAAGAGCCAGTGAGGCTGTATCTGTGTCGAGGCTGCCTCCGCCGTCGGTGCTGGCCATGATGAGACGCTTCGCGACCTTGACCACGGCCTCTGCCCTGTCATTGGATTGGGGATAATGGGCAGATGAAAGTCTTACCGAGACGCCCCATTTCTTGAAGAACTCGGCCATTTCCTCACTGGCCAGATTCTGTCGATATTTGTTGTGGGGCTCCCCAGCGGGTGCAGTACCTCCGCAGTTGCGTCTTGATTCGGTTGGATGAGGTGCCATTGGGAGAATGGGCCAGTTCCAGCCAGCCTGTCAGCCTGTCCGCGTACGCCATATACATGTGGCCCTGGTGCTGGAACATGTCTACCACTGTACATTGGAACGGGTATTCTGGGGGAGGGGTTACGATACATGTTTCAGCCGGTAAGGACGGGGCGTGGGCCTTGCACTCCTCACAAGACCGCCTGTGATGCTGGAGGTCGCCCTCTATCCCTAGCCAGTAGACCGCCTGCCTGACCCTATGGAACATGGAGTCGACGCCCTGGTGACCCTCGTGCAGGTTAGCTACTACTCGTTGGCGGAGAGCTTCGGGAATGACGAGGCGGATGCATTCCTGGTCGAACGCGTATGTCACGACATCTACCGTGACATACACGGCGATACCTGTACCTACCCCCATGGCGTGATGGTCGTAGTGAGGCTGCGGCTGTCCGGGTGGAACTCCAGCTGGTGGTATCCCCAGTGTGCATCCGCTACCGACTTGTAGGAGTGCTTGGGAATGTCGGATACCATGTCGAAGGGTGGGGGGGGGAGTCTCCCGTAGGCATCCTGCGTCGAGCCGCTGGAAGTCGACGGTGCAGCGTGGTTGACCAGACTTCTTGGCCACCCCCACCATCCGGGCGCACCATTCGGTGGGCAGTCCAGCCGGAAAATGGCTCAATGACCCCGCACCTCACATCTTCGTCGAGTTGTGCTTTGACCTCTGCTCCCCAGTGTTTCGGCACCAATGCCGGCCTGTGGCACGCGTAGGGAGTGGTTCCGGGGACCAGGTGTATTCAATGTGGTAGCCCGTCCATCACCGGCAGCGGCACTCTTGAAGTGTTGAATGTGGATGCTGAAAAATGCCGTAGTAGCCACTCCTCGAGCCTGGCTGCGTTCTCCTCGAGCGGGAGGAGAGGTACTGTAGACGTTCTGGGCGGTGGCTGGGTGAGTGGGCTCGTCTCTGGTGTGGGCTGGGCATGTGCCGCTATGGGGGAAACGTGTGGAAAGCTCCCGGGTACCATATGTAGCCCCTTGCAGGCCTCAAGAGATAAGAAGAGATCCTTGGCTGATTGCACAAAGTAGATATCTTGCTCTGTGGTATGAGCCCCTAGGACGATGCTGCACTTTGCGGTGCCCATGCACTTCAATGGGAGGTCAGCCACATCTCGGAGGTTAGCATATGCTTGTAAATTTGCAGGTAGAAACCCCACCCTTGATAGGAGTGCCGACCCTGCTACACAGACTTGGGCCCCTGTGTCCGCCACCGTGTCCACAGTGATCGCCTAAGGTGTGGCGCCGTAGGTGATGATAATTGACACTGTGGGTTGGTGGGAGGGTAGGGTGCCGGCACACCTGATAGACCCCGACACTTTGGCGATATCACTCTTGGGCTGGGCCCGGGGGCGCTCCTGCAGCCCTTTTTAAAGTGGCCACGCTTCCGGCACCCTACACATCGTGCAGTTCTTGCGGGGCAGAGTGCGCATTCTGGTGTGTGGTGTGTGCCGCAATTCATATATGTGTGGGCCTGCCGGGGGTCTGCCCGCTGCTGCTGCCAGTCCGTCTTGCAGGTCTGAACACTCGCCGTTCATGTCGCTGCAGCCGCACGAGCTGGTTCCCACATGCACAGCTTTGCTGTATCTTTCTGTACCGCTTCGAATGAACAGCACTTCGCTCTTAATGTCTCGACACACGTGATATCGTCACATTGTTTATACACGTGGCATTGGAGCGCCTCATCCCTGAGCCCCACAATCAATTTGGGTAATAGCATGTACTCTGCTAAGGAGTGGTTGCACTGGGGGCATTCAAACTCTCAGTTTGTAGCCTTTTGTGAAAATTTCGTGAAGTAATCGCTAACAATCTCAATGGGTTCCTGTGATATATTAAAGAAATCAGACCAGAGCACTGCCTGATTGAACTCGCATAACACTAATTGCTTAATTGCATCCAGAGTCGCGTCCGGGGCGAGGGAGTTCCGTTCTTGTACCGTGTATTTCGCATCCAGCGTGCGTTGCAAAGCCGGAGTGCAGTGTAGCCTCACATGGGCCACTGCGTCGTGCGGGTTGAATCTGCAGAGGGATAACCAGCACTCCACGGATCTCCTCCAGGTCCTGAAAGACACCGGTTCCATTTCCACCTCACATTTCTCCGGAGCTGCAGAGGGTGGGACCCTGGTGGCTGACGAGCCATGGCTGCCGGCAAACTGCGAAGCCACGGACTGAATGGCTTCCGCTGATTGTCTGAGCCCGCGGGTGGTGGTGGTCCTGGGTGATTGAGAAGGCGTGTAGGTGGGG
>NC_134816.1:8368075-8678075 GCF_046742065.1 Oratosquilla oratoria
CTCGCTCGCGTGGAGTCGTTTGTGGAAGGGGAAGAAAAGTCTATAGTTATGTATGAAAGGGGGCTATTGTCACTGAGCGTTTTAAGGGGTATTTATTTAAGTTTGTGTCGTGGCTCAGGAGACATGGAATTCGAGGCCCGCTTCAGTATTGGTGACAGGTTTCTTTTCCGGGGTTTTTATACAGGATTTCAACCAAAAAGTTAGAAAGGAGTCGGAGGCTAAGTCGCAGCAATAGTCAGAAAGACATTATTTCTAATGATAGGTAAATTGAAATGAGAAGATGCAGTAGGAAAGTTAGAAATGAAAAGATTTTCAGTAGGAGAGAAAGCAACGAACCAATATTCTCTATGTATTAGACAAATAGGATTGAAGATCTGGATAGAAAGGCCAATTGGCCTTCGTCCAATATCTACCTATGTAAACCAAAGTAATTTTCCACCAAAAAAGACCACAATTACTGAGGCGCCAATAATTAATCCACAGAACATAATGACTGTTTGTTCGAAACGAAGAAATTGAGCCTCCCAATACCATATGGGCAGAGCTGGGCGTGTAACCACGAAAAAAACTTGGACAGTAAAACTCTACTTTCTCTAATGGAGCTTGTGAAGCTCTCATAGTCAAATTAAAAGTAAGTTAGTTCTAATAGATGTTGAAGATGTTGCTATTGGAAAAAATGAAAGTAATCCAGCCTATTTCTTCAGATATGCCAAAAAGTTCTCAACCAGACCTAGTAACATTGAGAGCATGTTTAGTCAAGATGGGTTTGAATATAATTATCCACAAGTGATTAGTAATATATTGGGTAAATAGTATGAAAGTGTATTTTCAACACCTATACAAAGTAAGATAGTGGAGGATATCATCTAGTTTTTCAAGGGCTATGAGTCTATGACAGTGATAAACCTGTATTAAAATCCATTAGCATATCTGAAAGTGAAATAGAGAAAACTATACTATATCTTTCTCTTTTGCAACAGACCTGACGGGTTGCCGGCTATTTGTGAGAACCTGTGCTTGTTAAACCCTTGTTAAACCATTGAAATTGTTATTTGAAGAATCATTAAATAAGAATTACACTTATTAATCTAGACTACCTGCTATTGTACCTATCCATAAAGGTGACAAAAAACTACATTCTAATTACCGCCCAGTGTCATTGACTGCACGCATTGGAAAGTGAGAACCTGTGCTTGTTAAACCCTTGTTAAACCACTGAAATTGTTATTTGAAGAATCATTAAATAAGAATGACACTTATTAATCTAGACTACCTGCTATTGTACCTATCCATAAAGGTGACAAAAAACTATATTCTAATTACCGCCCAGTGTCATTGACTGCACGCATTGGAAAGTTATTTGAAAGAATTGTAAAATATCATATTGTAAAGTTTCTTGAAAATAACAACTAAATAAATGACACCCAACACGGATTCCGTGTCTTGCTTATATCCATTAATAGATACTTATAATATTATTTTGGAAAACAATATTACCTGTCCAGATGGTGGTACGGATGATATTTATCGTGATTTCAGCCGTACGTTTGACAAGATTGACCGCGGTGTGTTATTGCACAAATTAAAAACCTAACGTTACAGGAAAATATATATAGTTGGTTTGCTGAATTTTTAAGATAAATTCATACTGCAAAACGACTTGAAAAAAAATCTACAAATGGGAAGAAAATAGTATCGTCTACAAGATACCGTGTAGAAACTGTTATGAGCTACTACGGGGAAACCAGCAGAGGTATTAAAAAGCGGACAGTTGAACACAGGAATGACGTCAAGACACACCGAGTATCAAACTCGCTAGTGGTTCATGTAGATACTCATGGCCACTTACCAGACTGGGACAGAATAGAGGTGCTGCAGAAAGGACTTCCTATGAAAAAAAGAAAAATATCTGAAGCAGCTTACATCGTTTCCTATCCAAACAACAACCACCGCGATGGGTTTATTAAATTGACAAAAACGGCGAGCCGTTTGATACTTCGCGAAGCAGAGCGGAGGAGGACGAGAGGTCAGATCGATCATGGCGGAACGCGAAGAGCTTCGGGGGGTATTTAGGGTGTGAATTGTTTGAAGGTGTATGTACTCTAAAGAACTCCTGGTAAGGACGAAACGTCAGAATAAATCCTTAATGGTTCCCTGTGTTTATCTCACCACCCATCCACTCATCTGGCTTACATACTTCAACATATATGTTGATGAAGGTGGAATATATATATATGTATATATATATATATTTATATATATATATATATATATATATATATATATATATGTGTGTGTGTGTGTGTGTGTGTGTGTGTGTGTGTGTGTGTGTGTGTGTGTGTGTGTGTGTGTGTGTGTATTTACCTAGTTGTATTTACCTAGTTGTATTTTACGGGAAGGGGAGCTATGCTCGTGGGGTCCCGTCTTCATATCTCATTTTATCTAAACTATTTTTAAATTCATGTATTGTTTTTGCACACACCACTTTCTCATCTAACTTGTTCCAACTGTCTATTACTCTGTGAGGAAAGCTGTTCTTTTTCAAATCTCTTCTATAGCTGTCTTTTTTTTTTTCCGTGTCCTTTTGTATTTCTGTCATCCCATTTTATCAGATTCTCTCTATCAGTAATTTCTATGCCTTTCATGATTCTGTAAATAGCTATCAAATCTCCTCTCTCTCTTCTTTGCTCTACTGTCTGTAGTTCAAGTTTTTCTAGTCTCTCTTCATATGATAGTTTTGAGAGTGTTGGTGCCAATTTTGTAATTGCTCTTTGTATTCTTTCAAGTTTTTTTATACATTTTTTTGTACTTGGTGACCATATCGTTGCTGCATATTCCAATCTTGGTATTATCAGGGTGATTAGGATTTTCTTCACCATTTCTTCATCCAGGTATGTAAATGCAACTTTGATTGTTCTTATTAAATTATAAGTTTCTCCAAAAATCTTATTTATATGTTTCTCAGGTGACATATTATTCATAACAATGACTCCCAGGTCCTTCTCATTTTCTACTTTTTTTATTCCTTCTTCTCCCAATTTATATGCTCCTGTTATTCTGTTTTTACTTTTTCCAAATTCCATTATACTACACTTTTTTGTATTGAACTCCAATCCCCACTTCCTACTCCATTCCTGTACTTTATATAGATCTCTCTGTAGTGATTCACAATCTTCTTCAGTTTTCACTCTTTTCAGTAGTTTTGCATCATCTGCAAAGAAGCTCATATAGCTTTCAATTCCTTCATCCATATCATTAATATATATAGCAAACATTATTGGGGCCAGAACTGTTCCCTGCGGAACACCGCTTATTACTTCATCCCATTTTGAATGCTGGTTTCTTATCTCTACTCTCATTTTTCTTTCTTGCAAAAAGTCTTCCATCCAATTTAGTAGTTTGCCCTGTATTCCTCCTTCAGTTTCTAATTTCTTAAGCAACTTCTTATGTGGTACTTTGTCAAAAGCTTTCTTTAGGTCTAGAAATGCACAGTCCGCCCATCCATCTCTTTCTTGTATTATATCTATTAGCCTTGAATAGAAACACATTAAATTGGTGACGCATGATCGTCCTTGTCTGAATCCAAATTGCCTTGGATTTAACACTTTGTTTTTTTTTTCTAAATATTTTACCCATCTACTTTTGATAATTCTTTCACAAATTTTTGCTATTGTACTTGTTAGAGAGACTGGTCTATAGTTGGTAGGTTCTTCTTTATTTCCTCCTTTATATATAGGTACTATATTTGCTTTTTTCCAATCTTCTGGAACTTTTCCTTCTTTCAAGGAACTATTTAGTATGCTATGTATTTTGTCTGCCAGTTCATTCCTGCATTCTTTCAGTATCCAGTTTGCTATTTCATCTGGTCCATGCGATTTTCTGACATCAAGATTACTCAAGTGTGTTAATATTTCATTCTTTGTTACTTCTATTTCTTCCATAGGGGGGACTTTCTCTTTCCATTCAATCTCTTCAGGTTGTATGTTCTCCCTTGTAAACACTGATTTAAAATGTTTGTTCATAATTTCCGCCATTTCCATTTCCTCAGTGTATTCAACTCCCTCTTGTCTTAATTTCTCCAAGTCTTGTTTGTTTTTCAGTTTATTGTTTACAAATCTGTAGAATAGTTTTGGTTGATCTTTACACTTTTCTATGATATCTTTTTCATATTTTCTCTTTTCCTCTCTGCACGTTTGTACTGTACATATTCATTTCTATAACAGGTATATATTTTCCATTTTTCAGGTCTTCTGTCTTTTTTCCATCTGGTCCAGGCTTTGTCTCTTTTGTCTTTTAACTCCCTACAGCTTTTGTTGTACCAGCATTTTACATATTCTTTTTCTTGTTTTTGTCTTGGGACATACTTTTCCACTCCTTTTTTGTAAATTTTTGTCAAAATATTCCATTTCTCTTCTACTGTTGTTTCTTCTTTGTATATTTCTTCCCAGTTTTCTTTTTGAAAGAATTCTCTTATTTTATCAAAGTTTGTTTTTCCATACATCATTCTTCCTTTTCTATATTGTTCATTTCTTTTGATATATTTTTCTTCATTAAGTTCCAGTTCAATCAATATGTGGTCACTTTTACTTATTGGTGTTTTATATTCAATTTTGTCCACTATTCTAGGTTCGGATGTAATTATTAGGTCTAGTCTCGATGGCTCTTCTTCATTTCTATACATAGTGTTCTCCTGTATCCATTGTGTCATTGTATGGTCAGTAACCATCTCAAGTAGAGCGTTTCCCCATGAGCCGTCTCCACCCTTTACTGTCATTTCTTCCCAGCAGATTTCTTTGCAACTAAAGTCGCCCATCATAACTATTTTTCCTCCCTCTTCCATTATCTTGTTTAATGTTATCCTTGTGTCCTCTAACATACTTTTATGTTCACTCTCTTCCCATGAGGCTGTTTTCGGGGGCACATAATTTATCACAAACTTTCTGCTCTTCTTATCTCTGTCTTCTACTTCCATCATTATCATCTCTACTGTATTCTTTCCATATGTGACACACTTCACGTTTATATCCTTCTTAGTCAGGAACATAACTCCACCCCCTTCCTTTTTCACTCTGTTTCTAATCCAATAATTATATGCATCATGTCCTACACTGTTGGGTGGTAGTGGACCTTTTAATTTTGTTTCTACAATTCCCATTATGTCTGGTTCTTTTTCTTTCAAATAATCATTCAGCTCATTCAATCCTGTTATTAATCCATCTATATTTGTGTAAGACACTCTTAGTTTTCTGCCACTTCCATTGTGTTCTGTTTCCCTTTTGTTTTTCTCTTGTATGTCGACTTTCTTTAGTTTCATATTCACTACTCTCCAATAGAATCTCTCTTTTTCTGACTCCGTTCTTATCTCGTTTTTTTCCTTAGATTCAAGTCTTTTCTGTTTTTCTTCCTCTCTTTCCTCTTTATTCATTTCCCTTTTTATCCATACCTTTTTATATTGTTCACTTGTTGCTAGTTTCCCTGTTTTGGATAAGATATTCTCAGCCGTAGTTTGTGACCTGAATTTAATCTTAATTGGTCTGGTCTTGTCTGTACTATATTTCCCGAGCCTGAATTTTTCTCTTCGATTTGTTTCATTATTTCTGGTTCATCTCCCTGAACTAATTCTAGTAAATTTCTTACTTTTTCATTTTCCTCTTTGATTCTTGTGGTTCTATCTGGGTTATGTTTCTCTTCCATTCCTAATATAATTATACATTTCTTTCTGTCTGCTAAGTCTCTTACTATATTCTCCTTCTGTCTCATCACTTTAATAACTGAGTTTTCAGTTTGTTCATTCATTTGCTGTCTGATTATGTCAGTGAATGCAACTTTGCTATTTTCTTGGATTTTTTTTCCAACCCTCCTTGTTCTCCTTATTATTCTCCTTTAAGACTTTATTCTCTTCTTTTACTTCTTTTAACTGTTTTTTTAATTCTTCAATTTCCTTAGTTAAGTTTTTGTTCGCCTTCTCTAGTTCTTCCAATTTTTCAACCCTCCGTACAATGTTGTTAACATGACCGAACCTACGCTCCAAGTCCTCGATCATCTTATCGACCTTCTCTTCTAGTCTTGTCAGTCGGGGGGGGGGGGGGGGGGGGGGTGTGTCCCCCCACCCTCTTTAAATCCCTGGAAAATATTCTCATCACTTTCTACTGTATTGCTCTTATCTATACTTCTAATCTTTACATTTTTATTAGACATTTCATCGTCGCTCAGCTGGTCGGGGGGCCGTTTGTTTACCTTTCGCCTGTCTGACTGGGCCAAGTCCTCTCCTTCCTCATTTCCTTCCATTTCCCTCAGCAATCCCTCCCCTTCTCCTCTTTCCCTACTTTCCCACTACCCCACGAGCAATTTCCCCCCACCCTGTAAATACAATAGGCACTTCTCTGCGTTGGGATCCACGAAACTTCAATTTTCTTCAGAACGTCTTCTAAGCCGTCCGTTCGTTGAAGTGTGTGTGTGTGTGTGTGTGTGTGTGTGTGTGTGTGTGTGTGTGTGTGTATTTACCTAGTTGTATTTTACGGGAAGGGGAGCTATGCTCGTGGGGTCCCGTCTTCATATCTCATTTTATCTAAACTATTTTTAAATTCATGTATTGTTTTTGCACACACCACTTTCTCATCTAACTTGTTCCAACTGTCTATTGCTCTGTGAGGAAAGCTGTTCTTTTTCAAATCTCTTCTATAGCTGTCTTTTTTTATTTTCTTTCCGTGTCCTCTTGTATTTCTGTCATCCCATTTTATCAGATTCTCTCTATCAGTAATTTCTATGCCTTTCATGATTCTGTAAATAGCTATCAAATCTCCTCTCTCTCTTCTTTGCTCTAGTGTCTGTAGTTTAAGTTTTTGTAGTCTCTCTTCATATGATAGTTTTGAGAGTGTTGGTGCCAATTTTGTAATTGCTCTTTGTATTCTTTCAAGTTTTTTTATACATTTTTTTGTACTTGGTGACCATATCGTTGCTGCATATTCCAATCTTGGTCTTATCAGGGTGATTAGGATTTTCCTCACCATTTCTTCATCCAGGTATGTAAATGCCACTTTGATTGTTCTTATTAAATTATAGGTTTCTCCAAAAATCTTATTTATATGTTTCTCAGGTGACATATTATTCATAACAATGACTCCCAGGTCCTTCTCATTTTCTACTCTTTTTATTCCTTCTTCTCCCAAATTATATGATCCTGTTATTCTGTTTTTGCTTTTTCCAAATTCCATTATACTACACTTTTTTGTATTGAACTCCATCTCCCACTTCCTACTCCATTCTTGTACTTTATTTAGATCTCTCTGTAGTGATTCACAATCTTCTTCAGTTTTCACTCTTTTCAGTAATTTTGCATCATCTGCAAAGAAGCTCATATAGCTTTCAATTCCTTCATCCATATCATTAATATATATAGCAAACATTATTGGGGCCAGAACTGTTCCCTGCGGGACACCGCTTATTACTTCATTCCATTTTGAGTGCTGATCTCTTATCACCACTCTCATTTTTCTTTCTTGCAAAAAGTCTTCCATCCAATTTAGCAATTTACCTTGTATTCCTCCTTCATATTCTAATTTCTTAAGCAGCTTCTTATGTGGTACTTTGTCAAAAGCTTTTTTTAGGTCTAGAAATGCACAATCAGCCCATCCATCTCTTTCTTGTATTATATCTATTAGCCTTGAATAGAAACATATTAAATTGGTGACGCATGATCGTCCTTGTCTGAATCCAAATTGCCTTGGATTTAGTACGTTGTTTTTTTCCAAGTATTTTACCCATCTACTTTTGATAATTCTTTCACAAATTTTAGCTATTGTACTTGTTAGAGAGACTGGTCTATAGTTGGTAGGTTCTTCTTTATTTCCTCCTTTATATATAGGCACTATATTTGCTTTTTTCCAATCTTCTGGAACTTTTCCTTCTTTTAAGGAACTGCTTATTATGCTATGTATTTTGTCTGCCAGTTCATTCCTGCATTCTTTCAGAATCCAGTTTGCTATTTCATCTGGCCCATGCGATTTTCTGACATCAAAATTACCCAAGTGTGTCAATATTTCATTCTTTGTTACTTCTATTTCTTCCATAGGGGGGACTTTTTCCTTCCACTCTCTTCAGGTTGTATATTTTCCCTTGTAAACACTGATTTAAAATGTTTGTTCATAATTTCTGCCATTTCCATTTCCTCAGTGTATTCAACTCCTCCTTGTCTCAATTTCTCCAAGTCTTGTTTGTTTTTCAGTTTATTGTTTACAAATCTGTAGAATAGTTTTGGTTGATCTTTACACTTTTCTATAACATCTTTTTCATATTTTCTTTTTTTCTCTCTGCACTTTTGTACATATTCATTTCTATAACCAGTATATATTTTCCATTTTTCAGGTCTTCTGTCTTTTTTCCATCTGGTCCAGGCTTTGTCTCTTTTGTCTTTTAACTCCCTACAACTTTTGTTGTACCAGCATTTTACATATTCTTTTTCTTGTTTTTGTCTTGGGACATACTTTTCCACTCCTTTTTTGTAAATTTTTGTCAAAATATTCCATTTCTCTTCCACTGATGTTTCTTCTTTGTATATTTCTTCCCAGTTTTCTTGTTGGAAGAATTCTCTTATTTTATCAAAGTTTGTTTTTTCATACATCATTCTTCCTTTTCTATATTGTTCATTTCTTTTCATATATTTTTCTTCATTAAGTTCCAGTTCAATCAATATGTGGTCACTTTTACCTATTGGTGTTTTATATTCAATCTTGTCCACTATTCTAGGTTCAGATGTAATTATTAAGTCTAGCCTCGATGGTTCTTCTTCATTTCTATACCTCGTGTTCTCTTGTATCCATTGTGTCATTGAATGGTCAGTAATCATCTCAAGTAGAGCATTTCCCCATGAGTCATCACCACTCTTTACTGTCATTTCTTCCCAGCAGATTTCTTTGCAATTAAAGTCGCCCATCATAACTATTCTTCCTCCGTCTTCCATTATTTTAGTTAATGCTATCTTTGTGTCCTCTAGCATACTTTTATATTCACTCTCCTCCCATGAGGCTGTTTTCGGAGGCACATAATTGATCACAAATTTTCTGCTCTTCTTATCTCTGTCTTCCACTTCTATCATAATCATCTCTACTGTATTCTTTCCATATATGACACCTTTCACATTTATATCCTTCTTAGTCAGGAACATAACTCCACCCCCTTGCTTTTTCTCTCTGTTTCTAATCCAATAGTGTGTGTGTGTGTGTGTGTGCGTGTGTGTGTGTGTGTGTGTGTGTGTGTGTGTGTGTGTGTGTGTGTGTGTGTGTGTATTTGTGTGTGTGTGTGTGTGTGTGTGTGTTTACCTAGTTGTATTTTACGGGAAGGGGAGCTATGCTCGTGTGGTCCCGTCTTCATATCTCATTTTATCTAAACAATTTTTAAATTCATGTATTGTTTTTGCACACACCACTTTCTCATCTAACTTGTTCCAACTGTCTATTATTCTGTGAGGAGAGCTGTTCTTTTTCACATCTCTTCTATAGCTGTCTTTCTTGATTTTCTTTCCGTGTCCTCTTGTATTTCTATCATCCCACTTTATTAGATCCTCTCTATCAATAATTTCTATGCCTTTCATAATTCTGTAAATAGCTATCAAATCTCCTCTCTCTCTTCTTTGCGCTAGTGTCTGTAGCTCAAGTTTTGCTAGTTTCTCTTCGTATGATAGTTTTGAGAGAGTGTTGGTGCCAATTTTGTAATTGCTCTTTGTATTCTTTCAAGTTTTTTATACATTTTTTTGTACTTGGTGACCCCATCGTTGCTGCATATTCCAATCTTGGTATTATCAGAGTGATTAGTATTTTCTTCACCATTTCTTCATCCAGGTATGTAAATGCTACTTTGATTGTTCTTATCAAGTTATAAGTTTCTCCAAAAATCTTATTTATATGTTTCTCAGGTGACATATTATTCATAACAATGACTCCCAGGTCCTTCTCATTATCAACTTTTTTATTCCTTCTTCTCCCAATTTATATGATCCTGTTATTCTGTTTTTGCTTTTTCCAAATTCCATTATACTACACTTTTTAGTGTTGAACTCCATCTCCCACTTCCTACTCCATTCCCATACTTTATTGAGATCACTCTGTAGTGACTCACAATCTTCTTACGTGTTCACTTTTTTTAATAGTTTTGCATCATCTGCAAAGAAGCTCATATAACTTTCAATTCCTTCATCCATATCATTAATATATATAGCAAACATTATTGGGGCCAGAACTGTTCCTTGTGGAACACCACTTATTACTTCATCCCAATTTGAGTGTTTGTCTCTTATCTCTACTCTCATTTTCCTTTCTTGCAAAAAGTCTTCCATCCATTTAAGCAGTTTGCCCTGTATTCCTCCTTCAGTTTCTAATTTCTTAAGCAACTTCTTATGTGGTACTTTGTCAAAAGCTTTTTTTAGGTCTAGAAATGCACAATCAGCCCATCCATCTCTTTCTTGTATTATATCTATTAGCCTTGAATAGAAACATATCAAATTGGTGACGCATGATCGTCCTTGTCTGAATCCAAATTGCCTTGGATTTAGCACGTTGTTTTCTCTAAGTATTTTACTCATCTACTTTTGACAATTCTTTCACAAATTTTTGCTATTGTACTTGTTAGAGAGACTGGTCTATAGTTGGTAGGGTCTTCTTTATTTCTCCCTTTATATATAGGTACTATATTTGTTTTTGTTTTTTTACAATCTTCTGGAACTTTTCCTTCTTTCAAGGAACTGTTTATTATGCTTTGTATTTTGTCTGCCAGTTCATTCCTGCATTCGTTCAAAATCCAGTTTGCTATTTCATTTGGTCCATGCGATTTTGTGACATCAAGATTACTCAAGTGTTTCATTATTTCATTCTTTGTTACTTCTATTTCTTTCATAAGGGGGACTTTCTATTTCCATTCGATCTCTTCAGGTTGTATGTTCTCCCTTGTAAACACTGATTTAAAATGCTTGTTCATAATTCCCGCCATTTCTATTTCCTCTGTGTATTCATCTCCTCCTTGTCTTAATTTCTCCAAATCTTGTTTGTTGTTTACATTTTTCTATGACATCTTTTTCATATATTCTCTTTTCCTCTCTGCACACTTGTACATATTCATTTCTATAACAAGTATATAGTTTCCATTTTTCAGGTCTTTTGCGTTTCTTCCATTTGGTCCAAGCTTTATCTCTTTTGTCTTTCAACTCCCTACAACTTTTGTTGTACCAGCACTTTACATATTCTTTTTCTTGTTTTTGTCTTGGGACATACTTTTCCACTTTTTTTTTATAAATTTTTGTCAAAATATTCCATTTCTCTTCCACTGTTGTTTCTTCTTTGTATATTCCTTCCCAGTTTTCTCTTTTAAAGAATTCTCTTATTTTATCAAAGTTTGTTTCTCATACATCATTCTTCCTTTTCTATATTGTTCATTTCTTTTCATGTATTTTTCCTCATTTAGTTCAAGTTCAATCAATATGTGGTCACTTTTACTTATTGGTGTTTTGTATTCAATATTTTCCACTATTCTAGGTTCAGATGTGATTATTAGGTCTAGTCTCGATGGTTCTTCTTCATTTCTATACATAGTGTTCTCCTGTATCCACTGTGTCATTGTATGGTCAATAATCATCTCGAGTAGAACATTTCCCCATGAGTCGTCTCCACCCTTTACTGTCATCTCTTCCCAGGAGACTTCTTTGTAATTAAAGTCGCCCATCATAACTATTCTTCCTCCATCTTCCATTATCTTATTTAATGTTATCCTTGTGTCTTCTAACATAATTTTATGTTCACTCTCTTCCCACGAGGCTGTTTTTGGAGTCGCATCATTTATCACAAACTTTCTGCTCTTCTTATCTCTGTCTTACACTTCGATCATAATCATCTCTACTGTATTCTTTCCATATGTGACACACTTCACGTTTATATCCTTCTTAGTCAGGAACATAACTCCACCCCCTTGTTTTGTCTCTCTGTTTCTAATCCAATAATTATATGCATCATGTCCTACACTGTTGGGTGGTAGTGGACCTTTTAATTTCGTTTCTACAATTCCCATTATGTCCGGTCCTTTTTTCTTCAGATAACCATTCAGCTCATTCAATCCTGTTATTAATCCATCTATATTTGTGTAAGACACTCTTAGTTTTCTGACACTTCCATTGTATTCTCTGTTTCCCTTTTGTTTTTCTCTAGTACGAGTATGTCGTATTTTCTTACTTTTATATTCACTACTCTCCAATAGAATTTATCTTTTTCTGACTGTTCTCTTCTCGTTTATTTTTTTTTTCCTAGCTTCATGTCTTTTCATTTTTTCCTCCTCTCTTTCCTCTTTATTAATTTCTCTTTTTATCCATACCTTTTTATATTGTTCACTTGCTGCTAGTTTCCCTGTTTTGCTAAGATATTCTCTGCCGTTGTTTGTGACCTGAATTTAATCTTAATTGGTCTGATCTTATCTGTACTATACTTTCCGAGTCTATACATCTCTTCAATTTGTTTCATGATTTCAGGCTCATCTTCCTGAACTAATTCTAGTAAACTGTTTACTTTTTCTTTTTCCTCATTGATTCTTGTGGTTCTATTTAGGTTATATTTCTCTTGCATTCCTAATATAATTATACATTTCTTTTTACCTGCTAAGTCTCTTACTATATTCTCCTTCTGTCTCATCACTTTAATAACTGAGTCCTCAGTTTGTTCTTTCATTTGCTGTTTTATTATGTCAGTAAATGCAACTTTACTGTTTTCTTGGATTTTTTCAACCCTGTGCTTCTTTTGCTATGGCCTCTTTATTGTCTTTATTATTCCTCTTTAATTCCTCATTCTCCTCTTTTACTTCATTTAACTGTCTTTTTAATTCTTCTATTTCTTTAGTTAAGTTTTTGTTCACCTTCTCTAGTTCTTCCAATTTTTCAACTCTCTGCGCAATCTTTGCTATGTTACCGAACCTATTCTCCCAATGT
Source organism: Oratosquilla oratoria (assembly GCF_046742065.1). Taxonomy (NCBI): domain Eukaryota; kingdom Metazoa; phylum Arthropoda; class Malacostraca; order Stomatopoda; family Squillidae; genus Oratosquilla; species Oratosquilla oratoria. The sequence continues at coordinate 8,381,034 of NC_134816.1, forward strand.
TCGGTCATTTTTTCGTTTTTCCTCTAGTCTTGCCAATCGGGGGAGGTTGGTACCCCCCCTCCTCATTAAATCCCTGGAAATTACTATCCTCACCTTCCATTGTGCTGCTCTTATCTATATTTATAATCTTTACATTTTTGTTAATCCCATCACCAAAATTATCGGTCCTTCTCTTGTTTACAAGACGCCTAGCCTCCTGGACCAAGTCCTCTCCTTCCTCATTTACTTCCATTTCCCTCAGTAATCCCTCCCCTTCTCTTTTTTCCTCGCTTTCCCACTACATCACGAGCTTTCCCCTTCCCTGTAAATACAATAAGGTACTTCCTTTGCGTTTAGATCCACGAAAAGTTCAATTTTTCTTCAAAACTCCAATCTTCGCCGTCCATCCGACGAAATCATCGGTCCTTCTCTTGTTTACAAGACGCCTGGCCTCCTGGACCAAGTCCTCCCCTTCCTCATTTCCTTCCATTTCCCTCAGTAATCCCTCCCCTTCTCCTTTTTCCTCACTTTCCCACTACACCACGAGCTTTCCCCTTTCCTGTAAATACAATAAGGTACTTCCTTTGCGTTGAGATCCACGAAAAGTTCACTTTTTCTTCAAAACTCCAATCTTCGCCGTCCATTCGACGAAAGCGTGTGTGTGTATATGTGTGTATAATAAAAAATTGAAAGTGAATAATATTTTTCACTTCTAATGAAACCAACAAAAAACAAATACCTGCATTTCTTACTAAGTTACAACACAAACAAAACCTATTTGTATCCTCACCTTGATTGCCTGTAGGTTTATTTCTTTTTGTATTTCTGCCCTCTACTGGCCATCTCTAATGTAGTTTCTTGTTGGCCAGAACTATTTTGTACATAGCTGTGCATTCTTCTGGGAGGTTGATACAGATTTGAAGCTCTGCCTTGACCGTGTCCACTTCCAATGTACGAGATGTGAATCAGGTGCGGATCCAGGAATGTTATCTGGGAAGGGGGGGGGGGGATGAACCGATAATCGATACTTGAAACACGCCGATATTTTAACCCCAAGAATAATGCTGTTGGCTTGGAGATTGGTCCTGAAACTTAAGTCTGCTTTGCTCGTAACTGTATGTAAAATCATATATAATTCACAAATATAACTCAAATCATAAATTCGCACTAAAAAGTGTTTATCCATGGAGAATCAGACTCGAGATGAGTGAACAATGGTCATGGACCATTACCATTGTTCTTCATACTCGGGGCGTTGGGGGGGGGGGTTTGGGTTGTCTGCCTCCCCCCCATCCCACCCTTGTATCCGCGCCTAATGTCGCAAATCTCTGGACAGTCAATGGGAACCATTGCAAAATAAACAATTGGTTCGGAATTGAGTCTCTTTGGTGACGGCTGGCGTCGTAGCTGGTAATGCAGGTATCGGCTGAGAAGATGTTGGAGCCGGCATTCTGAAGGTGTGTTTGGGTGGCTGATTTGTGGTCGTCGTAGGTGTCGGAACGCGTGTCGTAGACTGCCGAGGTGGACGTGGTGCTGGTTAAAAAGGATGGTGGTGTTGCTGCAGTAACAGGGTGAGCCGTCACAGGAGTATGGTGACGACTGTCCGTAATGGCACCCGCGTAGATTTTAAGTGCTGCTAGAAGCTCATGTGCACTCAGTTCCGAGGTGCCTTTAAACAAATATATGGAAGAGAGGACTTGGCGTGATAGTTGCGGTACTAAAACTCCTTCCACAAATTCATCAGAGAGGGGTTGCCCAACTAGATTTTTATAATGTTCACTTAGTTCGTCCCAGTCGACAAGGAATCTCGACAAGTCCTCACCGTCATAGGCGTCATGTAGTCTATTGAGGACATAATTGTACGCGGTTTTACTATACACTGGGTAGCCAATCAGCCGCTTGGCTTTACCCACAAGGATGTGCATAAGAGCGCTAAATTTGTCTCCATCCGTGTATCTGGTGTAATCATGAATCACTGTTTTGAAAATGTTCCACCAGCTGGAGAACATTTACAGATCCCCATCGAAAGAGGGGGGCCGGGGTTCCTCTCTTATGTAGGTAATGGTAGTGTCTCGATTAGCTTGCTGTTGGATTGCTGGGTTAGCGGAATTTGCGCTGTTCATTCGTGCGTCTGCTCGGAATTTTAAGTTGATCAGAGTTTTCTTGAGGGGTTTAAGTTGCTCTATGAGCGGTGTAAGTTGACTATCGTGTGGGTGTTGGGCCCAAGCGGGTTCCAAGAACCGCCACGTTTGATGATGGGATCGACCTTCATTGTAGGTTTCAGTTGCTAAATTTGAGGACAAGCTTTCAATGTTGACGGTTCCACACGCGTCTGTGTATTCCGTGACTGCTTCTTGAAACTTCTGAGTGAGGGTTATAAGTGCTGTTAGTGTTGCATTTGCAACTGCGCTTTCAGTGGGGCTAGAATAAGCCATGGCGATTACCGTTAAGACACTGGCACTGTAACTGATTCTCTATGAGGGAAGACTGACGTCGGTAAGTACTTGTGCTAACTATACCAGTCGGTACAGCGAACGAATGGGAAATATCGTTTCGATTCCTACGACAGTTATTCAGATCAATTATGCATAAAAAAACGACAAAAAGCGCCAGCTCCTATACGGTCATAGTCAAGAATGGATAGAGAAACGTAATTGGTTGCAGAAACACAAAAAATGAAAATAAAAAGGGAAGTGTACTACAATGAATTAAGAAGCAACCGATGCGAAATGAACGAAGAAATTGGAGAAATGACTGGGCAACAAAGGAAGCTCGTGCTATTATACGAACTAGTAAGCAAGGAGAAGAGAGGGATGGTCCCGTGGAACAGTAAAGAATTGAAGAATAATGCTGCTTGTGTTGGCCGGGCTGAGTCACTAAACTACGAAAGCCGATGACGACTAAACTTGATACGAGAGCGTGACGGCTGGCGTCACGGAACTATGAGGGTTCTGGTAGACCATAAGGAGACGAAGAACAATGCTGCTTGAGTTGGCCGAGCTGAGCCACTAAACTATGAAAGCCGACGATGACTAAGCTTGATACGAGAGCGTGACGGCTGGCGTCACGGAACTATGAGGGTTCCGGTAGATCATAGGGAGACGAAGAACAATGCTGCTTGAGCTGGCCGAGCTGATCCACTAAACTATGAACGGGTTGTACTACCTGTGAAACAATGACGAGTGTACTCCCGCACGAAATTGTTGCCCAAGTAACCGAATACAACCAAGAAGTGTGAGTCGAGGTGATATCATACATCTGATCACCGGCTGTGTCTCAACGAGTATAAAGAACTTCCTGTACAAAATAAATTTCTAACCTATGCTCAGGGAAAACCTTGTGATTTGCTGCATGAGTTGTCACGTGAATTAATTGTGTGGGTATGGTTACGCAATTAGATGAATTTAATTAGGTCTGTACATAGGTAATAGACCGTGCATCCGGTTCGAGGGACCACCTGCGCGTCCGTGTCGCAAATCTCTGGACAGTGGAAAGGAGAGGATAGGGGGTGGAACGGGCGAGGGTAGATAGCTACAGTGGGAGCCGAAGTCCAGAAAATTTGCATCACCGACCGGGACCACACACGCTTCCCTCTGAGCGGCGTGTATAAATTTCAGTACTTGAAAGGGGATACAGAATGATTCAACTCATTTAGCTAATCACAACCCTGGGCTAATTAGATAAACTATAAGAAATCGATTTAATAGAATAACTTCCACAGTGAATACACTTAGAAAACATGAGACAGCACTTTAGCACAGTGAATACACTTAGAAAAAAATGAGAAAGCGCTTTAGCACAGTGAATACACATAGAAAACATGAGATAGCACTTTAGCGCAGTGAATACACATAGAAAACATGAGATAGCACTTTAACACAGTGCATACACATAGAAAACATGAGATAGCACTTTAACACAGCGAATACACATAGAAAACATGAGATGGCGCTTTACCACAGTGAACACACTTAGAAAACATGAGATAACGCTTTAGCACAGTGAGCACACTTAAAAAACATTAGATAGCGCTTTAGCACAGTGAACACACTTAGAAAACATGAGATAGCGCTTTAGTTAGTCACATAGCTTCCAATCTTCACGGATGTGTTCGATAAAGCCGGATACATGAGAACACCTCATCATGGTGGGTATGATTGATGGGGCCGGATTCACAGTTCGCTGGATAACGCCACCACAGTCAACTCACTCAAAGAGACCGATCAAGTCTGATTCACACTCCATAAGCACATCCCCTCCCACAGTTCAATAGTACAACTCTCACGTGAGTCAGAAGTATAATGGAATGTTCCTACAACCACTACATGTGGTCAATGCAAGTTTCTTCGCGGAATTCTTCAAGCACTTCCCACCTCTCCCTAGCTTCTTGTCGAACTAAACTCGTCGGTGATGGGCACGGCGGGAAAATCGCGCAATGTTGCCAAGTTTTATAGTTTCAAATCATTGCCTCCGAAGGGTACGGTGTGTAATGAGTCTGTAGGAGTCGATTCATCTCTAGCAATCCCTTTAAGACAATCACTAGAGACGAGAGAAGATTATAAATCCTAACTAACCTAAGTAATTAACCTAATTACATAACTTATATGAGAGGTGGCAAATGCGCAGGGATTGAAATTTCAAACCGTTGAAACAGATTCACAAGGTGATGCTTAAGGCGTTTTTACCAGCGCATCAGAATATCAAACGCTATCAAAACTGTTTGATGTTCTTGCTTGGTTTTATCAAACGACTGGGACAGGCGTTTGATGAAATGATAATTTGTACACAAGACACCAATTTATAATTACCTGGTGGAACAATAAATTCACAAGGGTGACATACTCCAGGTTCAACCCTTAAACATTCGTGACATATCCGTATTTCGTCATCAATGGGTATCGTGTACAAGGGCAGGACATTCCTATGAATAGACAATTCTTTAAACTCGTTAATGATTCACAACCAATGGCCAAATTGGAGATACAGATAATAAGACTAATGGCGAGTAAAATAACAAATAGTTGTTAAAGATTCTAAGAATTCTGGTCATTTCACAGAATAGAGGAGATGACAACTTATAGGAACGAAAGTACAACTATAAAACCTACTGTAACGGCTAGGTCCTTGAACGAAAGTATTTCCAAATTATGGTTTGAAAACAGACGTGGAATTTGGGAATGGATGGTGTGTCACAACCCCGAAAGTTGTGACACCTAATGTGAATCATGCAATCACACGTTCCCAAAATTGGTCCTGTGTAGTTCCTGTCTACTTCGGCTGCCCGCCCTCAGAAGCAATGAATTTATTAAACGGTGAACCATCTTACCAAGGCAGCCTATACCTACGTCATGGACGTCACGCGCAATGCTCACTCTATCATGCCATAAAACAAGATACGAGTACACGCAGCCACTCATGCCATGTCAACACACCGAAAACATGCGGAACGGACTACCGATATCCCCATACGACCACCTCCTACCCAACCGCCACAAGTAACGCCGACGCAAGACCATGGTACGGAGGCACAATGTTGTCAGTACTCGGCTCAGACTTGGGAATCAACCTATGTGACAAGGCTCCCAGACGGATGATGTGCCACAGTGATCACCGTGCAGGCTGTATAACCGTCCTAACGCGAACACCCTTAAAATTATTATCTCGAATGACCCATGGTGACAGACAATATTCCCCAGAGACAAGGCATGATGATTGTATGTAACACTTACATAGTACCACTATCTCGCCATCCCCATTTCGGGGGATCTTGAATGATTATTATATTATGTCTCCATTTAAAGAATATATGTATTATATGACATGTCCTCTAATACAATATTGTAATAAATGTACTATTGTTTGCCGCCCACGGGCGTAATAAATTTATTAAAACCTACTTCGGCTGCCGAGTTCCGACGTTGACTATTGTCACAACTTTGGGTCGTGACACACGGCTTACCCTTCATTTTTCATTTTCTTTCGTCTGCTTTCACCCCGTTTCGGTCATTCATTCCCTTTATTCTGGGGAATTACCGGAACTCTTAAGGCTTCTAGTAACTACTTCTTGATATTTTTCCTTCTCCTTACCCTCATTAACTATTGTGCCAATTTGGCAATCAATTACAGTGCCTTAACGAAGTTGAGAGAGACTTCTAATTACTCAAGGAAACCCTCCCCCCTCCCTTTAGTGCTAAGTGTACGTATGCCTACGTGCAGTCACGAATGTCTAATATTATGTGTGGGATTCCACAATTTCTCAAGTTTACTGTTTCTTATTGCATTTGTAAGTTGCTACTCTATGATTAGACTGAGAGTTTTTCATTCAAGTGTTACCATACGACTTAGGTCTAGCGGTCTTTACCCCCCCTGCGCGCTTGCCATTTATTGTTTAGGCTAGTTTTAATTAGACTAGTTAGGATCATATCTTCCACTCTCGTGAATAGTGTCTGCCCACACGGGACAATTGGAACTGTTTCAACTTCCACATAAACATTGTTAATCAATCCCTTCAAAACTAGTGACGGGAAATGTAGAAGTATCGGCAACGATGGATGCCACGGTTAAGGCGGGCATTTTCGAGCTGACATGCCGCTGGACACTGGGCAGTTTTTCCCATTGGGTTCAACCAGGGAGGTCGGGCCGCCCGTATCCTCGAAAGTTGAATCGTGTCCTATCCTCCCTTATGTGGCTTTCGAGGACTTTCTTCCTTAAGTGACCGATTACGCACTGTAAGACCTTACACGAGTGATTCGGGTACAAACCCCCCACCGGAAACTTCTCAAAGTGCAGTGTACGAGTGACATCCAGACCATCGTGAGAACGGATTTGAATGGTGTCGTGACGAGGTTAGCCTCCAGTGAACACACCACTCTTGTGCTATTGGACCAGTTACGTACCAGTCCCTCCCCCCCTTTTTTTCGGGGCATCCTGACTGGATAGGAACTTGACAGTGAAGTGACCAGGAACACGTCGGTGAAGTGTGTTGCTTGCAAAATCAATCTCAACGCCCGCCCTTAAACGCCAAGCCACAAGGTCGATCAGCTCCCGCCCAGATCCACCACAAAGCCGTCCCAGCCCAGACGCGGAGCTACGCCTATCTGAACTCAGCAGGAGGAATCCGCGCCCATTGAAGACGTCTCCACACTCAGCAGAAGACAATAAGATAAGAGGTTTTAATATAAGTTATTTAGATAGTAGTACAGCGCAGGGAATAGATAGGACATATGAGTGAAATAAAGTTAAATGTTAACCCACATTGCCACATGATTCCAGTGTTTGATTGTAGAATCAATTAGTTCATTAAAACTCACAATAGGAATTCACGTTTTATTAGCCTAGGACGGTCTACTTAATGAGTTGTCCCCCCACCCCTCTTTGATTTACGTACACGCACGCCGTGAAGGGAGCGCGCGTGGTCCTGCTCGGTGATACATATGTCCTGGACCTCGGCTTCCCACTGTAAGCTATCACACACACCCTTTCATCTCACTTAAGGTACGTATTTCCCACGCCCCACAACCACCACCTTCTCCTTCCACTGTCCAGGAAATTTGTGACAACTATGGCCTGGGTACTCCCACATAATTTAATTGTACGGCATTATTGTATACTTAGGGTTATTTATTCATTTAGTTATTTATCTATTCTTTATTCATTTATTTTTGTCACACCCCAAGAAAGGAGGACAAATGCACGTCCGGCGTGAGGTTGCGCCGAATAGAGGACAAAGTGCTCATAAGGAGGACTGTCCGGCCTAAAGGAGGACGTCTGGCCATCCTATATATCTCCTGTGACAGTGACCCAACTTTACAACTTTGATTAATGAAATAGATGGTTCCCACTTTTGGCAAGTCACTTCTTGTCCTGCAATGGCTTGCTTGGCCAATAAACGGTTTACAACTGTATTTGTGTGTAGTCTGTTGCTTTGCTTGATTTTAACTTGGTTTATTTGGGAAAAAATCTTTCAACACATGCAGATGAGTGTGGCAGAGCTAATAAGTTGCACATAAATGTTGCAAGAAGGTTAAACTTTTCTGTTTATTGTTCCCATCTTTCACTAAACGTAAATCCAGAAAACAGTTGCAGACTATGCCTTTATGTGTGTCATTTGCATATAGAAAATCTCGCCATAGCTCTTGTAGCAAATGTAGCTCATCCTCCTTTATCAATGTTGGAAAATTTTAACATAGTGTGCCTCATACTTTATTTTAAGTGGCAAAAGAGATATTCTATTCTTAAACTAACATTTTAAGCAATTGTTTACAAATTGGCGAAAAAAAAAATCCAAGAATTTTTCATTTTTTACAGTTTATATCCAAGATTCCAAGATGATGACAAAAATCCCAAGATCTTGGGGGAGCCAAGGAGTGGCTACACTGTAATCCTGCTGAACACAAGTAAACCAACTATAAAAAATATATAAGCAGTGCCTTAGTAACGCAAATACCCAGTTCTGGTTATTTTATGTTTTAGAATAACATTAATGTTGTAGATTAGGTATCATTTTATTGAGAATATTCGAAAGCATTAAATACTTCTCCATTTCATCTTTTTCGTTGAAGTTATTACAAGAGACAAAAATCGGTAACGCATCGACGGCAATGCACTACCTGCTGGGCGATAACGCGCCCAGCTCTGCATATGGGGAAATTATACATTATTGGGGCATGTACGTCTTTACCTAACTTTAGTGCACGGGAAGGAGCTTAGTTGATATTTCGTGATAGTATGTCAATAAGCTGTCCTTGATTGCTGGAAATTAATCTTGCTTCACCCTTTGCAATATCTGTTACGTTGCATTGCGTGTGGAACAAGATTATGTAAACATGAATATTATATGTTGATCTTGGGTTAAATCAAGTAGAATTTGTATACAGAAATTAAACTCTTCAATATCGTACGTTTTACAAGGTGTATAAAAATAGAATTATACCCTTTCGTAACATTGTGCAATGCTGTTGTTTTAAACCCGTGTACTGTGCCAAGACACGACAGTTATCGTATCAGAGCTGTACCGTACGAGTGAAGGGAATCAAATCAGCTGGTTGGGAGTGTATAGGGTATCAAACGTAAGAGTAATTGGTTGGGTGACTTTTATTGGGGTTTACGTATAATTTGAAGCCGATTTCCTAGGATAAATTCGGACATACTAAGCAGGAAAGTCGCTTCGAAAAGAGTAAGTATACTTACTAGAGCAATATTCGCGGGCGAAATGAAATAATCGCTGGAATGTTTAAGTTTTCAGTGTCAAAAAAGTTGAGAACTTGAGTTGTTTGTTATATTTCATATAAAGAAGATATTTCCCCATAATCATGACTTGTCACATTTCATTTTTGAGTAGCCGATAAATTTTCTGTAATTCAAATTCTGATAAAGGTAATGTTAATTAATTAATTTAATGCTCACTTGCTGAAATGGTATCCTTAGTTAAGGAGGTTGAACAAAGTTCAGATGAAGTTCAAAGGCAAAACACCTTGAACTGAGCCTATATTTAGCGAGAGGTTGATGGTATGTGACAATATAAACATGATAGGCCTATTCAAGCAGCTTAGTCTAATTGTTTTAATGAAGACTTATTCTGATGAGTTTTTTCATGAAGGCAGTGGCTGTTTTTACGACGAGTCGTAAGAATAGTCCTCAGGCTATTCTTTTGACATGGTTGATAGCACCCTCTATCATGAACTTTTGAATTAAATTTTTATGACAATAAACCTAACCTAACAATTCTCCCAGGAATGTTTCAAAAAATTGTAAATGCACAAATTTATCTTTAGTTGTTAATGACGTATGAAGATGTCTTGGAATAGACAGAAGTCTAGTTCTTACTCACATTTGAATTGGTTGTGTTCCAGTAGTAGATTTCAGCTGGTATTTTTTACCTCCATGCTGACAGCAATAATCTATTGAAAAATACTACAGCTCTGTTAGGAGCACATTTAGTAGCTGATTGTATTGTTCTGGAATTCCTGGTATCAAGATTTACATTATTAGACTTTTCCCAGCTGGAAATCTTAGAGCTACAAATGAATCAAATTCTGCACCTGCTACAAGTAATTTGAAATTAGTGGCAGTTATTTTGAATTTAGTTCAAAAGTTCATGATAGAGGGTGCTATCAACCATGTTGTAAGAATAGCCTGAGGACTGTTCTCACGACTTGTCATAAAAATAGCCACTGTGTTTCATGAAATTCAACTTTCTTCACTTCCCATCATCCTATGTCTCATTGTTGCAATAAATAAAGGACTAGGTTTAGCTATAGTAGCTGGATCTGTGCTTGTCAATGGTCCTCAAATCATTAAAATTGTTGGGGCCAGTAGTCTTGAGGACATCAGCTTTTTAGGAACCAGCCTAGAACTGTTTGCCCTCCTTGCTACAGTCTCATACAAATATACTCAAATACACATGTTCTGGAAGAGGTTCATCCCTGTTACTCAAGCTCAATAGCCTGGTTGCTGTTAGTACTTTGGACACATGTGGTGGCCATGATATAACAGTAGAAAAATACTCAGTATTATATTACTTGTGCACACCTATATGATATAGCATTAGAAACTTAGATATTAATTTTTTAAATTATAATACATGAACGTAATGTGCAATTTTCTTGGGGGAAATAAAAAACAAAAAACCTTGCTACAAGCAAATTTACTAACGAACGAAGCCGCCAGGATATGGTAACGGACGCCATGCCAGTCCAGTCACAATCAGATGACGGCTTTCACATTGTGGACTGGATGTTCTCCAACTCCAGGTGACATTAATAAGTGCTGTTACAGTGTGAGTGTAGTAGTTATAGAGGGATCAGCTTGTTGAGTGTAGTTGGGAAGGCTTATGGGATGGTCTTGATTGAGAGGATTAGGAGAGGAACAGAGGGAGTACTGTAATTGGTGAGGAACAGTGTGGTTTTAGGACAGGTAGGGGATGTGTAGATCAGATTTTTGTGGTAAGACATATGTGAGAAAGCTATAAGAAAAGGTAAGAATGTTTTTTGGGCTTTTATGGATCTGGAAAAGGCTTATGACAGGGTAGACAGGAAGGCACTGTGGGAGGTACTGCAGATATATGGGATAGGAGGAAAGCTGTTGAGAGCAGTCAAGAGTTTTTATGAGAGTATTAGAGCTTGCATTAGGATTAGAAATGGAGAGAGTAATGGTTTGAGTTAAAGGTGGGACTTCGTCAGGGGTGTGTTATGTTGCCCTGGCTGTTCAGTCTTTACATGGATGGGGTGGTGTGAGAGTTGAATGCAAGGGTAGTGGGTCAGGGGTCGGAGATGATTAAAGAAAATGGAGAAAAGTGGGAGGTGAGCCAGCTGTTGTTTGCTGATGACACTGCTTGTAGCAGGATTAGAGGAAGGATTGAGGAAGTTATAGAGTTTGAGAAGGTGTGTAAAAGAAGGAAGCTGAAGATAAATGTGGGCAAAAGTAAGGTGATGTGTACAAGGGGAGAGAGTGACAGTAGGCTGGAAGTGAGCATTAAGGGTGAGAAACTGGAGGAAGTGGGTATTTTCAGAAACTTGGGTGCGAATGTGACAGGAAAGGGAGTGGGGGTGGAGGTAGAATGTAGATTGAGAGAAGCGAGTAAATGCCTTGGTGGATTAAAAAGTATGATGAGAAATAGACATCTGGGAATGGATGCTAAGAGGAGGTTATATGAAGGAGTGATTGTGCCAACAGCAATGTACAGGAAGAAAGAAGGAGTTTGAATGTGTTTCAGATGAAATGTCTGAGAAGTATGATAGGGGTTACTAGGCTAGATAGAGTGAGAAATGAGGAGGTGAGGCAGAAAACAGGGGTGGAAAGGGAGCTGGGAGATAGGGTTGTTGAAAGAGTATTAGGATGGTTTGGACACATGGAAAGAATAAGGGAAGAAAGATTAGCAAAAGAAGTGTGGAAGGTGGAGGTGGAAGGAGTGAATATGAAGGGGCATCCTAGGATGAGATGGTTGGGAGGGGTGAAAGGGGCTTTACAAAAGAGAGGAAGGACAAGAGAGGACAGAAGATAGGAGAGAATGGAGAAGGGTTGTGTATGGATGAGGCTGTGATACATGAGAGGGAGTGGGTGGGGGATGGGGGGTGAGGAAGTATGTATGAGGAAAAAAATTGACGCCGCCCAAAGGGATTTCTCCCCCTCTTCTCCTTTTATGCATGAGGGGACAGAGAGGGGGGGGTCACCGAATTTATGAAGTGGCCTTGCTGTGGATGTGCTGTGTACATCCACTACTGAATGGAGCTGCAATGCTAGGTTTGAGATGCCATGTTGCCATTTTGTCTAGTCCTGTCAATGTCAATTTGGTCAATTTTTAGATGTGCACACCTACGTGATATAGCAATAGAAAACTAAATATTAATTTTGTAAATTATAATACAACAGCATAATATAGGTTTTTCTAGGCTGAAATCAATAACAGAAAAAGTTGGTAAAAGTGATACTCAAACAAATGTAATCGCTCTGACTGCTTGAGACGCCATCTTTGTTTTGGTAGGTGCGGAGGTCAAGGAAATTAAAGTATGATAAAGTTGTATATTCTAACCTAACCTGCACTTAGTAATGCAGCACCAGTAATTCTAGAGGTCATCATCATAATCGTCAACCTCGGGATCTGTCAAAACAAAGATGGTGTCTTAAGGAGTTGCTGCAATTCCATTTGATAGTGAATTGCTTTTAGCAACATTTTCTGTTATTAATTTCTGCCATTGCTGCAATTCCATTTGATAGTGAATTGCTTTTAGCAACATTTTCTGTTATTAATTTCTGCCATGAAAAATATATATTGCATTGATGTATTATAATTTATAAAGTTAATAATTAATTTTCTAATATTGTATAGGTGTACACTTCTAAAAGAGATACTGTCAGTTTGACAATGGTATTGACATAGTGCGCCGGGTGTCCTCCCACTTCAAGTGACGTCACCATGCTGCATATTTTTAAAACAATCCCATGGAACTGAAATTCATGCTTTTCTTCAAGCTATGAAATTTCACTACACACCACAGTCCGATCACATGCCAAACCAGCCATAAACATCCCTGACAACTATGACGACCTTGATGACCTGTAGAATTGTAGGTGCCACATTTCTAAGTGCAGGTTAGGGTAGGTGAATGTATTGTACTTTAATTTCTTTGACCTCAGCTTTTATCAAAACAAAAATGGTGACTCAAGCAGTTTCCGCAGCTCCATTCATTAGTGTATTGCTTTTAGCAACTTTTTATGTTATTGATTTCCACCAAGAAACATGGTTAAATTTTAAAGTGCACACCTACATAATACAGCAATAGAAAATTGAATAATAATTTTGTAAACCAACATAATATATATTATTGGCGGAAATCAATAATAGAAATATTAGCTAAAAGCTATTAACAAACAAACATCCACTTTGACTACTTGAGATGGCATGTTTGTTTTGGTAGAAGCTGAGATTGAAGAAATTAAAGTATGCTAAATATGTATATTCTAACCCAACCTAACCTACCTAACCTAACCAGACATGCCTACCTGAACTAACCTGCATTTAGTAATGCAGTACCTGTAATTCTAGAGGTCATTAGGCCATCATTGTCATCTCCAGCCTCCGAATTTATCAAAACAAAGATGGCTTCTAAAGGAGTCTATGCAACTTTATTTGTTTATAGCTTTTATGAACTTTTTCTATTATTGATTTCTGCCAAGAATAACATATATTACGTTGATGTATTATAATTTACAAAATTGTTTAATTTTTAATTACCATATCATGTAGTTGTACACTTCTAAAAAAATACCAAAAAATGTATATTATGTTTATGTATTATACAGTAATTTACAAAATATTTTATTTTCTGTTGCTATATCTCACTTCTAAGAATTTACCATTATTTGTGCCTTATAATCAGGTATTATTTTAGAAGTACACAACTAAGCAATATATCAATAAGAAAATAACTGTTAATTTTGTAAATTAAAATACATCAACGTTAATATCTGTTTTTTGTGGTATTACCAAGGAAGTATTTACCTAATTGTAGTATATAGGAAAGGAGCAATACCCATAGGGTTTTGTCTCCTGTTCTCTAATTTTCTAACATACCTAGACTCAAATTCATGTACTGTTCCAACTTAATCTATATATTTGATTTCCAGTTATCATATATAGATTTGAACTCATGTATTGTTTGAGCTTGGGCTATCTCACCTTCTAAGCTATTCCCCATATTTAGGCATCTATATACATTTGGGAATGGATGCTAAGAGTGTATGAAGGAGTGATTGTGCTGACAGCATTGTACAGGGCAGAAACATGGAGCATAAGAGAGGAAGAGTGGAGGAGTTTGAATGTGTTTGAGATGGGGTGCATGAGAAGTATGATAAGGGTTACTAGGCTGGATAGAGTGAGAAATGAGGTGAGGAGGAGAACAGGGGTGGTAAGGGAGTTGGAGATAGGGTTGATGAAAGAGTATTGGGATGATTTGGACACATGGAAAGAACAAGTGAAGAAAGACTAGTAAAAGAGGTGTGGAAGGCAGAGGTAAAAGAGCATGAGGGGTTGACCTAGGATGAGATGGATGGATGGAGTAAAAGGGGCATTGAGAAAGAGGGGAATGTCAATTGAGGAAGGATGGGAGAGGACAGAATATAGGGGTGAATGGAGAATGGATGGTTGTGTATGAATAATGCTGTGATACATGAGGTGGAGTGGGTAAGGGATCAGGGGTGAGGGAGTATGTGTGAGAAATAAATTGACACAGCCCGAAGGGATTTCTCCCCATCTTTTCTGCATGAGGGGATGGAGGGGGGGGGGTTGCTGATTTGATGAAGCAGCCTTACTGTGGATGTGCTGTGTTTTGTGACACTGCTTCTGACCACGGGCAATGGGTGAGATGCAGAGATGACCCATCATCCAGGAGGTGCCAAGAGAAGAGGGTGGAATATGTTAGGGATGGAATGAGTGGGAGTGGTTTTTATGCCCTTGTTTTTTTGGCTACCTCCCTTATAAGGGGGAAAAAGTCTTTGGTATATATGTATGTATATGGGAAACTATTTCTTCACATCCTTTCAACATGTGGTCTTTCTTAATTTACATCCATGACCTCTTAAAGCCTTCCCATCTTTAATCGGGAGATCTCTTCTATCAATGCAATCTATCCCCTTTAGTGACCTGAACACTGTAACAGGGTTGCGGAGTCAGAGTCGGAGGTTTTAGCTGGGAGTCAGAGTCGGATTTCTAAGAGTACTAGGAGTCGGAGTCAGAATTTTTTATCCGACTTCGACTCCTTAAGTCCAATCAAATTTTTATTTGCAAATTTCAATTGAGTAGTCTATAAGTTCTATAATTATGAACAAAGCCTATTTTTTTTATGTTTACAAATAAGAAATTTGTATAGATTTGAGCTTTAACCTCGTTATTAACGTAATGATACTGGTAGATTCAAGGAACATATAAAATACTTTGTTGTAAGAAATTTTTATAGATTGAATTTTTAACCTAGTTATTAACATAATGATACGGGTATATTCAAGGTACAGTACATATATTTTGTAATATTCTTGAAAGCTTTGTCTGCATTTTTACCATTACAGTAATTGGCAAGCTAACAATAGCTGTAAAATACTGTCTATAGATGTGCACTGTGAAATAATTTGTTGCTATTGTGCAAATAGAAAGCAGTAGGTCTCATTATTCCGAGTTTAAATCTAAAAAATTTGATATGTTTTGTGTTGAGAAAATTTAATAACCATCCAGTATAGAATAGTTTTATAGCTAGTTACAGGATATATACCATTTATAGAAGTTTCCAGAATGTAGTTTGTATTAATGTTTCATTCATTCTATACTAGTAACTATGGGAGTTATAGCCAGTGGAATGTATTTCTATTTTTAATAAATATTCAATAAATATAATTATTAATTCAGATTCCTGAATAATTTGTCAATTGTCAAGTGACAGAGATGATTTTTATCTTTAAATAATTTAAACTAGCTACTTAACCTTTGTTGACAATCTAATTAATTCAAATTATGTTAACATCTAGAACTCCATCATGTACACACATACATGACAGTGTAGACAATAGTAAATATCCACTACGTATGCACTATGCACGTACGTCTTCATGTATGTAAAAGTCAATGGAAGTGTTTTTGTGTGGTTTACTGTTTTGTAGGAGCTTTGTCATGCTGGGATAATGCCCTGAGATAAACTTTGACCAGTCTCAGAGGCCAGATAGGAATGACATTAGAGCATATGTCACAGCATTTGGTGATGACTGAAAAGGGGAGGAACAGCAGCAACTATGAACTGTGTGCACAGGGGAAGGTTGTCTCTCTCTTTCCTAAACTGATTCCTGGTTTTTATGATAACATGGTGAAATTAATTCTGTAGTAAGTACTAGGTAGGGCATCCTCCATTAACCTTTCCTCATCATGATTTGTCACATTTTTCCTAATATTGTGATAGAAGGTTTATGAGAATGGACAAATGAAATAACAGATGATTTTTTTTGGGGGGGGAAGGGGAGGGACAAAAAAAAAAAAAATGTATAGCTTGAAGTGGCAACTCTGCCATGACAGATTTGAAAGTGCTCATAAGCTGGTAGATGATCATGAGCATAAATAATACCATTATATATTTAATATATATGTTTATGCGAATATACGTGCTTGTGTGCATATATATATATATAAAGCTGGGTGAGTGTATATGTGAGTATATTTATCATACATGTGAATGTTTCATGTAGAAAATAATATACATGAAAAATATTTGTAAAATGCTTGCTGAATAGGTGTGGGAGGCTGGTATATGGATCTGCAGAATAGATTTCCACATAGGGGTCAAGGAGTTAAGGAGTTGGGAGTCGGATGAATCAAAGGAGTCGGAATCGGCATCCTAGGAATTCTAGGAGCTGGAGTCGGAGTCGGACCTTATACCATCCGACTCCGCAACCCTGCACTGTAATCATGTCACCTCTTTGAGATTTCAAAGTTGGTAGACCCAGTACTTTTAGTCTTTCTTTATATGGTTTATCAGCCAGGCTGGGGACCAGTTTGGTTGCTGCACTTTGTATTCTCTCAATCCTGCTTATATCCTTCATTGTGTGGAGACCATACTACTGATGTATATTCCAGTCTTGGACATATCAGGGTTTTGATGAGTTTTTTCATCATCTCTTCATATAATGGAATGCCATTTTAATCTTCTGCAGTGGTCCATATGTCTCTCCTACATAATATATCAATACATACATATACCAAGGCTTTTTCCCCCCTTACAAGGGAGGTAGCCAAAAAGGAAAAGACATAAAATCATTCCCACCCATTCCATCCCTAAATACACTCCACTCCCCTCCACCTTCCCTCTTATCTTAGCACCTCCTGGATGACGGGTCATCCCTGCACCCTGTCCACAGCCCTGGGTCAGAGGCAGTGTCGCAAGGTACAGCACATCCACAGCAAGGCCGCTTCATTAAATCAGCGACCCCCCCCCTCCGTACCCCCATGCAGAAAAGGAGAAGATGGGGAGAAATCCCCTTGGGCTGTGTCAAATTTTGCTCACACATACTACCTCACTCCCCATCCCCCCACCCATTCCACCTCATGCATCACAACATCATCCATATCCAACCATTCTCCATTCACCCCTGTCTTCTGTCCTCTCCTGTACTTCCTCAACAGACATTCCCCTCTTCCCTAAAGCCCCGTTCATCCTATCCATCCATCTCATCCTAGGATGTCCCCTCATGTTCACTCCCTCCACATCTGCCTTCCATACCTCTTTTACTAGTCTTTCTTCACTTATTCTTTCCATGTGTCCAAACCATCCTAATACTCATTCATCAACCCTATCTCCCGACTCCCTTACCACCACAGTTCTCCTCCTCACTTCCTCATTTCTCACTCTATCCAGCCTAGAAACCCCCATCATACTTCTCAGACATCTCATCTCAAACACATTCAAACTCCTTCTCTCTTCCTCTTGTATGTTCCATGTTTCTGCCCCATACATTGCTGTTGGCACAATCACTCCTTCATACAGTCTCCTCTTAGCATCCATTCCCAGATGTCTATTCCTCATTACACTTTTTAATCCACCAAGGCATTTACTCCCTTCTCTCAATCTACATTCTACCTCCACCTCCACTCCACCTTTTCCTGCCACATTTGCACCCAAGTATCTAAAACTATCCACTTCCTCCAGTCACTCTCCCTTAAGGGGGTTAACGACACCTTTAGGTCATTTTCTAAAATATTTAGAGTAAAGAGCTGAAACTTCTCAGGTAAATAGGTATCCATATTGCCTACATTTTAGGTGAAGCAGAATGATGTATGTACACATGTACGTATACCAGTAGCGACATTTAAAAGTGCACAGCACCATAATACGTGGACCAATTTGTTTTATATTTTGGCTATGATTAGTCAGTAGGCACACCTAGGGCCGGTCATTGAGTAATTGAACAATTTCCTTTATACTTTTGCATACAGGCATTTCAATTTTAATGTCTGGCAAAAATCGTGAAAAATACAATTTTTTTGCTCTTGTTTCCATTATTACTCCGAACTCTTTCATCCTATTCAAAATATTCGAACGATCGGCCCTAGCAGTTACTAAAAGTAATATTCCCTGTAAGTTTCATCTAAATCTGATGTATATTAGATTTTTTATGATTAAAAAAAAGTAGAAAAATATCGAACGGAGATATGGCAACTTGAAATATGAATATATCTGTAACTTGCTTATAGTTTCACCAATTTGACTAATTTTTTTCATGGCTTAATTCTTATTATATAATAAGTACAGTAAAAATTATCAACATATTTTAATTATAAGTACTTTAAATATTGAAAAACTAAAGTATAAGTATGTCACAGTAGTGACGACGCACAGACGACAACATCATATAATTTGCTTTTTTGCACCTTTGGCGGTTTCTTCATGTGAAACCTCTCTGCTGGGGGTCTTCAGGGTATCTAAATCATTGGAAAGAGGTTTATTTTCCAGTAGTGGGCGCCTTCTCTTTCCTCATCAGATTCCCCTCGCCAATCTATGTTGGTAGGGCACCCCCTCCAGCATCATATGATGTCCCTTCTTCTTTCTTCTTCCTGTATAGCCTTGATCTTTTTCCTCTTGCTTTCTTCTTTGGATTTAATCTTCCTCTTTGAATTGTTTAGTCTAATGTTGTCCTTTACCTCTGTCACCGTCACAGAGGTGCAGGTGAGGGCGGTGGTGGAGTGAGAGGTGGTGAGATCTTTAGTCGTCTTTGACTGCTTGCCATCTTTAACTGCTGTTTTTTGTCATTGTGATGTTCTTTTGTTCTTTTTGCTACCCATGATGACTGTACTAAAGAGTAATATGTACTAGCTAAAGTAATAGATTGCAATGAGAGCTCATGAGACATGCGTACTTCCCTTTTCAGAGCTAGCCGGGAACTAACGCTTAGTTTCGCACAAAGTTGGTGAAATATTCTCCCTCCACCTTCCTCCCTTCCCCTCCACAATCGTATTGGCCGTTGATACACTGGGCGAGTGTAAATTCAATCAAATTTCAATGTTATTCGCTGCGCCTGAAGGTCCTAAGTGGCACGCCTTCCTCTAGTGTGGGTTGCACCTTTAAATTTGTCCCTTTAAACCTCACCCAGGACCTTTAAATTGCGCGCGACTGGAAAATTATTTGTCGGGATTTATTTCTAAGTGGTATACGAACATTTTGAACACAGTTTTGAAAAATGCCATATCTTGACCAAATTCACCCCCCCAGGTGTTGCATACCCCCTTAATGCTCACTTCCAGTCTGCTGCCACTTTCACCCCTTGTACATCTCATCACCTTACTTTTACCCACATTTATCTTCAGCTTATTTCTATCACACACTCTCCCGAACTCTGTCACCAACTTCCTCAAACCCTCCTCCAATCCTGCTACAAGCGCAGTGTCGTCCACAAACAACAGCTGGCTCACCTCCCACTTTTCTCCATTTTCTTTAACCATCTCCAATCCCTGACCCACCTCCCTTGCATTTACCTCTCGCACCACTCCATCCATGTATAAGTTGAACAGCCAGGGCGACATAACACATCCTTGACGAAGTCCCACCTTTACCTCAAACCACTCACTCTCTCCATTTATAATCCTGACACATGCTCTACTACTCTTGTAAAAACTCTTGACAACTCCTAGAAGCTTTCCTCCTATCCCGTATATCCGCAAAACCTCCCACAGTGCCTTCCTGTCTACCCTGTCATAAGCCTTTTCCAGATCCATAAAAGCCCCCCAAAAATCTTTCCCCTTTCCTATAGCTCTCTCACATATGTCTTACCACAAAAATCTTATCTACACAACCTCTCCCCATCCTAAATCCACACTGTTCCTCACCAATTACTCCCTCTGTTCCTCTCCTAATCCTCTCAATCAAGATCCTCCCATAAGCCTTCCCAACTACACTTAACAAGCTAATCCCTCTGTAACTACTACAGTCACACTTGTCCCCTTTTCCCTTGTAAAGTGGAACTATACAGGCACCCCTCCAGTCCTCCGGCACTCTACCCTCTCTCCAGCAAACATTAAATAACCTCACCAGCCAGTCCACCATCACTGTACCTCTTTTTTTTTTTAGACATTCTGCATGGCATCCATCCAGACCAGGTGCCTTATCTGCTTTCATTATCTTAACAACTGCCTTCACTTCATCCTTCCTAATTTCTCCTCCATTATCCTCACTCATCATATATCAATACAAAATTAAATATTAGTTAGGTAAATTAAATTACATACACATAGTATTTGTTTTTCTTGGCAGAAATTAAAAAAAAAAAAAAATTGCTTAAAGCAATATACAACTGGACAGAGCTCTAACACGAGCTTCAAGACGCCAAGTTCATGTCGTCTCTCCAATCCTATACAAACATATCATTCCCTGCCTATGACGACACTGATGACCTCTAGGGAGGCTTAATGCATGCCCCGTAGGAGTTTGTGTTATGTTAGATTAGACCAATTTATTAGACTTCCAATAGTTTGTCTTCCACAACAAACATGGTGTCCTGAAGCTCACTGATGTCCAAATTGTTGCTATTGTATCGCTTTTAGCAAATTTTTAAAATTTATTTCTGCCAATAAAAATGTATGTTGTATTGATGTATTATACTTTACAAAATTAATATCTAATTTTCTATTGCTATATCATTTAGATGTGCACCTCTTTAGATTTACCATTTTTCCTGTCTGAAATTTTCTTCTTCTTCAACATCTCATCTCGCCCTTAATTTGTGCTTTCCCAACCAAAAAACCCCACTTTCTCATCACCTCCCCATTGTTGTAGGAGTGATGGGGTAAGGGCATAAAAGTGGTCTCCACCAAATTTGAGCGTCAGATTTGAATGAAGCTAGGAATAACCATGCATCATTTATAAATACCTATACCTTATTTGGGTAAATTATTAGAAGTGCACACCTAAATTATATAGCAATAGAAAGATACTAATTTTGTAAATTACAAAGGATTACAAAGGCAGAGCATGCCGACAGGAGACCTTTTGGTCCATATCTAGGTCGGATGCAAAAAAAATCAATAAATTAATAAATAAAAACTATAATAATGTAAATAACAAATAAAATACATAAATGCATAGGTATGGGTATAGTTAAGTAATAAACGAACAGGTAAATAGTAGATGATAATAAATTGACAGATAAATGAGAATCAAACAGACAAATGATAACAAAACAAAAACAAATATGAAATAAATTATAATCATTACAGCATCTTGCCTAGGTGTTTATCTAAATGATTCTTAAAGCTTCGAACTGAACTACATTGCACTACCTGTGCAGAAAGTTTATTCCATTCACTAACTACATGGTTGGCAAAGTTGTTTCTACCCACTTCCAAATTGAATCTATTTCCAGACAGTTTGAGACCATTGTTTCTTGTCTGATTCTCATTCAATGTGAAAATTTTGTCACTTTTGATGTCAATTCCCTTTAGAATTTTAAAGACCATCAAGTCACCTCCAATTCATGTTTTAGTTTATTTTCGTATGATTCATTTTTGATATTTGGAATCAGTTTTGTGGCTCGCCATTGTACTTTTTCCAGTCTGTCAATGTCATATGTGTGCAACTGAAACATTGGGGGACGATGTTTGAATCTTCATCATACAGGAGCGAGAGCACTGGATGCTCTCTGTATAGGAGACTGGTATAGACTGTCATGGGGGCAAAACATTGTTCTCCCTACACAGAAGGAAGACTATGCCACGCCTAGCACACATGTATGAAAAAAGGACTTGTGGCTGTGACAAAGACTCCTTGTACTGGAAAGTGTCTGGTGGTTGGGGCACACTACAACACTGCAGTGCAACCCTATGGTACCTTGCTTGCATCCAATGTCAGAGCACCTTAAGACACTACCCCCCCCTCCCCCATCTGCACTTGTATGACCATGGCAAGGGTTATGTTTACCCACGACCTGGGGCAAGCAGTGGGGCCGGCATTGAGGGGATCCACACATGAGGACAACAGGTCCTCCACTGAGGGATGGGATGTGACGGGGCAGCATCTCTGGAGGCCGGTGATCGCTCCCATATATGGTGGGGGCAGCAATGCTCTGGTCATACATTGCCATTCCTCATCGGTGGAAAATGCATTTCAGAGCTTCCAATACAGAGAGATGGAGTTGGGTAGAACACAGCGGTTGGACGGGAGCCCAGAGGTCACACAGGTAAGCGGGTGGCCATAAGCGAGGATTATCTGTGCCGCGAACTGTAGTCTCCAGAGCATTGTGTTGGCAGTGGGCAATGGGTTGTCACCAGTAACCACTGGTATTGCCAGTGAGAGCACTCCTAACATGAGGAGGGAGACAAGCAGACTATGGTCCATCATCCACAAGAAGTGGGGCCATCCATATAAATATGGCTTGCATTTGGATGTGGCCCAGGTGGCAGCAAGTGTCTCCAGTGATAGTGGTGTATCAGGTTTCGGCATCTGTTGGAAACCATGGGCCACATTGGACAAGGCATACGTGCCTGGTATTTCAGTCCTGCATGCACACTGTGTCAGAGGTGGAATTAAAGGGGGTCCGTGCAGGAGGACAGCAGGTCCTCCACCAAGCGGAGAGGGCAGCCCAGTGCTGTAGAGGTGTGACACATCCGTCTGCAGTACCACTGGCAGGGCAGGATCGAAGGGTGCCAGCACAGGCAGCAGCAACAGAGCTCACCTTACAACAGGCATACCTTATTGCACCATTGAGTCAAGGTCTTCCTTCGCTTAAACCTGAAATGTAAGCGACATTGGCCTGGGCATGTGGGCAGCAAGGGATGTCGTATCAACTTGGAAGTGTTTTCATAGGGGGGAAGAGAACCATCATCTTTCCTAGGGGGACAGTGCAGGGGTTGCCCTTGGAGGCCAGCACATTGCTAAAGTCCCATAGGAAATAGTTGTGAGTGGTGGCCTGTGAGCTGTCAATGGGCAGTATTAGCTCGGCTCACCTGTTTACATATGTAATCACCAAGATAGACTCTGGGAAGTCAAGTGGGACTATGGCCAAGCCGAAGGAGAAGAAGGGTGTTCAGACCTCCCAATGAATCCGTATGGTGGCATTGTGGTCCCCGTCTCTGATGTCAAGGTAGTTCGGAAGCGTCCCATTGTGGGATGCATGCGAGATATGTCATCTGCATTGTTGGCACCAATAGCGGTGTCTGTAGGCTGGCTGCGGATATCTCCAATATGCCTAGGTGCCGAGTGCCTATCCCTGTGATGTCTGCACCTGTGTCAGGTAGCATGTACAGTAAACTTCCAATTATCCGAACTCCAAGGGGGATTAGAAATGTCCGATTAACTGAAATGTTTGGTTAATCCGACTTTGTATGTTTCATTCCCGTAGAGTTTTATGATGTAATGTCAGCTGCAATATTCGTACCTGTAAACTTAACATACACATGGAAATGCTTATAATAGTTCATAAACATATTTTATAGAGTATAAAGAGAAAATGTTTAAGGAGAGCTTGTGATACTGTATCGTCACCGAGAGGACTCATGAATGAATGTACCGCCAAACAGCCGATCAGGTGTAAACATGGAGTGTGCTGCCACCGTGTGAGCACTTGGTGAAGCTTGCGGGTGGTGCGGGGGTGGCAGAAGAGGCGGCGGGGTGTTTGAATGTTCGGTTGAGATCCAAATACGTTCGGTTAAAGCGATGGCTACCGTATTGAGAAAATGTTCGGTTAATGCGTTTATTCAGTTAAAACGCGTTCGGATAAGCGCGAGTTTACTGTATGTGGGTGCTGACAGGTGGCGGAGGGCAGTCGGCCAAAAGTGTCCCATTCCAGGGAGCATGTGACATATGTTGGCTGTGTCGTCTGCACCAAGAGCAGCTGTAGGGCTCTTGATATCTTCAACATGCCTAGATGCTGAAGGCCTATCCCCATGATGTCTGCACCTATGTAAGGCAGCACGGCACAGGCGCTTACAGGTGGTGAAGGGGAATGGGCCAGAAGGTACCAGGACAGCAGGTGCCAGCCTTCCTGGGAGAAGAGGTGGAGGTGCGTGTGTCTGGAGGGGAACCCTTTACATGGTGCATGCATGCAGGTCCTACTGGGCATCCAAGACAGTCACCATCAATGCCTCATGTGGGTGGCAGTAGGTTGCTACCTCCTGCAGTGACATAATTGCAACAAGGGAGCAGAGGTAGTGTGCCATTTCCTAAGCTGGGTAGGTGTGGCCTGTTCAAGTCAGCTGGGCTCCATGCGGATGGCACTCGCAGCGAGCAGGGCGAAGAAGGATGAAGGCCTCCTTGTTTGCGCAGCCTGCATAAGTGGCCTGGGCCCTGTGCAAGGTGATGTTTGTGGCTGGTAGGGTGAAGCAGTGGGATGAAGGCCTCTTTGTTCACACCACTGTGTGTATGAAGGCACGTCACTATCAATGTCACAATTTTTCTTGGTCCCATACATGCACAACGTGATCAGCACTGCACTCACAGTCCAGCATGTACTGTCACCTATTGATCTAGTTCCATCAGTGCTCCATTCACATACACGCCACTGATTCTCATATCGTCCCATGTTTCACTGTTGCACGTTGCAAGCAATTGCAAGCATTCTACTCACTGCATCATGTATGTCATATGTGTACAGTTAAAATGCGGGGGGATGATGTTTGAATCTATATTGTGACTTAAGCATACAGGAGCAAGAGCATTGGCTGCTCTCTGTATGGGAGACTGGTATAGACTGACGTGGGGCAACATCATTCTCCCTACACAGAAGGAAGACAATGCCACGCCTAGCACATGTGTATGAATGAAGACCTTGTGGCTGTTACAAAGACTCCTTGTACTGGAAAGTGTCTGGTGGTTGGGGCAACCTACAACACTATGGTGTAACATTATGGTGAAAACCTATGGTGCCCTGCTTGCATCCAATGCCAGAGCACCTTAAGATATTACACAGTAATTACGATTTTCTTGGCAGAAATCAATTATAGAAAAAGTTGGTAAAAGCAGTACACTAATGAATGGAACTGTGACAAGTGCTTGAGATGCTACCTTTGTTTTGATAGATGCAAAAATCAAAGAAATTAAAGTATGATAAATTGGTGTAACCTAACCTAACCTGCATTTCATAATGCAGTATGTGTAATGCTAGAGGTCATCAGGCTTGTTGTTTTCAGGGATGTTGACTGTTGGTTTTGGTATCCAATTGGACTGTGGGGTGAAGAGGAGTTTCATAGCTTGAAGAAAAGAATGAATTTCAGCTCCATAGCTTTGTTTAAAAAATATGGCATCACTTGTAGTGGGAGAATACCTGATACACAACATAGTCATTGCTATCACCAAATTAACATCGATGGGACAGGACAGATAAAAACATGGTGTCTCAAACCTATTTTTGCAACTCCATTCCGTAGTGTATTTGCTTTTAGCGGGTGTTCTCGTTGGAATGCACCTGTCAGAACATTTAGTTCACAGTGGTATATTTACCCTTAAGCACACTTGGGATGAACACTTCTATGCTTATTACAAAGGATTACAAAGGCGGAGCATGCCGACAGGAGACCTTTTGATCCATATCTAGGTCGGATGCAAAAAAAAAAAAAAAAAAAAAAATCATATTAATAATAAAATAATAAATAAAAACTATAATAATGTAAATGACAAATAAATTACATAAATAAATGCATAGGTATAGTTGAAATAATAAACAAACAGGTAAATAGTAAATAATAAATTGACATATAACTAATGATAAATGAAAATCAGACAGACAAATGATAACAAAACAAAAACAAATAATATAAGATAAATTATAATCATTACAGCATCTTACTTAGGTATTTATCTAAATGATTCTTAAAGCTTCGAACTGAACTACATTGCACTACCTATGCAGGAAGTTTATTCCATTCATTAACTTCACGGTTGGCAAAGTTGTTTCTACCTACTTCCAAATTGAATCTATTTCCAGACAGTTTGAGACCATTGTTTCTTGTCTGATTCTCATTCAATGTGAAAATTTTGTCACTTTTGATGTTGTCAATTCCCTTTAAAATCTTAAAGACCTGTATCAAGTCACCTCTGAGTCTACGCTTTTTTAGGGAAAACAGACTCATGTGTTTTAGTCGATTTTCGTATGATTTATTTTTGATATTTGGAATCAGTTTTGTGGCTCGCCGTTGTACTTTTTCCAGTCTGTCAATGTCTTTAATGAGATTCGGTGACCATACGGAAACAGCATATTCCAAATGTGGACGAACTAACGATTTATATAGCTTGTTAATGAGTGATGGACTTTTGAAATCAAAAGATCGCGCAATCAGTCCCAGAATCTTATTTGCTTTCTCAGAGGCTGAAATACATTGCTTGGATAATTTGAGGTCGTTACTGATAATTACACCGAGATCTTTTTCACTATCCACTTTTGTTAACGAATTTCCAAATAACTTGTAATCGTACTTACTGTTATTTTTACCTATGTGCATTACCTTGCATTTACTTGTGTTAAATTTCATTAGCCACTTTTCAGACCATTGCTGTAATTTATCTAAATCTTCTTGAATATCTAATTGGTTTGAGTGATCATTTGCCACTCCACACAGTTTTGTATCATCAGCAAATTTGGAAACGGTAGATTTTAGTCCATGGTCTATATCATTTATATATACTATGAATAGAAGTGGCCCAAGAACGGAACCCTGAGGAACTATTCCTTGAAGAACAGCTATCTTCCAGAAGAATTGCCAGGATATTTAAAATCAATCCCATGAATGATCTCTGTTTATTCAAAAAGCTAGTGATATTATCTACAACAATGGTGACGAGATTCTTAACTCTTTGTTTTTGGTATACCATAGTTTATGATTTTTGTACGGGATATAGAGGGACAATATTTTATTTACAAGAGAAATGAAATTGTTGGATTGAAGACATATATGAATATATAAATTAATCAAATGCATGCTGTGCTAATGGGTGACCATGGTCTTGACCTGGTACTTGGCGGTCACGAGTCTTTAAGGGGGCACTTTACATGTTGGCTACAGAACACTACAATATTGTCTTGAAGATCTTTGAAATTCCTCTAGTCGTGTTACCTTTCCCTCATCTTGAAAATTCCTTTTGTACAGTCTGGCTCATACTTCTGGTTAATGATCTTATATGCCTCAGTCTGATCGCCTCTTAATCTTCTGGGCAGTTATAGTTTCTCGAATCTTTCTTCAGTAAATCTAAAGAAGTGCACACTTAAAGACTATAGCAATAGAAAGTTAGCTGTTAGTTTGTAAATTATGATACATCTATGTAATATACATTTTTATAGGCAAAAATCAATAAGAAAAAGGTTGCTAAAAGCATTACAATAGCAACAACTCAGATGTTGGTGAGCTTATTTCAAAGCTCACCAACATCTGAGTTGTTGCTATGTTTTTGTTTATTATGGAAGGCTAAAATTGGGGTATGCATTTAGCATCCCTAGAGGTCATCAGGGTTGTTGTAGGCAGGGAATGATATGATTGTGTGGGACTGGACAGATGACACAAACATGATGTCTTGAAGCTTGTGTGGCAGCTCTTAGCTTTTTTTTTTTTTTTTTTTTTTTTTTTTTTTTTTTTTTTTTTTTTTTTTTTTTTTTTTTTTTTTTTTTTTTTTTTTTTTTTTTTTTCTGCCAAGAAAAACATATTACATTGATGTACTTTGATTTACCAAATTTATATTTAAAACCTTCTGTACAAAGATGCTGATGTCAGTGTCATGAGGCACAAGTATTTACCTAGTATTTACCTACTGTAGTTGTATTTTATGGGACGAGCAATGAACAACTAGTAAGTGATGCTTCCATCGCTGTTACAACCTGCCACTTCCACATCAACAACTTCTAAACCCATGACATCCACAGCCTTCACAGCTTCTGCAGAATGTATTTTGTGTGCTCATAAAAGGAAAAGATTCTTCTGTAGTGACAGTGACACAAGTAGAGAAAAAGAGTGAAAATGAATTTTTATTGGAAAGACTTATCTGGAGAAGACAGAAAAGAGGGAGCTGAAACGGGTCTCTTGTAAACTAACTGATCGCAGCTTGCTGAAGAGGTGCCTAAAGGTCAAGACTCAAGACCTTAACAAGTCACTATATAGCTGTATATGGAACCTTTGTCTGAAAGTCAAGAGCCTCAGCAAGCAAACCTTGGATATTTGTGCTGCTCAGGCAGTATTGGGTATATGTGGAGCACTACCTGGAAAAAGAATTGGGAATTGAAAACCACAAGATCAAGAAACATCTTGGAGACCTGGACAAAAACAGAACCAGTAGTCATATGCAAACCTCCAAAAAAGAGGAAACTGCTTACAGACCCTTCCTATGCTCCAAGGTAGTTCTGATTAGAAGTAGCTCATCCCTGGTGAAACAAAACCCCAACATGATTCACAGTTTCTGTAATGCCTTGGGTAATGCTTCAGTAAAAGCCAATAATTCTTTTTTTTAAAAAGTCTTGTAAATGTGAAAAATATCACTTACAAAATACTGCACTTCATTTACATCTAATTTATCAGTATCTTTTTTCATTAATATTGTTAATAGTTTTTTCATACAGAGATTGAAATTTTTTGTTTGTCATTGCAGCTCAGAAACTTGCTAATGGTATTTGTCACATTTTTTTATTATAGCTCAGAAAATTCTTTCTCTATGTACATACATATATTAACGGCTTTTTCCCTCCTGCAAGGGAGTTTGCCAAAAACAGGTATAAAATTCACTCCCACCTATTTCATCCCCACATACTCCATTCCCATTCACCCCCTCCCTCCCTCCCTCCCTCTTATCTTGGCTCCTGGATGATGGGTCATTCTTGCATCTCACATACTGCCCTGGGTCAGAAGCAATGTAGCAAAGGCATAGCACATCCACAGCAAGGCTGCTTTATTCAATTGGCAGACCACCCCTCTCCATCCCCTCATACAAAAAAAAAAAAAAAAAAGAGAGAGAGAGATGGGGAGAAATCCCTTCAGGCTGCATCAATATATCATTCACACATACTCCCTCACCCCCCATCCCCCATTCATGCCCATCCATGCATCACAGCATCATCCATACACATTCATTCTTCACCCACCTCTATCTTCTGTCTTCTTTCCTACCCAAGCATTAAGATCTCCCAATACCACTACATTGACATTTCTCTCTAAACCCTCTATGCACTCATTTAAATCTATGAAAAATTACTCCCTTTCCTCTACAATCTTCTCACTACCAGGCCCAAATGCACTTACAAAAACTCACGTCTCCCTTCCAAGTTTCACCTTCATCCACATTAACCTTGAAGAAACCTTCCACTCCACCACATGTTTACTTATCTTTTCACTTAGTAGTATAGCCACCCCTTCTCTCCCACATCGTCTCTTCACTCCTGAGAACCTCCCAACTACTCCCAAACTCGTACTCACCCCTCCCTTTCAACTTAGTTTCACTCAATGCCAACACATCCATCTTTCTTCTCACAAACATACTACCTATCTCTTCCCATTTACTCCCATCTGTACCACATCCACATACATTAAAAGACCCAAACCTTAGGGTTCTGGTTGGATATATATATATATATATATATATATATATATATATAATATAAATATCTTTTTTTTTTTAGGCTACAGAGAGTAGGATGCCTAGTCCAATCCCCATTCTGTTTTTTGTTGCCTTTTACAACTCATGTGGGAACACTCGGTGGCAGTATTCTTATTGAATTGTGTCTATAAGGAAAAAACTAGCTTTTAGCAAATTTATTTATTTATTTATTTTATTATTTCTTTTTTTTTTAACAAAATTTGGGTAGCGTGAAGAAAGATCCAGTATGGTCTAATTTTCAGGCATAGAGTAAATTAACACTACAATCTTTATCAAAGCGTCTAGTTTCCTAAAAAAAATCAACAGACAGATGGCAGGTTCTAATAGTTACCAAGGTATATGGAAAATAAGACTTTTTTATGGGTTTCCATAAAAATTGGCACAGGTATTTTTCATACTGTGTCTCTTTCAGAAAAATAATAATAATAATCTGTCTAGTTTAATTATTTTGATACAAGCAAATCAACTTCCTTATGGATAGGAGGGCTTTAAGAGGTAATGATAAGAAATTAAGGAAGACTATCTAAAGGATATGAAGAAATAGTTTTCCATATAGATACATAAATACTTGGAAGGTGATATAGCTCAAGCTGGAACAATACATGAATTCAAATCTAGATACATACATATACCAAAGGCTTTTTCCCCCTTACATGGGGGGGGTAGGCAAAAAGAAAAAGGCATAGAAATCACTTCCACCCATTTCATTTCCCATATATTCCACTCCCCTCCACCCTCCTCCCTCAAATCTAGATATAAGTGAAAATTAAGGATATGGACCAAGTCAGAGCTGTACATGAATTTGATGCTATGTATGATAGATTGGAGATTAGGAGATGGGGTCCAGTGAGTGTTTTTTCTTTCCTTTATACTACAATTAGGTAAATACATGTTAATGTACACCGAGATGAAATAGCAGTGGAATTTCTCATGTATCTGATTCAACTTTTGTTTTGCATAGTAACAACTGCACTTGTTTAATAATTTTTACTGTACTGGAAGTTTCAATCAACAGCACACTATATTGATATGTATAATGTGCTTCTGTAAAGTGGTGTGGGATGCTAGGGACAGTTATGGAAATTTTGCATGTTGCTGGTGTGGACAGCATTACATAATGTTATGGACATTTTTCTTATTTTAAAACCAGTGATACAAGGAGGGGCAGAATTGTCATGCAAAAGGGATAACCATTGTAATTTATTGATCATTCACTTTTTTCAGAAAATGGACAACCCAAACGCATCCAACAAGACCAGTAATGCCTCCCCAAAGAAGCCAGCCTGGGGGGAAACACAAACAGAATCTATGCCTTCAGTTCCTGCATCCTCCAGTTTCAAAGACCTTATGTCAGAAGATTTAGCCAAGGATCTTCAAGAAAGGTAGTTATTTTTAATGACTGAGTATTAGAGGGACCTACAGTGGGCACCTGCAAATGGTGGCCTTCCAAGATGGATGTCAGAGTTATCTCTCAACTTTTCATTAATAACCAATCAACATCTTCACCTCCATCTGGAGGTGCAGTACCAAGGGGCTGACACTTTGTCTTCAGACTCCAGACCAGGCCCAAGATTTCTAACCATTTTTATTGCATTTCATCAACCTCTTGGTGGAAGGTAAGTTGAGAGTGGAGGATAGATGGAGAAAGAGGAAAAGGACAGAAAGTAGGGAGGTGCTTAAATAAGAAAGAAAAGGAGTACAAGAAGAAGCTGAGAGAGGAGTGGGAGGGAGTGAAGAATAGAGTAGAATTAGGAGTGGAGGAGGAATGGGGATGGTTCAAGGAGGGAGTCTCAAGGTGTGAAATGATGGTGTGTGGACCAAGGAGGATGGGAGGAAATAGAGTGAAGGGTAGTGTGTGGTGAGATGAGGAAGCCAAGAATTGTAGAAGAGAAGAAGCAAGCATTCACAGACTGGTTACAAAATAGGACAAGAGAATCATATGAGAGGTACAAAGAAAAGATAAATAAAGTTTAAAATAAAGGAGGCAAAGAGGAGAGCAGATGTGAACTGGGGTAAGAGTATGACAATTTTTTTAAAGTAATAAAAAGATGTTTTTTGGAAAGAAATTAAGAGAGGAAGAGGAGGGGAATCAAGTAGAGAAGAAAAGGTAAAAGGTGCAGATGGAGAGATGATAATGGATGAGATGGTAGTAAGAGGAAGATGGGCAGAGTATTTTAAGGAGTTGCTAAATGTGAAGGAAGATAGGGAGAGAAAGGTAGTTGCAGTGGGAAGCACTAAGAAAATGACAGTGATGAGTGAGGAAAATGGAGGAGAAATAAGGAAAGATGAGGTGAAGGCAGTTATTAAGATGATGAGAACAAGTAAGACAGCTGGGTTGGATGGGTGTCATGCAGAATGTCTACAAAAAGAGGTACAGTGATGGTAGACTGGCTGGTGAGGTTGTTTAATGTTTGTGTAAGAGAGGGTGGGGTGCTGGAAGAGTGACTGTATAGTTCCACTTTACAACAGAAAAGGGGACAAGTGCGAGTGTAGTAGTTTCAGAGGGATCAGTTTGTTAAGTGTAGTTGGGAAGGCTTACTGGAGGGTTTTGATTTAGAGGATTAGGAGAGGAGCATAGGGAGTAATTGGTGAGGAACAGTGTGGGCTGAGGACAGGTAGGGGTTGCATGGATCAGATTTTTGTGGTAAGACATATGTGAGAAAGATTTAGGAAAAGTTAAAAATGTATTTAGGACTTTTATGGATTTGGAAAAAGCTGTGGGTATTGCAGATATATGAGATAGGAGGGAAACTTTTAAGAGCAGTCAAGAGTTTTTACGAGAGTAGTAGAGCTTGTGTTAAAATCAGAAATGGAGAGAGTGGTTTGAGGTAAAGGTGGGACTTCACCAGGGATGTCCAAACCATCCCAATACTCTTTCATCAACCCCATCTTCCAATTCCCTTTTCACCCCTGTTCTCCTCACCTCCTCATTTCTCACTCTATCTAGCCTAGTAACCCCTATCATATTTCTCAGACATTTAATCTCAAACACATTCAAACTCTTCTCTTCCTCTCTTATGTTCCATAATTCTGCCCCATACAGTGCTGTCGGCACAATCACCCCCTCATACAATCTCCTCTTTGCATCCATTCCCAAATGTCTATTTCTCATTACACTTTTTAATCCCCCAAGGCATTTACCCACTTCTCTCAGTTTACATCCTACCTCCACCCCCACTCTTCCCTTTCCTGCCACATCCGCACCCAAGTATCTAAAACTAACCACTTCCTCCAGTCTCTCTCCCTTAATACTCACTTCCAGTCTGCTGCCACTTTCTCCCCTTGTACATCTCATCACCTTACATTTACCCACATTTGTCTTCAAGTTCCTTCTTTTGTACACCTTCCCAAACTTTGTCACTAACTTCCTCAATCCCTCCTCTGATCCTGCTACAAGCACAGCGTCATCAGCAAATAACAACTGGCTTATCTCCCACTTTTCTTCTCCATTTTCTTTAACCATCTCCAATCCCTGACCCACTACCCTTGCATTCACCTCTCGCACCACCCCATCCATGTACAAATTGAACAGCCAGGGTGACATAACACATCACTGACGAAGTCCAACCTTTACCTCAAATCACTCTCTTTCCATTTCTAATCCTGACACAAGCTCTACTACTCTCATACAAACTCTTGACTGCTCTTAACAGTTTTCCTCCTATCCCATATATCTGCAAAACCTCCCACAGAGCCTTCCTGTCTACCCTATCATAAGCCTTTTCCAGATCCATAAAAGCCTAAAATACATACCTTTTCCTATAGCTTTCTCATATATCTGTCTTACCACAAAAGTCTAATCTACACAACCCCTACCTGTCCTAAAACCACACTGTTCCTCACCAATTACTCCCTCTGCTTCTCTCCTAATCCTCTCAATCAAGACCCTCCCATAAGCCTTCCCAACTACACTTAACAAACTGATCCCTCTGAAACTACTACACTCACACTTATCCCTTTCCCTTGTAAAGGAACTATACAGGCACTCCTCCAGTCATCTGGCACTCTAACCTCTCTTAACCTCTTCACTCCTGGGCACATCGCACGTCTGGCAGCATTAGCTGCCAGGCGTGCGATGTTGCGTCATAATAATTGCATTATAAAAAATAAAGTCACTGCTCAATTGCTCGTTCTCTTTCACCCGTGAATTTTGATAACCATAGAAAATATGATGAAGCCAGTTTAGGGAAAATGAGGGTCACGCAGGTACGACTACAATAAATATAATCAAGATGCCGACGTCGGCATCATCACGTACCCACTTGCTCCTCATGACGCCTATGTAGGCATCACCGTATGGAAGTGGTTAAACAAACATTAAATAACCTCACCAGCCAGTCCACCATCACTACCTACTTTTTTTGGACATTCTGCATGACCTCCATCCAACCCAGGTGCATTACCTGCTCTCATCATCTTAACAACTGCCTTCACTTCATCTTCCTTATTTCTCCTCCATTTTCCTCACTCATCACTGTCATTTTCATAGCAACTACCTTTCCCTCCCTATTCTCCTTCACATTTAGCAACTCCCTAAAATACTCTGCCCACCTTCCTCTCACTGCCTTCTCTTCCATTATCATCTCTCCATCTGCAACTTTTACTTTTTTTTTCTCTACTGGATTCGCATACTCTTCCTCCCTCAATTTCTTTCCAAAACATCTTTTAAATACTTTCAAAAAGTTTCTGTCATACTCTTACCCCATTTCACATCTGCTTTCCTCTTTGCCTCCTTGTTCTTATGTTTTACTTCTCTTTACTTTGTACCTCTCATACGATTCCCTCGTCCTAATTTGTAACCAATCTATGAAAGCCTGCTTCTTCTCTTCTACACCCTTCTTTGCTTCCTTATCTCACCACTCACTAGCCTTCCTTCTATTTCCTCCCATCTTCCTTGTTCCACACACCATCTACTCCTGGTTACCTTTATATAGTCCGTTAATGCTCTACTTACCACCCTTCCATCCACCACCCTCTCCCATGTGTACTTATGCTTGTCTTTCTTCCTAAACACTGTATTTGCTATCATCAACTCTCTTTCGAGACACATCTCCACCAATAATTCTCCACCACGATTTTTTCATGGAATTCCATACTTCCCAATCACTCCATCCATTGGTTCATTTCTTACCCTAGCATTAAGGTCTCTCAATACAACTACATTGACATTTCTTCCTAATCCCTCTGTGCCCTCATTTATATCCATCCAAAAAGCCTCCCTTTCCTCTATGTTCTTCTCATTACCAGGCCCGTATGCACTTACAAAAACCCACATCTCCTTTCCCAGCTTCACCGTCATCCGCATTAACCTTGAAGAAACCTCCTTCCACTCCACTACACATTTACCTATCTCTTCACTCACTAGTATAGCCACCCCTTCTCTCCCTTGTCCTCTCTTCGTTCCTGAGAACCTCCCAACTACACTCCCAAACTCACACTTGCCCCTCCCTTTCAACTAAGTTTCACTCAAAGCCATTACATCCATCCTCTCACAAACATACTGCCTATCTCTTCCCTTTTACTCTCATCTGTACCACATCCACGCACATTAAAAGACCCAAACCTTAGGGTACTGGTTAGAAAACTAGACCCTCTTATGCCTTTATTTTTTTTAGGAATGTCCCCTGTGGGGCTACAGGTAGCAGGATTCCTAGTTCTATCCCCATTCCGTTTTTTGTCGGTGGCAGCATTCTTTTCCCCCACTACAGGGTAGGCAAAAAAGGAAATGAATATTCAGAAAAATTGTACAGGACAGTAACAAGGGGTTGGGGGACAACATAATGGAGGGACAGTTGGAGTATAATAAATATGTCATAATTTCTCTATGAACAGTCTTCCTCTATCACAGACAAAATGATGTATGGCTCTGGTCCATAGGGGCACCCCATATAGTCCCAAAAGTATCAACTGCATGCTACTTTGCCACAATAACATGCAGCCAATACCCGAGACAGGGTAAAACAAGAGACCAAATAAGCTCTAAATGAGAAGACACTAGAAATATTAGCTGTGCAGATACTAAAGAAATTTAAAATCGACTTAGATCACAAGTATCTACAGTGTGTTTGGGATAAATTTGACACTTTTGGAAAGGAAAGAAAAATGTCATATCTTGGCCAAAAATTTATGTATTTTCAAAATTCAAAGTGCATCTCTTAGAGGATCTTTTGCCAAATATAGTTCACTCAAAGAAGTCACCCTGAAAATCCACTGTGACCTCCAGGTAGGACCTGAAACTGCAGTATGCAGGCTTCCTATCCTTCGAGAGATGCCTGAACACCAGTTTGATCCAAGCAATCAGCTTGACCTTGGTGTTGCAGGCGGTACGATTGGTGTCTTTTTCAACTGTGCCCCACACATAATAGTCCATGGGGTTGCAATCAGGCGAGTTGGGGGGCCAGATGTTGGGACTGGTGAAGTTGTAGAAGTTCTCAGACAGCCACTTCTGGGTTTTCTTGGAGGTGTGACATGGAGCCAAGTCCTGCTGCCACACATATGGTCTTCCCACAGCCACCCTCTCCACCCAGTGCTTGACAACAGTGCACAGCAACTCTATGTAGCCATCTGAAGTGAGTCTGAGTCCCTCTTCAATGATGTGAGGTGGCATGACGTGGCCTTTGCTGGAAACACCTCACCACACAGCCTCCATCATTATGTGTGTAGTGTACCACCCCCCACGAGCTCCCTTGGCCGACGCTTTGGTGGAACACATTATTAACACGGCAGTTTCAGGGCCAAATACCCCACTGTTAGATTGGTTTTATGTGGGGATTTCAATGAGTTAAACACCAGTGATATTCAAGAAAATCTACATATATCACAACTCATCAACTTTCCCACACATGATGTCAGCACGCTTGACCTCATTCTAAGTGACATGAGTGAACTGTACCTCCCCCCCCCCCCAATTGATTGGTCAACCCACACTTCCTGTGGTCACCAGCCAGCACCACTACTCGCTTTCACAGACCCATGCCTGACTCACACTTGCGTGAATTTGGACAATGGATCACTCAACATCCCTGGACAGAGGTGCGCACAGTGGAGGGAGTTCTGGAGAAATGTGATATTTATATCAATATAATTACATAGATCTTCCATTGTTACTTCCCTTTGAAACAGACGCGAACACACCTAGCAGATGCCCCATGGATCATGCCCAGGATTAAGAGACTGATTCAACAGTGTGCTAAAGCTTTTTACACTGACATCAGCCTTTTTAGACAACTCCAGAGCAAAGTCTTAAGGGAAATCAAAAGAGCCAAGAAAATGTACTACCCCAATAAGATCAAGCACTTACAGCAGAACAGCAGCTAGTGGTTTAACGGGTTAAAAGTTTGTGCGGTATGCAGCAGGCATCTGACATCCTCCTATCACAATTGTCACATGACCATGTGGCTGAGCAAATAAATGACCACTTTGCATCCATCTGTCAAATGCTGCCCGGGATTGACCTCTCCTCCCTGCTTTCCTCCCCCCCTCCCCAACAGTTCGTGTTTTTCAGGTTGCCAAAAAGCTTGCCAGCATCAAGTCAAAGCGTTCCTCTACACCTGTAGACTTACCCATCAAAATTTATCATGAATTTGCTCATGAACTTCCCATCCCGATCTGTTCAATAACTATTGCCTCACTTAAGCAGAGTTAATGTCCCACAGATTGGAAGACAGGCTTCATTACTCCCATCCCCAAATCTTCCAATCCCCAATACTTTAGTGATCTCAGACCCATTACTATCACTCCCATTCCAAGTCTTATTTGTGAAGATATTGTCTTCGAGTGGGCATTCTCCAAAATCAGCAAATTCATTGACCCCCCAACAGTTTGGTAATGTAAAAACATTCACCACTCACTATCTTATTAGCTTTCTTGACTTATCTATAAAAATCTCGAGCAGCGCAAGACTTCACTTGCAGTGGCGTTCATTAACTTCAAGAAAACCTTCAACCTTGTTGATCACACCACTATCATCACCAAAGCCACCTTGGTCTTCCTACCTCCTTGGTTGCTTGGCTATCTGACTTACTGATGTCAAGCTGTCAGAAATCAGGGACACATCTCTGCAGGCTAGCACCTATCCTTTGAGGGTACCACAGGGAACAAGAGTGGGGCCACTGTTTCCCAATACTCATCAACAATGCCCTGGGAGGCACACCGCACAGGTGGAAATATGTTGATGACTGCATGCTGGGGACCCCTGTGTCCAACACTGACCTGGATTACGACTCACTGCAAGACACACTGGACAGGCTACACACATGGACAGTGCACAACAGAGTCACCATCAACCACAAGAAAACTGGTAATGCACTTTCACATCTCCAATGACATTCTCCCTCCTCCCCTGCTGACAGTTGACGGCCAACCCCTGCAGGTGGTCCAGTCAACTAAGCTGCTAGGGATAACCACCGACAATAAGTTGACTTGGAAGGAGAACACTGCTAACACTGTCAGGGCAGCATCCTACAAGCTGTATATGCTGCGTCATCTAAGATCATTAGGGGCACATGCTGAAGATCTCAACCATCTACACTTCCTTCATTTTGCCCAAGTTGGTGTATGTGTCACCTTCCTGGGCCTCCTCACTTACAGTCACGCAGCAGCAACAGCTGGAGAAAGTGCAGAAAAGAGCCTGTCGCACAATCCTAGGCACTGAATACACCACCTATCGGCATGCTCTCACCACACTCGGAGTTCCAACCCTTGCTGACCATTACCTTCAGCATCTGAGGTCATGTGCAGTCACCCTAGTTAAACATCCTCAGCACCAGAACCTGCTACCTCCCCTAGCACCACAACCACGGCTACAGGTGCGGCACCACAATACCATCAAGCTAATCATAGCACGCACCGACCGGTATAAGAAAAGCCCCATACCGACATTTGTGGACTTAATCAACAACAAGAAATAACAATGTTGTGCAACACAGCTATTCCTTAGCTTACTGTTTTGTTTTGTTTTTAATGCTTGTAACAAAATTTTTTCACTGTCATAGTTTTATAATTTTTGCAGGCTGTATATTTCCAGTAGTAATGCTGCTATACCCAATGAACCGTATATTATTATTATTATCATTATTAAGACCATCACAGTTTGAGGGAATTTGGTCTTCATGAAGCGTGGGACTTCATGCAGATTGTAGGCTAGCCACCTGTTGTTCTGCACATTGTGCAACTGATCCTGGCAAAAGTTCTTCTTGTCTGACAAGAACCAGAGCATCCCTGGCTCGATTGGGTGTTAGACCTTGTTGAGGAGTTTCTTGGCTTTCATAAGGCTGTTCTCTTGGGCCTTGACAGTGAGTAGTTGGCCCTTGTGCCTCTTGTATGAGTTTTAGCTTCTCGACAAATTTCGTTGTGCAGACAGAGTCAGAACACCTGCTGTGATCCTGCTAACCACTGCTTCCAAAATATCCGTTGCAACATTCCAGCTCATATCTCATGGCCTTCACAGTATTCAAGGAGCACTGAGCTGCAGCTAAGATTTCTGAATTTTTAAATCAGGCGCTAGTCATCTTGATGCAAGTCACTCTTTTCCAATATTCCAGTGCTTTCCAGTCATCCATGCTCTCTAGATGTTACACCCACCGCTATTAACCCCTTCCATACGGTGCCGCATACGTAGGTGGCATGAGGAGCAAGTGGATATGCGAGGCTGCCATATCGGCATCTTGATTATATTTATTGTAGTTGCCCCTGTGTAATGATATACTCTCTAAACTGTCTTCATCACATTTTCTATGGTTATCAAAATTCATGGGTGAAAGAGAGAACGATCGATATAAGCAGTGACTATATATTATGATGCGAGTATTATTATGACACATCGTACGTCTGGCAGATAATGCTGCCCGTGAGATTTTGGCCCCGAGTGAAGAGGTTAAATCCTTCAAATGGCTCTGAAATGACAGAAGATAAAAAAGTCATCAAATTTATCCCGAACACCCTGTACATATGGATATGGGTACCCCAAAGTATTTTCCAATGTTTAATCTGCTCTTATATCACAATTCACATTATTGTTGGCAATCTGAATGCACATCATACATGACTAGACATAAGTAACAGATCCTAGATTGACTTTGATCTCTGAACATAAACCAACCCATTGGAACACCTACATACAGAAACATAAATCCTCCTCAAAGATGATAGAAAACTACATGAAAATGACAGTAACACAATTCCATGCCAGAATTCTAAACACCACAAATCCTTTATATTACATTTCTCTCAAACCACCAGAATGTAACAAAAACAAGATCAGTAGCATACTATTCAAATATCTAACAACCTACCTCCCATACCACACAAAATATCCATACAAAAACACACACACCCTCAGATCACTAAACAAGCCCTTCAAGACAGACCACCAAACTACTCCAACAACAATGTAAATCTCACAGAAAAAACTACAATTACAAAGGATTATAAGGGAAGAGCATGCTGAAAGGAGACATTTTGGTCTATAACTAGGTTGGATGCAGAAATAATAGATAAACAAGTAAATAAATAGATTAATAAAATTATTAAATAGATAATGATGAATAGATAAATGATAATAAATTATAATTAAAAAACAAATAATAGATATACAAGAATGAATAAAATAAATGGTAGGCATTAGAGCATATTGCTTAGGTGTTTATCTAAATGAATCTTAAAACTTTTAATTGCACTACATTGCATTGCCTTTGCAGGAAATTTATTCCATTCATTTACTACATGGTGAAATTTCTACCCACTCTCATATTAAATCTTTTCCCTGACACCACCTGGCATTAAAGCAGTACCAACATAGAATGGGCCTAGCCACAGATGCAACCACCACACAGAGGACACAGAACACCTCGTATTACAATGCTCCACACAGTCTTTAAACAATTTATGGTCCCACTGGAGTCTGTTGTCAGTTAACTGAAAGCTGCAAGTCTTCTGCACAAGAGATGAGGGGCAACAGATTGATTGGTTGATTGATTTGAACATAAAATTTAATGAATACCTAGAAAGACATCCCCTCCAACATAACTAATGGGCATCACCACCAGACTTGATCCTATGCACGTTCTTACCCTCTTATATTGTCTAATATTCTCACAATACAGACAATAGTTCTGTTAATTTCTGTTAATTTATATGCTAGCCCAGTGATCATTACTTAATACATTGAGGTACCATGTCTCCTGAGCAAAAGAACTGAGGCCAGAGATTGGTTCAGCATGACAATTATACATACACATCCAGTCTTAGTATAGAAGTACCAGTAAATGATGTCCATTTTATCTTTATTTATGACATACATTTTTATATTTGCAGAGAAAACAAGGATTACTATGATTCATTAGTGGCTGGTGAGAGCGTTCCCAGTGAAATGCTTAACAACATTGAAGATACTGACAGTGATATGATGCTTGCACAAATGCTGCAGTATGAGTTTGATCGCGAGTATGATGAACAAGTGGCACGTGAGGAAAAACATGTGAATGGGGTATCGAAAGGTTTGTATTGGTTTATGGTAATTTTGAACAAGTGAAAACAGTTTGTTACTGGCTGTGAGTTTCAGGGTTTTTCTTTGCTTATCCTAGGAGGGGATCAGTGAAGGGTATCTGCTTCTGATGGTCATGCAAAATGGACAGCAGAAATAATTATTTCCCATCTGCCCAATTTAAGACCCATGCACCCCCTAATCTCCATTAGGATGTCCAAACCCCTGCATATTGGTCTTTGGACCATGTTAGATATATATTTACCTACCTAGTTGTATTTACCTAGCTGTATTTTATGGGAAGGGGAGCTGTGCTTGTAGTGACCCATTTTTGTATCTTGCAAGATCAAGTTTGTCCTTCAAATTCTTGTGTTGTGTTTGCACACACTATTTTTTCGTCCAATTTGTTCCATATATCTATCACTCTGTGTGGAAAACTGTTCTTTTCAGGTCTCTTCTGTAGTTGTCCTTTTTGAGTTTCATTGCATGTCCTCTTGTTTTTCCTCTGTCCCACTTTATTAAGTCCTCTCTATCAAGGTGTTATTTTCCTTTCATAATTCTGTAGACAGTTAGTAGGTCCCCTTGTTCTCTTCTTTGTTCCAGAGTCAGTAATTCTAGTTTGGCCAGTCTTTGTTCATATGTCAGGTTTGTAAGTGTTGGGGTCATCTTTGTTGCTGCTCTTTGTATTCCTTCTAATTTTCTTATATTCTTTTTTGTACTGGGTGACCATATCAGTGCTGCATATTCCAGTTTTGGCCTTATTAGTGTTTGTAATATTTTCTTAATCATTTCCTTATCCAGGTATTTAAAAGCCACCTTTATTGATCTCGACAAATTGCATGTTTCTCCAACTATTTTATTTTTATGTTTATCTGGAGCCATGTCTTTGGTGATGATTACTCCTAGGTCCCTTTCAGAATTTACTTTCTTTACTTCATTTCCGTCAATTTTATACATACATATACCAAGGCTTTTTCCCCCTTACTAGGGAGGTATTCTCTTCTTGCTTTTCCCAAATTCAATTATACTGCATTTCTTGTTGTTGAATTCTACTTCCTATTTCTTTCTCGACTGACACTTTGTTCAGATCACTCTGTAATGAATCAAAATCTATTTCAGAGTTTATTCTCTTCGATAACTTTGTGTCATCCGCAAAGAAGTTTATGTAACATTCAGTACTTTCGTCCATGTCATTTACATATACAGCTAACCTTATCAGAGCCAGCATTGACCCCTGTGGGATGCCACTACTCATTTCTTCCCATTTTGAATATTTGTCTCTGAGTACTACTCTCATTTTTCTTCCATGTAGGATGTCCTCCATCCAATTCAATACTTTTCCATGTATGCCTCCTATTGTTTCCAGTTTATATAGTAATTTTCTGTGTGGTACCTTATCAAATGCCTTTTTTAAGTCCAGGAAGGCACACTCTGCCCAGCCATCCCTTTCTTGCCATATATCTAATAATCTTGAATACAAACAAATCAAATTAGTGGTACATGATCTTCCGTGTCTGAATCCAAATTGCCTTGGGTTCAGTATATTGTTCTCCTCCAGATATTTTGTCCATCTATCTTTGATGATCCTCTCACAAATTTTGAGTATTGTACTCAACTATTTTGTATATTTTTCTTGTTAGGTCGTCTATACATTCCTTTAGTATCCAGTTTGCAACTCTGTCTGGGCCATGTGATTTGTTAACATCAAGCTTTAATATTTGATTCCTTATTTCATCCTGAGTAATATTTAATTCCTTCATTGGAGGAAATCTTACTTCATTTCTTTGATCACAGTTTTGTAGATTTTCTTTTTCCTTGGTGAATACAGATTTGAAATACATACATATACCTTGGCTTTTTCCCCCTTACAAGGGAGGTAGCCAAAAAAGGA
This sequence comes from Oratosquilla oratoria, assembly GCF_046742065.1. Taxonomy (NCBI): domain Eukaryota; kingdom Metazoa; phylum Arthropoda; class Malacostraca; order Stomatopoda; family Squillidae; genus Oratosquilla; species Oratosquilla oratoria. The sequence goes on from NC_134816.1 coordinate 8,424,472, forward strand.
AAAGGCATAAAATCATTCCCACCCATTCCATCCCTGAATACACTCCACACCCCTCCACCCTCTTTCTCTCATCTTAGCACCTCCTGGATGACAGGTCATCCCTACACCTTGTCCACTGCCCTGGGTCAGAAGCAGTGTCGCAAGACACAGCACATCCACAGCAAGGCCGCTTCATTAAATCGGCGACCCCCCCTCTCTGTCCCCCCATGCATTAAAGGAGAAGACGGGGAGAAATCCCTTCAGGCTGCGTCAAATTTTGCTCACACATACTACCTCACCCCACATCCCCCTGCCCATTCCACCTCATGCATCACAACATCATCCATATAGAACCATTCTCCATTCACCCCTATCTTCTGTCCTCTCCCGTCCTTCCTCAACAGACATTCCCCTCTTCCCCAAAGCCCCCTTCACCCCATCCATCCACCTCATCCTAGGACATCCCCTCATGTTCACTCCCTCCACATCTGCCTTCCATATCTCTTTTACTAGTCTTTCTTCACTCATTCCTTCCATGTGTCCAAACCATCCTAATACTCTTTCATCAACCCTATCTCCCAACTCTCTTTCCACCCCTGTTCTCCTCCTCACCTCCTCATTTCTCACTCTCTAGCCTAGTAACCCCATCATACTTCTCAGACACCTCATCTCAAACCCATTCAAACTCCTTCTCTCTTCCTCTCTTATGTTCCATGTTTCTGCCCCATACAGTGCTGTTGGCACAATCACTCCTTCATACAGTCTCCTCTTAGCATCCATTCCCAAATGTCTATTCCTCATTACACTTTTTAATCCACCAAGGCATTTACTCCCTTCTCTCAATCTACATTCTACCTCCACCTTCACTCCACCTTTTCCTGCCACATTTGCACCCAAGTATCTAAAACTATCCACTTCCTCCAGTCGCTCTCCCTTAATGCTCACTTCCAGTCTACTGCCACTTTCACCCCTTGTACATCTCATCACCTTACTTTTACCCACATTTATCTTTAGCTTTCTTCTATCACATACTCTCCCAAACTCTGTCACCAACTTCCTTAATCCCTCCTCCAATCCTGCCACAAGTGCAGTGTCGTCCACAAACAACAGCTGGCTCACCTCCCACTTTTCTTCATTTTCTTTAACCATCTCCAATCCCTGACCCACTACCCTTGCCTTTACCTCTCGCACTACCCCATCCATGTATAAGTTGAACAGCCAGGGCGACATACCGCATCCTTGACGAAGTCCCACCTTTACCTCGAACCACTCACTCTCTCCATTTCTAATCCTAACACGAGCTCTACTACTCTCATAAAAACTCTTGAGAGCTCCTAGAAGCTTTCCTCCTATCCCATATATCTGCATAACCTCCCACAGTGCCTTTCTGTCTACCCTATCATAAGCCCTTTCCAGATCCATAAAAGCCCAAAAAAAATCCTTCCCCTTTCCTATAGCTTTCTCACATATTTGTCTTACCACAAAGATCTGATCTACACAACCTCTACCCATCCTAAATCCACACTGTTCCTCACCAATTACTCCCTCTGTTCCTCTCCTAATCCTCTCAATCAAGATCTCCCATAAGCCTTCCCAACTACACTTAACAAGCTAATCCCTCTGAAACTACTACATTCACACTTGTCCCCTTTTCCCTTGTAAAGTGGAACTATACAGGCACTCCTCCAGTCCTCTGGCACTCTACCCTCTCTCCAGCAAAGATTTAATAACCTCACCAACCAGTCCACCATCACTGTACCTCCTTTTTTTAAACATTCTGCATGGCATCTATCCAGACCAGTGCCTTACCAGCTTTCATCATTTGAAATGTATGTTCATAATATCTACCATTTCTATATCTTCTGTGTATTCTCTGTTACCTTGACATAATTTAAATATTTCCTGTTTATTTTTTAGTTTGCCGTTTACGTATCTATAAAACAATTTGGGTTGATCTTTACATACATAATACCTAGGCTTTTTCCCCATTACAAGGGAGGTAGCCAAAAAGGAAAAGGCATAAAATCATTCCCACCCATTCCATCCCTGAATACACTCCACACCCCTCCACCCTCTCTCTCATCTTAGCACCTCCTGGATGATAGGTCATCCCTGCACCTTGATATTTACATATGTCTATTATGTCCTTTTCATAATTTCTTTTTAAGTTTCCCAAAAAAAATTTTGTTCTACATTAGTCATCTTTTCTGTGTTTTTCGTTTATTTCTGTATTTGTTTCTTCATTTAATTCTAGTTCTAGTACTATGTGATCACTTTTTCCAATTGGTGTCTTGTATTTGATTTTATCTACAATTTTGGGTTCTGATGTGAATATCAAATCCAATCTTGAGGGTTCATCGTTATTTCTATATCTGGTGTTTTCCTTGACCCATTGCATCTATGTGTAATTATTGGTCATTTCCTGTAATATGTTTCCCTGGTGATCTTCTTTACCTTTCACAATCATTTCTTCCCAACATATTTCTTTCGAGTTAAAATCACCCATTATCACCAGATTACCTTCTTTCTTTAATATTTTATTTAGTGATTTTGTTGTGTCTTCCAGCGTTTTGGAGTGTTCACTTTCATTCCATGTGCAAGTTTTAGGTGGGACATAAATCACTGGATACTCTCTATTTTTCATATCTATCCTTAACTCTTATCATAATCAACTCCACATTGTTCTCTCCTTCTGTGATTTTTGTCGCATTTAGTCCTTTCTTGGTTAGTAACATGACTCCTCCACCCTGCCTTGTTTCTCTGTTTCTGATCCAACAATTATATAATCCTTGTATTTACCTAGTTGTATTATACGGGAAGGGAGCTATGCTTGTGGTGACCCGTATTTGTATCTCTCAGCATCAAGTTTATTCTTAAAATCGTGAATAGTATTTGCGCACACTGTTTTTTTTATCTAAGTTATTCCACATATCCAGAATTTTGTGTGGGAAGCTATTCTTTTTCCTATCTCTTGTATAGTTGTCCTTTTTGAGTTTCTTTTCATGACCACTTGTTTTTCCATTGTCATTTTTTAGTCAATCTTTTCTGTCAAGGATTTCCATTCCTTTCATGATTCTATATAGTCAGTAGATCACCTCTTTCTCTTCTTTGCTCTAGTGTTGGTAGTTCTAGTTTCGATAATCTTTGTTCGTATGTTTATTTGGGAAGAGCTGGTGCCAACTTTGTTGTTGCTCTCTGTATTCTTTCAAGTTTCCTTATATTCTTTTTAGTACTGGGTGTCCATAGTGTTGCTGCATATTCTAGTTTTGGTCTAATCAATGTGACTAATATTTATTTTATCATTTTTTCATCCAAGTATTCAAATGGCACTTTCATTGACCTTAGTAGGTTGTATGTTTCACCAACTATTTTCTTTATATGTCTGTCAGGTGTCATGTCATTGCTGATTATCACTCCAAAGTCCCTTTCCTAGTGCACTTTTTTTTTTTTTTCATTTTCACCAATTTTGTAATTTTTTGAAATTCTGTTTTTGCTTTTACCAAACTCCATTATGCTACACTTCTTGATATTAAAGTTCACCTTCCACTTTTGAGTCCATTTCCAGATTATGTCCAGGTCTGATTGTAATGATTCACAGTCCTCATTTGTTGATACTTTTTTAAATATTTTTGCATCATCTGTGAAGAAATTCATATAATATTCAACTCCTTCGTCCATGTCGTTTACGTATATGGCAAACATGATTGGAGCCAGCACTGATCCTTGTGGAACACCACTTATCATTTCTTCCCATTTCCAGTATTTGTCTCTAATTACTACCCTCATTTTTCTCCCAGTCAGGAAGTCTTCCATCCATTTTAATAAATTACCTGCAATGCCACCTATTGATTCAAATTTTCCTATTAATTTTTTGTGTGGTATTTTGTCAAATGCCTGTAGATCTAGATAGGCACAGTCTGCCCATCCATCTCTCTCATCTATTATATCTATTATTCTCGAATAGAAGCAGATTAGATTTGTTGTACATGATCTTCCTTGTCTAAATCCAAATTGGCTTGGGTTTAGTATAGATTTTTCTTCCAGATGTTTAGCCCATCTACTTTTAATCACTTTTTCACATATTTTAGCTACTGTGCTTGTTAGGGAAACCGGTCTGTAGTTAGTTGGATCTTTCTTACTTCCTCCTTTGTATATTGGTGCAATGTTTGCATTTTTCCAGTCTTGTGGTACTTTTCCTTCTTTGAGTGAGTATTTTATATTGTGTGTATTTTATCTGTTAGTTCCTCCACGCATTCCTTCAGTGTCCAATTTGCAATTCCATCCAGACCATGTGATTTTCTAACATCTAGGTTTTTTATTTGGTCACTGATTTCCTTTTTTAGTAGTTTCAGAGGGATTAGCTTGTTGAGTGTAGTTGGGAAGGCTTATGGGAGGATCTTCGATTGAGAGGATTAGGAGAGTAACAGAGGGAGTAATTGTTGAGGAACAGTGTGGATTTAGGACGGGTAGAGGTTGTGTAGATCGGATCTTTGTGGTAAGACAAATATGTGAGAAAGCTATAGGAAAGGGGAAGGATGTTTTTTGGGCTTTTATGGATCTGGAAAAGGCTTATGATAGGGTAGACAGAAGGGCACTGTGGGAGGTTATGCAGATATATGGGATAGGAGGAAAGCTTCTAGGAGCTGTCAAGAGTTTTTATGAGAGTAGTTGTTGTTGTTGTCGTTCCCTAGACTGTCTGTCCGAGCAGTCCCGTCTCCCCAAGGAAGGCCACAGCCGAAACTGGGTTTTCCCACAAATCCTTTATAGAGTGTATGTTGTGTTGTTTGCGTGCATGATTGTGTATAATGCAGTCTTCCATTATGTGTTGTATGGTATGGGGTGAAGTGTTACATCCTGGGCAGCTGTTCACAACATGGTCGTCCAGCCTCTTCTGGTAGCTTAGAAGTGCTGGGTGGTGACCGCATCGCAGTCTGGCCAAGTGGACTCTGTCCTTTCGTGGGAGAGAGGATTCAGAAGGGTGGATATCAGGGGGTCTGGCATGCAGCAGTGTGTTGTCTTTCAGTGTGTTAATAGAGCGGTGAGTGATATGATTATGAATATGTTTCCGGAGGCTGGTATTTGGTGGTTGTGGAGGAAGAGAAGAGAGTATCTGTGCGTAATAAAGGTCTTTGGGTGTAGTTTTAATGTTTCTTGGTGTGTGTGGGTGTTCTGCTATGTAGTGTAGCGGGTGTGATGTGTTTGTGGTGGCTGCAGCAAGTGTTTGTGTGCCTCTCATGTCGAGGTGGTCCTTGACTTTGAGGACTTTTGTTTCATGGTGTAAATGGTCAGTAGGTGATGTATTTGTGCAGCCTGTAATTGTTTTTAGGGCTTTGTTTTGTATGATTTGAAGGGTGTTGTGGTGTGTCTCAATGAGATTAGGAGCCCATGCAGGACTCGCATAATTCATCACTGAGCGTATGCATTGTTTGTATATTGTTATATTAGTTTCTTTGTTTTGTCCAAATGTTGTTCCTGTGATTGACTTAAGTGCGTTAAGTCTAGGTGTGCATTTGTTTTTTATGTTTGTGAGGTGTTGTTTGAAAGACATGGATGTATCGTATGTTACACCAAGAATTTTCGGTGTGTTTGTGTGTGGTATTAGAGTGTTGTTGATGTAGAGATGAGGTATGTATTTGTGTTCTTTTGTCCAGTTGGTGAGAAGTGTTGCTGTAGATTTGGTTGGAGCTATTTTGAGTCTGTTTGTGATGAACCATGTGTTGAGTGTGTCAAGGTAAGGCTGGATTATTTCTGCAGCTTTGTCTGTGTTACGATGTGTGCATGTGATTGTTATGTCGTCTGCGTAGGAAGAGATTTGTATTTCTGAGGTGTCTGGCGTGGGTAAGTCATGCATGTATAGATTAAATAATGTGGGGGATAGAACTGAGCCCTGTGGTACTCCGTTCTTAATGTTTCTGATGTGCGATGATTGGCCATTATATGACACATGAGCATTCCTGCCTGCCAGATAATTGGCCAGCCATCTTTTGGTGTTATTGTGCATGTCTGTGTTATATATTTTATTTGTTAGGTTGTGGCGGGGGATAGCATCAAAAGCTTTACTAATGTCCAATGTTATAAGAAGTGTTCTGTGGTGGGGCCTATCTGAATTGATGCCATCAAAAATTCTTTGTGTGAGGTTTGTCAGAAGAGTGTTTGTGGAGTGTAGTGGCCTAAAGCCGTGTTGTGAGTCAGCAAGGGGAATATATGGTGTGACAAGTTTAAGTATTAGGCGTTCAATGACTTTAGAGGGGGTGCAGAGAAGTGTGATTGGGCGGTGCGATGTTGGGATTGTTGGGTCTTTGTTCGGTTTTGGAATGGTGATTATTTTACCATGCTTCCAGATGTCGGGTATAGTGTTGTGTGAATAGCTGTAGTTTGCAATGTTTGTGAGTGCGTGTATACCTTGTGGTCCAATGTGTTTTAGGTGGATGTTGCTTATGTTATCAGGGCCACAGGCAGATGAGTGCTTGAGATTATGCATTATGAGTTTTGTCTGACTGTCTATGAAGGGTGTATAGTCTGAGTCTGTGGGGAAGTCTTTCTTACGTCGAATGGTGCGTCGGTCGTCAGGGTGAGATGTAAGATGGCTCGTCTGTGCAAAATGACGTATGAGTGCGTTTGCTTGTTGTCTGTTTGAGGGTAGATTATCTGTTGTTGTGATTATTGCTGCGTGAGAGCGTGTAGTGTTAGTGTTGGATAGTGTGATGCTGTTGAGTGTTTTGTACAATTTGCTGGTGTTTGTTTTGTGATCAAGTGTATTGATAAAGTTTTGCCAATTTTGTGTTTTTTGTTCATGTATTTTATTGGCAATCACAGTGTTTAGTGTTTGTATTTGGTCTGCTATGTTTTGAGGGATAGGTGTGGGGGTATCGTGTTTAAGTGTGTCACGTTGTCTGATGAGGTCTTGGATTTCTGGTGTGAAGTTGGGGTTGTGTGATTTTCTGTTGCCTCTAGGGATGTATCTCTTGTCTGCGTTTTGTATGATTGTATTAAAAGCGTGCACAGCATTGTTTATGTTTGTGATTGGTGTACTGTTAAGTGTTTCAAAATGTTGTTCTGTCTCTTCAGTAAAGGCTTCCCAGTTAGCTCTCTTGTAATTGGTGTAAGTGTGTCTGTGGCCAGCTGGGGTGCATCTTGTTTTGGTGGTGATGATGATTGGAAGGTGGTCAGAGCCAAGGGCTCCGACCACTCTCCATGATGTTGTTGGGGTTAGGCAGGGGGAGCAAAAGGTGATATCAGGAGAGGAGGGAGTGTAGAGGGCTTGGTATGGGATATGTGTATGATTATGCGTGTTGTTCATGATTAACCATCTCCAATCCCTGACCCACTACCCATTTCTAATCCTGACACAAGCTCTACTACTCTCATAAAGTACCACTATGAGAGTAGTAGAGCTTGTGTCAGGATTAGAAATGGAGAGAGTGAGTGGTTCGAGGTAAAGGTGGGACTTCGTCAAAGATGTGTTATGTCACCCTGCTTGTTCAACTTATACATGGATGGGGTAGTGCGAGAGGTAAAGGCAAGGGTAGTGGGTCAGGGATTGGAGATGGTTAAAGAAATTGAGAAAAGTGGGAGGTGAGCCAGCTGTTGTTTGCGGACGACACTGCGCTTGTGGCAGGATCGGAGAAGGGATTGAGGAAGCTGGTGGCAGAGTTTGGGAGAGTATGTGATAGAAGAAAGCTAAAGATAAATGTGCGTAAAAGTAAGGTGATGAGATGTACAAGGGGTGAAAGTGGCAGTAGACTGGAAGTGAATATTAAGGGAGAGCGACTGGAGGAAGTGGATAGTTTTAGATACTTGGGTGCAAGTGTAGCAGGAAAAGGTGGAGTGAAGGTGGAGGTAGAATGTAGATTGAGAGAAGCAAGTAAATGCCTTGGTGGATTAAAGAGTGTAATGAGGAATAGACATTTGGGAATGGATGCGAAGAGGAGACTGTATGAAGGAGTGATTGTGCCAACAGCACTGTATGGGGCAGAAACGTGGAACATAAGAGAAGAAGAGAGAAGGAGTTTGAATGTGTTTGAGATGAGGTGTCTGAGAAGTATGGTGGGGGTTACTAGGCTGGATAGAGTGAGAAATGAGGAGGTGAGGATGAGAACAGGGGTGAAAAAGGATTTGGGAGATAGGGTTGATGAAAGAATATTAGGATGGTTTGGACACATGGAAAGAATGAGTGAAGAAAGACTAGTGAAAGAGGTATGGAAGGCAGATGTGGAGGGAGTGAACATGAGGGGACGTCCTAGGATGAGGTGGATGGATGGGGTGAAGGGGGCTTTGGGGAAGAGGGGAATGTCTGTTGAGGAAGGACGGGAGAGGACAGAAGAGAGGGGTGAATGGAGAATGGTTGTATATGGATGATGTTGTGATTGCATGAGGAGGAATGGGCAGGGGGGTGGGGGGTGGGGTAGTATGTGTGAGTAAATTTTGACGCAGCCCGAAGGGATTTCTCCCCGTCCTCTCCTTATATGCAAGGGGGGACGGAGAGGGGGGGTCGCCGATTAAATGAAGCGGCCTTGCTGTGGATGTGCTGTGTCTTGCGACACTGCTTCTGACCCAGGGCGGTGGGCAGGGTGCAGGGATGACCCGTCATTCAGGAGGTGCTCAGATTAGAGGGAGGGTGGGAGGGGTGTGGAGTGTATTTAGGGATGAAATGGGTGGGAATGTTTTTATGCCTTTCCCTTTTTGGCTACCTCCCTTGGAAGGGGGAAAAAGCCTTGGTATATGGATGGATGGACTAGGCTGGATAGAGTGAGAAATGAGGAGGTGAGGAGGAGAACAGGGGTGGTAAGGGAGTTGGGAGATAGGGTAGATGAAAGAGTATTAGGATGGTTTGGACACATAGAAAGAATGAGTGAGGAAAGACTAGTAAAAGAGGTATGGAAGGCAGATGTGGAGGGAGTGAACATGAGAGGGCAACTTAGGATGAGATGGATGGATGGAGTGAAAGGGGCTTTGGGGAAGAGGGGAATGACTCTGTTGAGGAAGGACGGGAGAGGACAGAAGAGAGGGGTGAATGGAAAATGGTTGTATATGGATGATGTTGTGATACATGAGGTGGATGGGGGGTGAGGTAGCATGTGTGAGCAAAATTTGATGCAGCCGGAAGGGATTTCTCCTTGTCTTCTCCTTTTCTGCATGAGGGGACGGAGAGGGGGTCGCATGGCAGAAAAATGAGAGTAGTGCTCAGAGAAAAGAGTTTAGCTTGGGAGGTGATTAGTGGAGTTCCACAGGGATTGTTATTGGCTCCAATAATGTTCACTATTTATGTGAATGACATGGATGAAAATGTGGAATGTTACATGAGTTTTGTTGCAGATGTTGCTAAATTGCTGAGGAAATTGAATACTGAAACTGATTGTGAATCATTACAGAGAAACCTAAACAAGGTTTGGAAATGGAGTGAGAAGTGGGAAGTAGACTTCAATATTAAGAAATGTAGCATAATGAAGTTCAGAAAAAGTAAACAAAGAATATCAAGACAATATAAATTTGGAACAAAGAAAGTAAAGAAAGTTGGATTTGAAAAAGACCTGGGAGTAATTATCTCAGATGACATGCCCCCTGATAAACAGATAAACAAAATTGTTGAACAATCCTACAACTTGTTAAGATCAATAAAGGTAGCTTTTACCTACATAGACGAAGAAACAATTAAAACAAAATACTAGTCACACTAATAAGGCCTAGATTGGAGTATACTGTGACACTATGGTCACCCAGTAACAAAAATAATATAAAGAAAATTGAAAGAATCCAAAGGGCAGCCACAAAAATGGCCCCAACACTTTCAAACCTGTCATATGAGGAGAGATTGGCTAAATTGAAACTACCGACTTTGGAACAAAGAAGAGAAAGAGGTGACCTTCTGATCATCTACAGAATCATGAGAGGCACAGAAGTCCTCAATAGAGAAGACTTATTAAATTGGGATAAGAGAAATACAAAGGACATGAAAAGAAACTAAAAAAGAATATAGAAGAGACCTGGAAAAAACAAAAAATCTCAGAGTGGTGGATATCTAGAACAAACTGAACAAAACAATTGTGTGCAAAAAGCATACACGAATTCATGAGCAAATTAGACACTGTGAGATACAAAGATGGGACACCGTGAGCATAGCTTCCCTTCCCATAAGATACAACTAGGTAAATAAATACATGCAAACTCCTCTCTTCCCCGCGTATGTTCCATGCTTGTGCCCCACACAGCACTGTTGGCATAATCATTCCCATATACAATCTCCTCTCAGCATCCACTCCCAAATGTCCATCTCTTGCCACAATTTCCAATCATCCAAGGCATCCACTTGCCTCTCCCAACCCGCACTCTACCTCCACTTCCACTTCCCCCCTCCTGCCACATTCACACCCAAGCATCCAAAACCACCTACCTTCAGTCTCTCTCCCCCAGTACTCACTTCCAGCCCACTGCCACATTCTCCCCCCTGTACACCCCCATCACCCCACCTCCATCCTCACCAATCTTCAACTTCACTCCCTCCCAAACTCCATCACCAACTTCCCCAATCCCTCCCCCAATCTTGCTATAAGTGCAGCATTGTCAGCAAACAACTGGCCCATCTCCCATCTTTCTCCACCCTCTTCAACCATCTCCAATCCCCGAACCGTCACCCTTGCATCTACCTCTTGCATCACCCCATCCATGTATAAAATGAACAGCCAAGGCGAGATAACACATCCCTGGCAAAGTTCCACCCCACCTCAAACTACTTGCTCTCTCCATTTCTGATTCTAACACAGGCTCTACTATCGTAAAAACTCTTTACTGCTCTCAACAGCCCTCCTCCCATCCCATACATCTGCAACACCCCCCCACAGCACCCCCTCATCCACCCTGTCACAAGCCTTTTCCAAATCCATAAAGGATCAAAAAAACATCCCCACTCTTTCCTAAAGCTTTCTCATATATCTGCCCCACCACAAAAATCTGATCCACACAACCCCTACCTGTCTTCAACCCACACTGCCCCTCACCAACCACTCCCTTTGTTCCCCTCCCAATCCTCTCAATCAAAACCCTCCCACAAGTCTTCCTGGCCACATTCCACAAACATATTCCTCCGAAACCACTACACTCACACTTGTCCCCCTTTCCCTTGTAAAGCAGAACTATACAAGCACTCCTTCAGTCCTCTGGCACTCTACCCTCTTTTAATCAAACATTAAATAACCTCACCAGCCAGACCACCATCACTGTACCTCACTTTTATAGACATTCTTCATGACACCCATCCAAACCGGGTGCCTTACCTGCTCTCATCATCTTAACTGCCTTCACCTCCTCTTTCCTTATTTCTCCTCCATTTTCCTCACTCATCATGGTCATTTTCTTAGTACTTCCCACTACAACTACCTTTCCCTCCCTATCCTCCTTCACATTTAACAACTCCCTAAAATACTCTGCCCATCTTTCTCTTACTGCCTTCTCTTCCATTATCATCTCTCCATCTGCACCTTTTACCTTCTCTTCTCTACTTGATTCACCTCCTTTTCCTCTCTTAATTTCTTTCCAAAACATCTTATTACTTTCAAAATTTTCTGTCATACGCTTACCCCATTCACATCTGCACCTCCTTTATCTTGTACTTTACTTTTTTTTTTTTTTTTTTTTTTTAATCTGCAAAATGCTTGCTTCTTCTCTTCTCCAACCTTCTTTCCTTCATTATCCCACCACTCACTATCCTTCCTTCTATTTCATTCTATCCTCCTTGTTCCACATACCATCTTTACACACATTGTGACTGTCTTCTTGAACCACCCCCCTTCCTCCTCCACTCCTAGTTCTACGCTATCCTTCACTCACCTCCCACTCCTCTCTCAGGTTCTTCTTGTACTCCTTTTCTTTCTCATTTAAGCAGTTTACTTTAACCACTTTGGTATAATGATGCTCATGTAGGTGTCATGAGGCATGAGTGTCTACACAAGGATGCCAGCATTTGGTGTCTTGATATATATATACTGTATATATATATATATATATATATATACCTCGTGATTTTCGACGCACGGGTCAGGGTTCGTATCCCACGGCGGAGCTTCTAAAAATGTTCATATATATATATATATATATATATATATATATATATATATATATATATATATGTATATATATATATATATATTTTTTTTTTTTTTTTTTTTTATATATATACATGAGTTACCCTTGTTTTCTATGAATTGGTTTGATAATGTTTTCTGTGTTTACTATTACTCAGAGTAAAAAAGAATGAGTAATATGGCAAGGACTTGGTATTTTACAATGCGAGTAGTGTTATACAAATTACATATAGCAGCTGATGCTGTGTGTGAGAATTTGAGTTGTACTAAAGTGGTTAAGCACCTCTGTACCTTCTGTCCTTTTCCTCTTTCTCTTGTATTTGTAACTAATATTTACATACATACATACATATACCAAGGCTTTTTCCCCCTTCCAAGGGAGGTAGCCAAAAAGGGAAAGGCATAAAAACACTCCCACCCATTTCATCCCTACATACACTCCACACCCCTCCCACCCTCCCTCTCATCTGAGCACCTCCTGGATGACGGGTCATCCCTGCACCCTGCCCACCGCCCTGGGTCAGAAGCAGTGTCGCAAGACACAGCACATCCACAGCAAGGCCGCTTCATCCAATCGGCGACCCCCCCGTCTCCGTCCCCCCTTGCATATAAGAATTACCTCTCCTATAATTCTTACTACCCTAGACCAACATTTACCCCTTTTGTCATATTGATAAATTTATGCTAATTGTATTGGTTTTTCCCTTTTCAGTGTCAGTCTCATACAGCAAATACAAAGTGTGCCCTGAGTGGTATGGTTATGAATGGGAGGAAGAAATTGATGAAGAAGAACGAGATTTGGACTCATTTGAAGCAAGTGTTTTAGTAAACTTTTTAGTTTTAGAAGTATCTATTTTCATGGGGTTTTAGGTGCTGACCCCTGTAAATGTAGAAAATCTGTTACTGTACTGCACAAAATACCCTTTTGAGCTAGTGCACATGTACCTGATAAACTGTACCTGATACAAATATTATGGAGAGGATGGTGTGTCAGTCAATCCATTGCCTTGGTTTGCTCTTGCAGGAGACTTATGGCTCATAGGTAACCACCAATGGCCACTGGATTGGCCCACAAGTCACTCAGGGAAGAAATATGTTCTATTTGTAAGATTAGACTAGGGTAGTGTATGATGCTGTGTTCTGTGTCTTACAATGAATTGCAATGATAAAGTATGGTGACAGACCTTTTGGTCCGCAGTGAAATTACATACATACATATACCAAGGGCTTTTCCACCCCGTACAAGGGAGGTAGCCAAAGTCAAAGCATAAATCCATTCCCACCCATTTTATCCCCACAAACTCCACTCCCATTCACCACCCCTCCTTCCCTCTTTTCTTGGCTCCTGGTTGATGGGTCATCCCTGTATTTCACCCACTGCCCTGGGTCAGAAGTAGTGCAGTAAGACACAGCACATCCACAGCAAGGCCACTTCATTTAATTGGCCACCCCCCTCTCTGTCCCTTCATGCAGAAAAAGAGAAGATTAGGAGAAATCCCTTCGGGCTGCATCAAAATATTATTCTCACATTTCCCTCAACCCCCCCCCCCATCCCCACCCACTCCCTTCCATGCATCACAGCATCATCCATATACAACCATTCTACACCCACCCCTATCTTCTGTCTTCTCCCTTTGTTCCTCAACAGACATTCCCCTCTTTCCCAATGCTCCTTTAACCCCATCCATCCATCTCATCCTTAGTTGCCCCCTCATGTTCACTCCAGCCACCTCTGCCTTTCACATCTCTTTTACTAATCTTTCTTCACTCATTCTTTCCATGTGTCCAAACTATCCCAATTCTCTTTTATCAACCCTATCTCCCAACTCCCTTTTCACTCCTGTTCTCCTCCTCACCTCCTCATTTCTCACTCTATCCAGCCAAGTAACCTCTACCATCCTTCTTAAGCATTTCATCTCAAACACATTTAAACTCCTCTCTTCCTTTATGATGTTCCACATTTCTACCCCATACAGTGCTGTTGGCACAATCACTCCTTCATACAATCATTGGTATGCCACACTTGGCACATGTACTAATGGTTGCTTACCCCTGCCCGAGAATGTAAACATGTATTTTTTCATATAAGATATATTCTCAATACAGAATCATTGCAAACAAATAATAACAACACTAGTTTCTAAAATAATGTACAGTAAGCTCTCAATAGTCTTGGTAGTTTGAGACAAGGACAGCTGCAATTATTGGAAATTTGCAAAAAAAAATCCACTGCTTAGGGAACTTCAACAACACATTGGACTTTTTCCATTGTCAAGGGAACCTAAGTAACAACACATTGGATCGCAGACAGCCACAATTTTTTTAAAGTCCATAAACTTTTTCCACTGCCCAGGGAACCTAAGCAACACATTGGATCATGAACAGCCATGCTTTTTGAAAATCCAAAAACTCTTTCCACTGCCTAGGGAACCTCAACCACATCAACACATTGGAACACACTGGATTACAGTAAACACTGCTTCTGACCCAGGGCAGTGGACAAGGTGCAGGGATGACCCATCATCCAGGAGGTGCTAAGATAAGAGGGAGGGTGGAAGGGTGTGGAGTATATTCAGGGATGGAATGGGTGGGAATGATTTTATGCCTTTTCATTTTTGGCTACCTCCCTTGTAAGGGGGAAAAAGCCTTGGTAAATGTATATATGTATGTACTTGTATATTTTATGCTACAACACAACAGTACATACTACAACAACAGCACCTTTGAACATAATATGATGATGATGATGACAGATGACATGATGCATTATGAGTGCTTTTAGGGACACTGGGCTGTTACCAAACAGCCTAGGGTCTAAGTTAACACATTGTTCCAAAAATTACTTCACATTTGATATAAATTGGTAGGAATTTGTGACTGGCACTGTTGTATGAGTGAAGCGACACACTCCCTGGCATATGCTCCTAAATTATGATTTATGCATTAAGAGTGCAGTTAGGGATACTGGACTGTTGTTAGACTGCTTAGGGTCTAAGCTTACGTATAGGGTCACCACATATTAACACCATAATCACTCTAAAAATCACTTCTCATTCAATAAATTGGTAGAAATCTTATTAACCTTATAGAACAGTATGTATACTTACAATAAACAATGCATAGATGACAAAAATGAGCTGAAGTACAAAATAGTGGAGCACAGGTGAATCTTGGTGTAGTTCAACACACAATGGTAGCTATCAGTGGTGGGCGTTGCGATAAGTAAAGCGATAATATCGCTTTAACCGGAAAAATTTATCGCTTTCAAATTTCCCGCGATAAATCCAGCGATAAAGTAGAAGACGAAAAACCGTTACGGCGGGAGGTTACAGGCTCATTGTTACGCAGCAAACAGATATGGTGTTTTAAGTGTAAAAAAAGAGGTTTTTAAATGGATAAGTAGCAAAAATTGAGTATTTTTGTATTTATCGCAGGATTTATCGCTTTAAGGTATCTTGGAAATTTATCGCTTTATCGTTATAGGACTAATTTATCGCTTTACATTATCGCTTTATCGCAAAATTTATCGCTGCCCACCACTGGTAGCTATATAAGGAGACTGAGACCATGGCGGGGTATTGGGGTGGCACATGACGGTGAAGAGTAATGGTCTTATGCTGCTTTGAGCAGTGAGTGACCTGCTGGTCACGTGCCACATTCCAAATATTTCAAATTTATTTCTTCTTTTAAATATCAAAAATGAATTTGATATATTAAAAAAGAAAATTTGCAAAAAATTGAATCTGCAATTTTCGATTCTGTCTCTCCCCTATCATTTTCTATTCCACCCCTGCACTAATGTGCATCTGTGTAGATACAGTTAGTGGAAGGAATTTTTATACACCATCAGGGAGATAATGATGCCCCTCTGGTTCAGCTACAATTATTCAACGGTTTTCTTTTATATTTATGTGTTTATATTTGCACATTATTGTTTACATTTGCGTTATTTGTTTATATTTTCATTTTTCTAAATTGGTCACACATGGTACTCATGGGCATGTGATATCTCAAGAACTGATGCAGATACATTTAAAATATGAGGTAAGATCTATAATTATAGACTATAATCCAGACATGTTTAACTTTGTATATGATAAAGACCAGTATATGACTATTTTGACTTGCAACTGGTCAGTTAGAACATACCGTGGTCATAAGTTGGCAACTATCTGTACCAATACAGAATGGGCCAGGCCACAGAAGCTGCTCCCTGATGCAGCCATCACTCAGAAGATACTGAACACCTTGTCTCAAGATTACCCACATTAGCTATACTCAGACAATAACAACAGTTTTTCTTTATGACTTACAAGCCAATCTAGTGTTGGTGTCAGTTACCTGGGAGCTGTGGGTCACCTGCATTATAGATCTATGGCAAAGGATAGATTAGTTGGTTGGATTGCGATTATTTCTGTTATGATGACTGTGCAAGTGGTAAATAGAAGTGACTATGGTGTAATTGGTAAGCATGCCTGCCTGGACAGCAGGAGGTCTTGGGTTTGATTCCTGGGCAGTGCCAACCTTTCAATGACACTCTCTACCCAACATGGCGCAGGGAGTAGGATCCCAAACCAATGCACATTTCCAGACTGGTGGAGACCTAGGGAAGGGAGATGTACTAGAGGTGACTGTGGTGTAATTGGTAAGCACACCTGCCCAGATAGTACGAGGTCTCTAGTTTGATTCCTGGACAGTGCCAACTTTTTAGTGACACTCCCTATCCAACAGACTTGTATTTATACAACAGCATACCTTTCTCATTAAAACCCAAATGGCATCCTTACCTTTTGCCAAAATTTTCATACATTTTTGTCAACTTGTGAAAAAAAATTTACTAGACATTTTATCCCGTGTATCATTTATGGGTACTGGGTCAGGTATTAGAGATGGTTAAAGAAAATAGAGAAAAGTGGGAGATAAACCAGTTGTTGTTTGCTGACAACACTACACTTGTAGTAGGATCAGAGGAGGGATTGAGGAAGTTAGTGACAGAATTTGAGAAGGTGTGCAAAAGAAGTTGAAGATAGATGTAGGTAAAAGTAAGGTGATGAGATGTACAAGGAGAGAAAGTGGCAACAGACTGGAAGTGAGTATTAAGGGAGAAAGACTGGAGGAAATGGGTAGTTTATATACTTGGGTATGGATGTGGCAGGAAAAGGAGTGGAGTTGGAGGTATAATGTAGATTGGGAGAAGTGAATGCCTTGAGAGATTAAAAAATATAATGAGAAATAGACATTTGGTAATGGATGCTAAAAGGAGATTGTATTTTTACCTAGTATTTACCTAGTTGTATTTTACGGGAAGAGAGCTACGCTCGTAGTGACCCGCTTTTGTATCTTTCAGCATCCAGTTTGATCTTAAATTCTTGTATAGTTTTTGCACTCACTGTTTCTTCATTCAGTTTGTTCCAGGTATCTATCACTCTGTGTGGGAAGCTATTCTTTTTCAGGAGTGATTAGGCCGACAGCACCATACAGGGCAGAAACATGGAACATAAGGAGGAGGAGTTTGAATGTGTTGGAGATGAGGTGCCTGAGAAGTATGATAAGGGTTACTAGGCTGGGTAGAGTGAGAAATGAGGAGACCAGGGATGGAAAGGGAGTTGGGAGATAGGGTTGATGAAAGAGTATTGGACACATGGAAAGAATGAGTGAAGAAAGACTAGTAAAAGAGGTATGGAAAGCAGAGGTGGAAGGAGTGAACATGAGGGGGCAGCCTAGGATGAGGTGGATGGCTAGGGGTAAAAGGGGCATTGGGAAAGAGAGGAATGTCTGTTGAGGAAGGATGGGAGAGGGCAAAAGATAAGAGTGAATGGAGAATGGTTGTGTATGGATGATGGTGTGATGCGTGAGGGGGAATGGGTGGGGGATGGGGGTGAGGGAGTATGTATTTACCTAGTTGTATTATACGGGAAGGGGAACTATGCTTGTGGTGACCCGTTTTTGTATCTTGGAAGATCAAGTTTGTTCTTAAATTATTGTATTGTGTTTGCACACACTATTTCTTCATCCAATTTGTTTCATATATCTATCACTGTGTGGGAAGCTGTTCTTTTTCAGGTATCTTCTGTAGTTATCTTTTTTGAGTTTCATTGCATGTCCTCTTTTTTTTTTTTTTTTTTTCCTCTGTCCCACTTTGATAAGTCCTCTCTACCAAGGCATTCTTTTCCTTTCATAATTCTGTAAAAATAATTTGACACAGCCCAAAGGGATTTCTCTCTGTTTTCTCCTTTTCTGCATGAGGGGACAGAGAGGGGGGGTGGGGTTGCTGATTTAATGAAATGGGCTAGCTGTGGATGTGCTGTGTCTTGTGACCCAGGGCAGTGGGCAACATACAGGTATGACCCATCAACCGGGAGGTGCCAAGATAAGAGGGAGGGAAGAGGGTGGATGGGATTGGAGTATGTTGGGGATGGAATGGGTGGAAGTGGATTTTATGCCTTTGTTTTTTGGCTACCTTCCTTGTAAGGGGGAAAAAGCCTTTGGTATATGTATTTACCTACCTAGTTGTAATATACGGGAAGGAGCTATGCTCATGGTGACCCGTCTTTGTATCTCTCTGCATCAAGTTTTATCTTAAAATCTTGTATAGTGTTTGCACATACTGTTTTGTTGTCTAATTTGTTCCATGTATTTATTGCTCTGTGTGGGAAACTTCCTTTTCAAGTTTTTTCTATAACTGTCCTTTTTCAGTTTTTTTCCATGTCCTCTCATTTTACCATTGTCCCACAATAAAAAGTCGTTCCTGTCTAAAACTTCCATTCCTTTCATTATTCTGTAGATAGTCAGCAAATCTCCTCTTTCTCTTCTTTGTTCCAAAGTTGGTAGATTCAATTTGGACAGTCTTTGATCATATGTTAGTTCAGCGAGAGTCGTGCTAGTTTGGTTGTCGCTCTTTGTATTCTTTCTAGTTTCTTAGTATTCTTTTTGGTACTGGGCGTCCAAAGTGATGCTGCATACTCAAGTTTTGGTCTTATTAGTGTAGTTAGTATTTTCTTTATCATTTCTTCATCCAAATAAGCAAATGTCACTTTGATTGACCTCAATAACTTGTAGGTTTCTCTGAATATTTTATTTATATGCTTATCTGGTTTCATGTCCTTTCCAATCATCACTCCAAGATTTTTTTCCCGAGTCTGCTTTTTTTACTTTTTCTTCCTCAATTCTGTAATCTTTTGATATTCTGTTTTTACTCTTACCAAATTCCATTATACTGCATTTCTTTATATTAGATTTTACTTCCCACTTTTGAGTCCAATTCCAGATTGTGTCCAGATCTTGTTGCAATGAGTTGCAGTCCTCTTCCGTTTTTACCTTCTTTAGTAATTTTGCATCATCTGCAAAGAAATTCATATAGCACTCCACACCTTCATTCATGTCATTAATGTATACGGTGAACATGATCAGGGCCAGTACTGATCCTTGCAGGACACCGCTTTTTACTCCTTCCCAGTTGGAGAATTTTTCTCTAATTACAACTCTCATTTTCCTCCCAATCAGGAAGTCTCATCCATTCCATCATTTATGGTGTCATTGTCTTTATTATGAGACTTTTTTGTGTATTTGTAAGAGCATGATCACAAGTTCTTAAATGTTTTTATTTTTTGGATAGGCACGAGGCAAGATAGACCCTCTGATTCCCGCATGTGGTTATGTAAAATGTGGCGATACAATCGTCACCAAGCACGACCTTGGCATTAGTGGCCGCAAGAATGCAGAGAGAATCATGAACCTTCCACCTGGTATCAACACAGGTGATGGTGGGGGATTTGATATGGAATTGTCTAACAAGGTTTGTTGAAGATTGTAAACTTGAAATTTTTCTTTCTTCATTGAAATCTGCCATTTTAGTTTTAAATACATTTTTTAAAGAAAATATTTTTTTACAGGTTTATAATAAATTGCAGTCAGGAGCAAGGGCTGAACTGCGACGTAAACAACGAGTTCATGACAAGGTGTGTTGAAAATCTTCTAAGGGTTTCAATTATGTTACATGTAGAGAAGTGGTTCTTAACCAGGGGGTGCAAGATTGATTTCTAGGGAAGACAGGGGAAAAATCCCAATGGGCTGTGTCAAAACATCATTCGCACATAAGTACACCCTTTCATAACAGTATCATCTATACATGGCCATTTTCCATTCATCCCTATGTCCTGCCTTCTCCCTTCCTCAACAGACATTCCCCTCTTTCTCAATGCCCCCCATCCATCCATCTCATCCTTGGTTGCCCCCGCAAGTTCTTTCCTTCCACCTCTGCCTTCTAGACATCTTTTACTAATCTTTCTTCACTCATTCTATCCATGTGTCCAAACCACCCCAATACTCTTTCATTAGCCTTATCTGCCCTTTCCTTTTCCATTCCTGCCCTCCTCCTCACCTCCTTGTTTCTCACTCTATCCAACCTAGTAACCCCTACCATACTTCTCAGACATTTCATGTAAAACATGTTTAAATTTTACCTCTCTGCCTCTCTTAAATTCCATATCTCTGTCCCATACAAAGCTGTCAGCACAATCACCTCTTTGCATCCGTTCCCAAATGTCTATTTCTCATAACACTTTTTAATCTCCCAAGACATTTACTTGCTTCTCTCAATCTATAATTTACCTTTACCTCCACTCTCTTTCCTGCCACATGCAACCCCAAATATCTAAAGCGATCCACTTCCTCTAGCCTAGGTATGAAAAATTGTAGAGAAAGAGACAAGACACCATGAGCATTACTCCTTTCATTTTTGAATAACATCCACCAAAAATATATAGTACCACATGTTATACATATACAGACGCTCCTCAACTTACGTTTTAGTTACGTACCGAAAGGCCGAACATAAGTTGAAAATGAACGAAGTTGTTACTGTACTATACATCCATAAATTCTATTACCGTATCTTATAAAACACCCCTAAATCATTAATTATACACATAACATTGTAAAATAATAACATTAATTATCATTAATTATACACATAACATTGTAAAATAATAACATTAATTTCAATTAAATTAAATTCAAGCCACATAAATTGAGATGGTGAAGGAGGAGGAGGAGGCTAGGCATTATCAGTTTATCGTTTGTGAAATGTAAACAATGGATGCAGCGTCATGCGCAAGTATCGTTTGAACTACGAAGAGCGCGCTAAACTAAAAAATTCACTCCTTTTTTTTTTTTTTTTTACAATATTTTTTTACAGTTCAAACGTAAAATCGAAAAAACGTAAAACAAATGAACGTAAGTAGAGGAGCGTCTGTATTTGCCAACATTGTAAACTACAGCTATTTACACAACACCTTAACCATCATCTGCAAGCACAGTAAAATCATCACAATCCCCATACCTCATGAAAGCCTAGTAGTTTTGGACATTACACTGCCCAATGACACTTTCTCTGCACCCACTCCAAAGTCATAGAATGGATGAAGGATTTCTTAAGTGGGAGAAAAATGAGAGTGGTAGAGACAAAAATTTGAACTGGGAAGATGTAAAGAGTGGCATTCCGCAAGGCTCTGTATTGGCTCCTTTAATGTTTACCATATATATAAACGATATGGATGAGACGATGCCAAATTACTCGAGAGAGTAAGCACAAAAGAAAATTGCAGATCGCTACAAGAAGACCTGGACAGAATATGGGAATGGGGTCAGATGTGAAGTGAACTTTAACATTAAGAAATGTAGTATAATGGAATTTGGAAAAAGCAAAAATAGAATATCGGGTCAATTTAAAATTGGAAACAAGAAGTCAAAAAGTCGACTCAGAAAGGGACCTGGGAGTGATTATCTCAAGTGATTTGACACTTGATAAACATGTTACTGTATTTGGAGAGACTTTTAACTTACTAAGATCAATGAAAGTGGCCTTCAACTACATGGATGAAGAAATGGTAAAGAAAATAGGAAAATAGTGGTTACACTAATAAAACCTAAACTAGAGTATGCTGCAACACTATGGGCACAGCACAAAAAAGAAAAAAAAAATCAAAGAGTAGCGACAAAAATGGCACCTATACTATCAAATTTTGCATGCAAAGATTGGAGAAATTACACTTATCAACACTGGAACAGAGAAGAGAAAGGTGATTTGTTGACCATTTACAGAATTGTGAAAGGAATGGAAATTCTTGATAGAGACAACTTATTAAAATGGGACAGAAGAGAAACAAAAGGACATGAAAAGAAGCTAAAGAAGGACAGTTACAAAAGAAATTTGAAAAAAGAATAGCTTCCCACATAGTGATTGATGTCTGGAACAAACTAAACTCTGCCTTCCACACTTCCACAATAAATCTTTCTTCACTCATTCTTTCCATGTGTCCAAACCATCCCAATACTCTTTCATCAACCATATCTCCCAACTCCTTTTCCATCCATGCTCTCCTCCTCACCTCATTTTGTACTCCATCCATGCTACTGAATTAGACAAAAATTCTCATTAGTTCAAGGAAAGCAAGAGGCCTTGGTTGTATTGAGTGGGAGGGTGAGCACTTGTGGTTGCCCAAAATGATCTAAAACGGTGCTAGTACTGTCTATCAAGAGAAAATGCAACAAAATCAAGAAGGATTAACTGAAAATGGCAATGATTTTTAATCAAATGTTGACACAAACACAGCCCTCTGGAGGTGCTATACCGAAACTTACTGTAAACAGAGGCCTAGAAACTCCTAGAGGACTACTAAGGCTAATATGACGATAGTTTTTCTGGATTTGGTAAGTATGAAAGAAAAAATTTTAGTCAGATCATAGGCATGGAAAGGAGTTTCAACAGAAACTGATGGGAGAGGGAATTCATAGAACTAAAGAAAGAGGTTATGAATTTAAGAAAAGACTACTTCGATGTAAACAAAGAGGTGTGTGATCTAAAGAATAGGAATACTGAAATAGATAATGAACCGAGTGAATTAAAAAAAGAATAATTCAGATTAAATGTGAAAATGAAAGGAAAAACAAAATACAAGCAATGAAAGAATTGAAGAAAATTTGCAAAATATTATGAAATGGAATGAAAACAGAAAACAGAGAGATAGCTTTTAAATGTGCAACAACAAATGCAGGAGAATGCAAAGGACACAATTATTCAAGTGGTCAAAGGGAAAGCAAATTGGGTTTGAGATACAGAGGATTAAAAATAATTGTATTGTATATGGACTAAAGGAAAAACATGGCATGATTAGGTCCTTGAGGGAAAAAGCAAAAAAAGAAATAGCAAAATAAATTCTAAAAGAAGTACAAGACAGAGAGCAAGAAATAGAAAAGGAAATAGAAGTATATAGAATGGGACAATACTAAAAAAAAAAAGAAATCAACCACTAAAGATAAAATTAAGGTCACAAATGGTAGTAGAAGACATACTAGCAAAATCAGGAAAGCAAAAAGTGAACACTACAACAATATATGGATAAAAAGAGAAGTGAATGTTGAGGGAACAGAGAGAAGACACTAAGAAATGAAACTAAAAAAAATAAATGAAGAGAATGGAGGCCGAAAGAAAGGAGTTTTGGGGAGTTTTAGACACGAGGTGAGAAAATGGCATGCTTGGGTAAGCAAAATGAAAGGAACAGAAAACAAGGAGAAAAAAAAAATGGCTTATACTAACATAGACAGATTGCTTTCAGGATTAAGTGAATTAAATTATTACATATTAGAAGAAAAACCAGATATAATGGGAATTGTGGAGATGAAATTAGGGGGTCCATTACCACTAGTTTTGGACATGGATTATATAATCATTGGGTCAAAAATAGAGATGAGAAACAGGGCAAAGGGGTCATGTTTCTGGCTAAGAAAAAATTAAATGTGACAAAAGTTACAGAGGGTGTAAACAGTGTGGAAAGGATCATGATAAAAGTTGAAGTAGAGACATAAAAAGTAGAAAGCTTTTAATGATTTATGTGCCCCCAAAAACGGGTTCTTGGAAAGAGGGCAAACATTAGAAAATGTTAGAAGACACAAGGCATTCATTAAATGAGATGCTGAAGGATGGAGGTAACCTGGTAATTATGGGAGATTTTAACGGGGCAAGCCCTGTAATTAGGCGAAAAGAATCTTGCACATTAACAATTTTTTTTTAAACATTTAAAAAATATCTCTATGATGGTGGCAACACTCCTACCAAGTTGTACAGCTATATTTTGATTCAAACTTTTTATACATAGTACATACATATACCAAGGCTTTTTACCCCTTACAAGGGAGGTAGCCAAAAAGGAAAAGGCATGAAATCATTCCCACCCATTCCATCCCTGAATACACTCCACACCCCTCCACCCTCCCTCTCATCTTAGCACCTGCTGGATGACGAGTCATCCCTGCACCTTGTCCACTGCCCTGGGTCAGAAGCAGTGTCGCAAGACACAGCACATCCACAGCAAGGCCGCTTCATTAAATCGGCGACCCCCCTCTCACTTTTTAATCCACCAAGGCATTTACTCGCTTCTCTCAATCTACATTCTACCTCCACCTTCACTCCACCTTTTCCTGCCACATTTGTACCCAAGTATCTAAAACTATCCACTTCCTCCAGTCGCTCTCCCTTAATGCTCACTTCCAGTCTACTGCCACTTTCACCCTTTGTACATCTCATCACCTTACTTTTACCCACATTTATCTTCAGCTTTCTTCTATCACACACATAGTAAAATAGATAAAATATTGGCAGCCTCTGGCAACCCCATTGTGTAAACAAACATTCTGCATATTGAAATAAACTCAAAATCTCAATATCCATTTCTGTTTTGAGTACTAAATTGTTTATCAAGATACCTGGCAACTTTTCCCATCCCTTACATCACACCACAAGCCATTATCTCTGTAATCCCTCCATTTCCACCCAACAATTGCATCATCTGCAAAGAAATTCATGTAACATTACTCCTTTATCCATGTCATTTATATATATGGCAAACATGATTGGAGCTAGTACCAAACCTAATAATTTCTTCCCAATTCAATTATTTGTCTCTAATTATTACCCTCATTTTTCTCCCAGTGAGAAAGTCTTCCATCCATTCCAATAATTTTCCTTTGATGCCACCTATTGATTCTATTTTTCTTATTAGGTTCTTGTGTGGTACCTTATCAAATGCTTTTTGTAGGTCTAGAAAGGCACAGCCTGCCCATCCTTCCCTCTCTTGTATTATTTCTATTAGTCTCAAATAGAAGCAGATCAGGTTTGTTGTACATGATCTTCCTTGTCTAAATCCAAATTGATTTGGATTCATTATAGTTTTTTTCTTCCAGATGTTTAACCCATTTACTTTTGTTAACTTTTTCACTTATTTTTGCTACTGTGCTTGTTAGGGAGACCGGTCTGTAGTTGGTTGGATTATCCTTGTTTCCTCCTTTATATATTGGCACAATATTTGCATTTTTCCAGTCCTGTGGTACCTTTCCTTCTTTGAGTATTTAGTTATATTGTATATTTTATCTGTTAACTCCTCTATGCATTCTTTCAGTATCCAAGGTTTTTTATTTTGTCGCTGATTCCCTTCTGTGTTACAGTTATTTCCTTCATTGGGGGGGGCTTTCTCTCTATTTCCTCACAGTTATGTGAGTTCTCAATTCTGAATACCGATTTGAAATGATTGCTCATAATTTCTGCCATTTCTAGTTATGTATATTCATAATTTCCCTGGCGCAGCTTTTCTATTTCTTGTTTATTTTTTAGTTTACCATTTACATACCTGTAAACTAGTTTAGGTTGTTCCTTGCATTTCTCTATTATTTTTCTTTCATATTTTCTCTTTTCATCTCTGCGTATCTTTACATAATCGTTTCTTAGTTTGATGTATGTTTACTGTATGCTCTTTTTTTTTATTTTTTTTATTATTACAAGCACTCGGACCTGGCTTCGCCAGGTGTGCTTGGCCTACGGTGTGATGGATTTAGATGGAGAGATGATAATGGAAGAGAAGGCAGTAAGGGGAAGATGGGCAGAATATTTTAAGGAGTTGCTAAATGTGAAGGAGGATAGGGAGGGAAAGATAGTTGCAGTGGGAAATGCTAAGAAAATGACCGTGATGAGCGAGGAAAATGGAGGAGAAATAAGGAAGGATGAAGTGAAGGCAGTTGTTAAGATGATGAAAGCAGGTAAGGCACCTGGTCTGGATGGATGCCATGCAGAATATCTAAAAATAAAAATAAAAGGAGGTACAGTGATGGTGGACTGGCTGTAAGGTTATTTAATGTTTGCTGGATAGAGGGTAGAGTGCCGGAGGACTGGAGGAGTGCCTGTATAGTTCCACTTTACTAGGGAAAAGGGGACAAGTGTGAATGTAGTAGTTTCAGAGGGATTAGCTTGTTAAGTGTAGTTGGGAAGGCATATGGGAGGATCTTGATTGAGAGGATTAGGAGAGGAACAGAGGGAGTAATTGGTGAGGAACAGTGTGTATTTAGGACGGGTAGAGGTTGTGTAGATCAGATCTTTGTGGTAAGAGAGATATGTGAGAAAGCTATAGGAAAGGGGAAGGATGTTTTTTGGGCCTTTATGGACCTGGAAAAGGCTTACAACAGGGTAGACAGAAAGGCACTGTGGGAGGTTTTGCGGATATACGGGATAGGAGGAAAGCTTCTAGGAGCTGTCAAGAGTTTTTATGAGAGTAGTAGAGCTTGTGTCAGGATTGGAAATGGAGAGAGTGAGTGGTTCGAGGTAAAGGTGGAGCTGCGTCAAGGATGCGTTATGTCGCCTGGCTGTTCAACTTATACATGGATGGGGTAGTGCAAGAGGTAAATGCAAGGGTAGTGGGTCAGGGATTAGAGATGGTTAAAGAAAATGGAGAAAAGTGGGAGGTGAGCCAGCTGTTGTTTGCTGACGACACTGCGCTTGTGGCAGGATCGGAGGAGGGATTGAGGAAGTTGGTGACAGAGTTTGGTAGAGTATGTGATAGAAGAAACCTAAATATAAATGTGGGTAAAGTAAGGTGATGAGATGTACAAAGGGTGAAAGTGGCAGTAGACTGGAAGTGAGCATTAAGGGAGAGCGACTGGAGGAAGCGGATAGTTTTAGATACTTGGGTGCAAATGTGGCAGGAAAAGGTGGAGTGAAGTTGGAGGTAGAATGTAGATTGAGAGAAGGTGTAAATGCCTTGGTGGATTAAAAAGTGTAATGAGGAATAGACATTTGGGAATGGATGCTAAGAGGAGACTGTATGAAGGAGTGATTGTGCCAACAGCACTGTATGGGGCAGAAACATGGAACATAAGAGAGGAAGAGAGAAGGAGCTTGAATGTGTTTGAGATGAGGTATTTGAGAAGTATGATGGGGGTTACTAGGCTAGATAGAGTGAGAAATGAAGAGGTGAGGAGGAGAACTGGGGTGGAAAGGGAGTTGGGAGATAGGGTTGATGAAAGAGTATTGGGATGGTTTGGACACATGGAAAGAATGAGTGAAGAAAGACTAGTAAGAGAGGTATGGAAGGCAGATGTGGAGGGAGTGAACATGAGGGGACATCCTAGGATGGGGTGAAGGGGGCTTTGGGGAAGAGGGGAATGTCTGTTGAGGAAGGACGGGAGAGGACAGAAGACAGGGGTGAATGGAGAATGGTTGTATATGGATGATGACATGATGCATGAGGTGGAATGGGCAGGGGGATGTGGGGTGAGGAAGTATGTGTGAGCAAAATGTAATGCAGCCCGAAGGGATTTCTCCCCGTCTTCTCCTTTTATGCATGGAGGGACAGAGAGGGGAGGTCGCCGATTTAATGAAGCGGCCTTGCTGTGGATGTGCTGTGACTTGCGACACTGCTTCTGACCCAGGGCAGTGGACAAGGTGCAGGGATGACCCGTCATCGGGGAGGTGCTAAGATAAGAGGGAGGGTGGAGGGGTGTGGAGTGTATTCAGGGATGGAATGGGTGGGAATGATTTTATGCCTTTTCCTTTTTGGCTACCTCCCTTGTAAGGGGGAAAAAGCCTTGGTATATGTATGTATGTATTCCCATTATGTCTGGTTTTTCTAATACCAGATAGTCATTTAATTCATTCAGTCCTGAAATCATTCCATGTTGGTATAGGCTAACTTTAATTTTTTCCTTTCTCATCTTTTTCTGTCTGCTTTGTTTCCTTTTTCCTGATATACAATTTTCTCAGCCTTAGGTCCATCACTCTCAAAAAAAAAAAAAAAAAAATATTTTCAGTCTCAGTACTTTTTTCATTTTTTTCATATGCTTCGGTTCTAAGTTCCTTTTCTTTTTCTTCATCGCTCATTTCTTTTTTATCCATACATTTTTGTGTTGTTCCCTATTTGCTAGTTTTGTTGTTCTAGATAGTACTTCATCTGCAATCATTTGTGACCGTTTTAGTTTTAGTCGCCTATCTTGTTTTTCTTTTGAGTATCTACCTATTCTATATATCTTCAATTTCTTTATCTATACTTTGTCCTTCCTCTTGAATCTTTTTCAGAATTTCTTTAGCGATCTCTTTTTCCTCTTTTTATCTCTGATATCTACAAGCATCATGCTTCTCTTTAATACCATAGATTATGATGCATCTTTTTTATCCACTGTGTCCCAGACCAAATTACCTTTCTCTTTAATTACTTGGATTACTGTTTCCTTAGCATTTTCCTTGACCTGTTGTTCCAGTATTTCTTTAAAAGATAATTTTTTACTTTCCAGTTCTACTTTCCACTGTTTATTTCTTGGAAGTCATTTTCTTTGATCTTTTCTTCCACTTTCTCAGTCACTGCCTGCATTTGATCCTTCATCTCTTTAATGCCTCATTCCTATTCATATCTTCATTTTTCAATCTTTCATTTTCTCCCTTTATCCTATTTAGTTCCTTTTTCAACTCGTCTATTTCCCTGTTATTTTCTTCATTGGCCCTTCTTAATAGGGCTACTTCTTTGTATATAATTTTACATTCACTTTTTAGTTTATTTCATCTAACAAGTCATTGATTTCCCTATTTCTCATTATATTTTTAAACCCGGGTTCTCTTTCCATTTCTATCCCTCTAAACATAATACCATTCTCTGTGTCAAAACCAGAACCCCCCCCCCCAAAAAAAAAAAAACTTTGGTACGTCTTCAGTGTTTCATTCAGTGTTTCAATGGTGATTCAACCTTACTTACGTCTAGGCTTTTTTTTTTTTCCCTTCTATTTTCTTTTTTAAGTAACTGACTGTGAAAAAAAATAAAGATAGAAAGACGGTCACATTGTCTGTCACTCAAAGTATATTTCTCCCTTCTCGTTTTTGTAAACAACTAGGTAGGGTTGGTTCCAAATTTGTCTGTTGGCAAAGTGCTGCTTAGCGGTTCAGAGCTTGTTTTTCGGTACATCTTCAACTGTAGAACATACAATGACACAATGGGTAGAAGAAAATACCAGATATAGAAATAATGAGGAACCATCAAAACTAGGTTTAATATTTACAACAACCTGAAATTGTGGATAAAATTAAATACAAGATACCATTTGGGAAGAGTGATCACATTAATAGAATTTGAACTAAAGGAGGAATTATAGAGAGAAATGAGAAATACAGAAAAGGAAGACTGACATACAACAAAATGGACTTTGGGAACTTAAGAAATTCTTTCAAAATGCAAATTGGGAAAAATTCTACAATGAAGAGACATAAGTGAAAGAGAAATGGATGATTTTGATGGAAATTTATAATGAAGGAGTGGATAGATATGTACCAAGACAGAAATAGGAAAAGGTGTATAATAAGTCTTGGTTCAACAGAAGATGCAGTGAGGCGAAAGATATAGGAGATGGAAAAAATTGAAGAAAAAAAATGGAGTGGGGGGGGCAAATATACATCAACTAAAGAAATGAATATGTAAAAGTGAGTAGAGAGGAAAACAGAAACTACAAAAAAGATATAATAGAAAAATGTGAAGATCAACCTAAGCTGTTCTATAGATATGTAAATATTAAACTTAAACATAAACAGGAAATGGTGAAACTACGTCATGGAAATACAGAGTACACAGAAGATTTAGAAATGGCTAAAGTCATGAACAATCACTTCAAGTTGGTTTTCACTAGAGAAAAAATGCAACATTGTGATGAAGGGAACAAAGTGCTATCCTCCCCATAAGGGAAATAAAAATAACACAAAAAGAAATAATGGATCAATTAACAAATCTTGATGTCAGGAAATCACACGATCCAGACAGAATATCAAACTGAATACTAGAAGAATGTAAAGAAGAATTAATAGACAAAATTTATAACATAAGCTGCACATTCAAAGAAAGAAAAATACCAAATGACTGGAAAAATGCTAATATTGTACCAATATATAAAGGAGGAAACAAAGAAGATCCAACTAATTACAGACCAGTCTCCCTTACAAGCACTGTAGCCAAAATTTGTGAAAAGGTTATTAAGAGTAGATGAATAAAACACCTGGAAGAAAACAATATAAATAATCCAAGACAATCTGGATTCAGATAGGGAAGATTGTGTGCCACAAACTTAATTTGTTTCTACTCAAAACTGATAGATATAATACAAGAAAGAGATGGATGGGCTGATTGTGCTTTCCTACACTTGTGAAAAGCCGTTGCCAAAGTGCCCCACAAAAGCTTATAAAAAAATAAAAAAAAAACTGGAAAACATAGAAGGGATACAACATAAACTACTAAACTGGATGAAGGATTTTTTTGCATACATATACCAAAGGCTTTTTCCCCCTACAAGGGGGGTAGCCTAAAAGAAAAAGGCATAGAAACCACTCCCACCCATTCCATTTCCTATATATTCCACTCCCCTCCACCCTCCTCCCTCCCTCTTATCTTGGCACCTCCTGGGTGACGGGTCAGTCCTGCATCCTGTCCACTGCCCTGGGTCAGAAGCAGTGTTGCAAGACACAGTGTTCTGGGTGGCTAATGAAACTAAGGAGGCACAGTTTAACATATAATATAAAGACAATTGGCACGAACACAAGGGACAAACGTCCGGTTGTTACAGACGTCACGAGACATCTGACGCTACTTTTTCCCGCCAATCTCTCTACCCACGCCTTGCGGGCATTTGATAAAAATAATAAGTACTACTGAAATAATATAAATACATATTACAATATAAATATACAAACACAATGCTCGGCCCGCGCCCTCGGTGCCCACACCGAGCAACCAAGAAAAACTGACCGAGGTAGACAATACAATTACAGACAAGCCACACACAAACCACACGCACAAGTGGCTGACAGAAGTGTGACACACATGAAACTTAAGCACACCCAAAACATTACACAAATACATATACATAATTGAATACATAAACAACATATACAAACACAAAAAAAAGGACATAGAACTGGGTAAAACAGAAGAAATACAAGTAGTATATACAACAATTATACATACACAATGATAAATGTACTGGCGCCAGTAAAAAAAATAATCAGGGCAATTGCCGGACGTCCAGGACATGAAACATGAAACAATACAAAATACACAATATACAAAATACACATGAAATAGACAAGAGACATAGGACAATGGGAAGAACAAAACACCATTGGCAGAAAAATAACAGTTGTAAACATAACAAAGATTACATCCCCCACCACAGGTACGCCAAACCCAATTGAGTCTGCGCCAAGAAATTACATAATGTACAATAGTAAAGGCTAGGGGGTACAAAACTTCACAATCCAAATACATACAAATACACACAAAGACATACAAGAGGCTCACTCGATCACTTCGTGAACGTAGATGATACGAGTGGCCTACAATGGGAACATTGAGTGTTGGGGGAGGTAGGGTGAATGCAGGTAGGGGCACCTGCGTCTTTTTAAGCCTGTCGGAATGGCAAATCTCACTAAGACCCGTAGATGGGTCAAAAACCCTGAATTTGTTGGGATGGAGCTGTTCTGTTACTAAAAAGGGACCTGTGAATTTACAATTTAGTTTGGACTGGCGGTCCGGCATGCTCCTAAAGACATGATTCCAAACAAAGATGTTTACAGGCTTAGCACGACCATGTTGGTGTTGTAACATGTCAGCCTTGGAAATAACAAGTTTGTCCCTAACAGACGCATAAATGTCATGCAGCACATGACCCTGAAGTTTACTATAGTCATCTACATTGTAGAGGGGACGAGCTGGACTGTCAAGCATGTCATAAGGGAGTCTTTTTTTTTTATCCAAAGACAACATAATGGGGCGTTTTTCCCGTGGAAACATTTATGGTGCTGTTGATACAAGCACTAACATGGGGAAGCCAATCCTCCCAAGACTCATGAAAATGACTAGCAAGGTGACGTAAGATCTCCAAAAATTTTCTGTTCGTCCTCTCTACAAGACCATTGGACGCCGGATGATAAGCGGTAACAAATGTTTGTTTAATGCTGTAACGTGCACAAATGCCTGCCAAAACCTCGTTCTTAGATTCAGCCCCATTATCACTAAGGAGCACTGAAGGAGTGGTGTATGGACACAACACATGGGAAACTAAAGCATGTGCTACAACTGGTGCAGATTTGTTACATAAGGGAGCTAGGACCACAAAACGACTAAAATGATCCACACATACAAGGACATACACAGAGCCCTGTGTGCTACGAGGCAGTTGCAAAAGGTCTATAGCTACAGTCTGAAAAGGGCGAGAAGGAATAGGGTACTCTAAAATGGGAGCAGTGCTTGTAGAACCTTTGTTCTGGGCACAAGAACTACACCGGGCCACATGAGAGGCAATGTCTAGTCGCATTTTAGGCCAATAATACTTCTTCCGTGCCATAGCCAGAGTTTTGTCATGACCTGGGTGACCAGCCTGAGGGGCATCATGAGCAAGGGACAAAACAATGGGAACTAGAGACTCAGGGATCACTAGCTGCGCCACATCCTGCTCAAACACTTCCACATTACGAATGAGAACTTCGTCCTGTAGGGAAAATTGGTACAGAGGTACTGGTAAAGCTGGTAAGGTGGAATCATCACCAGACTCCAAAGCATAAATGACAGCAGACCAGACAGGGTCTTCACGCTGAGCTTTTACCAGATCCTGCAGGGAAAAGTTTTCAATCACGATAACAGCAGCAACAGGGATATTCCGTGAAAGTGCATCAGCAACATGATTAGCTCGCCCGGGCAAATGCTTTAGGGTTGGATTGAATTCCTCAATCGTGAGGAACCATCTGGCTAGGTGACCTGACAGATTCTTTCCTTGAAAAAGCTGAGTGACAGCAGTGTGGTCCGTGTAGACTGTAATAGGATATCCAAAAATGATATCACGGAAGTGCTTTAAAGCCCACACCACAGCCAGGGCCTCTAAATGAGTAACAGAGTAATGGGACTCAGGCTTGTTAAGAATGCGACTAGCATATGCAATAACATGAGGTCTACATCCTTCTACTTGTTGCATAAGTACAGCTCCAATACCTGTACCAGAAGCATCTGTACAAATAGTAAAGGGGATACTATAATCAGGGAAAGCCAATACAGGTGCTTCAGTAAGAGCAAGCTTCAAAGAATCAAAACTTGTCTGATGGACATCACGCCACTGGAAGGAAGAGTCCTTCTTGAGAAGGCGAGTGAGAGGGGAAGCAATTGAAGCAAAGTCTTTAATGAATGCACGATAGTATCCTGCAAGTCCAAGGAAGGACCGTACATTTTCAACCGACTTCGGTGCAGGGAAGTCTCTGACTGCCTTGATCTTTTCACCAGTGGTATGGATACCATGTTTGTCTACAACATGACCTAGAAACTGGATACTAGCCTTGAAAAAGGAACACTTGGGTAAGTTGAGTTTCAACCCAGCTTCAGCAAACCGTTGCAAGACCATGGACAACTTAGGAAAGTGGCTCTCCACATCTTTGGAAACAAGAATCAAATCATCCAGGTAAACAAAAAGTCCATTCCCAATTAAGCCATGAAATATAGAGTTAACTAAACGCTGGCAAGTCAAAGGAGCATTCCGCAAACCCATGGGGCAACGAAGCCATTCATAGTGCCCATTGGGAGTCGAGAAGGCCGTGATCTTACGAGACTTCTCCTCCAGGGGTATCTGCCAAAAACCTGCTTTTAAATCTAAAGTGGTGAACACTGTATTACCATTGCCAATGGACTGAAGAAGCTCACTTAAGATAGGCAGAGGATAATGATCAGGAAGAGTGACCTCATTGACTTTCCTATAATCAACCACAGGACGAAAAGATCCATCCTTCTTAGGCACCAGGAGAAGAGGCGAATTCCACTCGGAGTGGGACTCCTGTACAACACCTTCACTCAACAAATCGTCAACCAAGGACTGGGCTATAAGCCGACGAGAGTGAGGCAACCTGTAAGAGGGGACGTAAACAGGACGAGTGCCTGGCTGAAGGTCAATTCTATGAACCACACGATCCGTAACCCCTAACGGATCACCTGGTAAAGCCAAAGCCTGACGGAAAATCAGTTTCGCCTACAAATGTGGTGAGCTCAGAAGCTACACGAGCAGGGTCACGTGTTGGGGGAGACTGTAGAACAGAAGCTGCTATAATAGGTGAATCCTGGAAAGCAGCAACGCGTACCACCTCAAAGGAGCCTAAGTGACTGCCAGGAGAGAGAGAAATAGGAGCACCCGTGACATTGGTTACCATCGCCGTGGTAACGTGATCCTCACGAATAGTGGAGAGAGTTCCTTCTAGGGCAAGCCGACGAATACGAATAGAGTCAGGCAAAGAGAGAACGTCAGACCCAATTGGGGCACCTGAGACGCTCACTGGAACTCGAACAGAACTTGAAGGTTCAATAAGATGATCTCCCACAACAACAGCAGCACAATGAGCAACAGGGGCAGAGCGCTGAGAAATTGGGACAGGCACATGTGCGGACTGGTCAAGCACAGAAGAATCACAAACAGAAACTGGCCTATCCGAAGCAGAGATATCAAATTTGCAGAAAGTCACTACACGGCAACTAGGAGAAATATCTATGCTATGAGCTGTAAGAGCATCAATACCCAGGAGGCAATCACACTTAAGAGCAATCCCAGAGACAACAGCAAAAGTGACATTGAATACTGTAGCATGCGAGGAAAAATGTAAAGGAAGACAAACTGATCCAAGAACAAGCAAGGGAGAACCTTGCACAGAATGCAAATTATTACAAAAGGGAGATAAAGGGAGATTATACAATTCCCGTAAAGCAAAGTAAGCCTTTCTACTTAACAGACTACGTTCTGCACCAGTATCTACAGTGAATGAAAGAGGCGTATCCCTAGTAAAAAATTGAAAGGTAAATAATTGAGAAGATTCAACAGCCACAAAAGGAATTATTTGAGACCGAACATTGCTGGTCAACTCTTGGGGTTGGGAAACATGCGCTGGGGAAAATGGGATTGACGAGGCTGGTGAGAAGTCTCATCCCTAAGTTTCAAAACCTTGAAACATTGATCAGTCAAATGTTTACACTGACCATGAATATGGCAATAACTGAGTCTACTTGGAGGCTCTACTCTGGAATGGTCATGCGATTGATTAGAAGAAACAGTAGGTACACTCCTACTAACAGGGGACAGTTTTGACTTGTTTACCTGGCGCCTACGGCGGAAACAAAAATCGCTCGAATGACCAGACCTGTTACAAAAAGTACACAACAGGGGAGGGGGTGTAACTCTAGATTGAGGGGAACTAGGAGTAGAAACTGTAGACTGAGAGAGTTGAGGAGAACAAGGGAGATGACCCTGTTGATGAGCATTGCTAATACACAAAGAACTAGATGGGACTTCTCTCAGTTTACGAGAAAGTTGTGATGCAAAAGACAATAGAGTTTCATCAGGCCTATACTTGAGAGAAGATGCTGCTCGTCTCTCAGAAGGCACCAAAAAAGGATGTACAAGAGAAACTCAATAATAAGACGAAATCTATCTACAGAAATGTTACCTTTCTCTACCCAGTCCGACTGGGACAATGACTCGAAAGCTTCAACAGCAAGGATACTGGCCTGAGCTTGCGCACGGCGATAATCCAGAGTACCCAGTCGGGATACGAGAGTATCAGCCAGTTTGAAGCACCAATGGAACGCACCATCACCAAGAGTATCTGTGAAAAGTTTAAGAAAGTTAGATCGAAAGGTGTCATAATCATAGTTCAGAAGTTTAGGATCTAAACACGAAGCCGAGAGGAGCTCTGAAGCAAGAGAGCGGGGCACAATCTGGGGCCTCACAAAGGAGATCTGTTCAGGCCCCGTCGACACATTCGATTGTACGATTGCATCCTCGCACTGGCGGATAAATTCAGCCGCCCCATAATGATGATCTTCC
This sequence comes from Oratosquilla oratoria, assembly GCF_046742065.1. NCBI lineage: Eukaryota > Metazoa > Arthropoda > Malacostraca > Stomatopoda > Squillidae > Oratosquilla > Oratosquilla oratoria. The sequence continues at coordinate 8,460,726 of NC_134816.1, forward strand.
CCCGAAAATTGCACCACAGTTGGGTTTTGATGCAGTAATGTTACCCTATTACCCATTGGCTCAGATGAGCTTGGCGGACTGAGAAACGAAGGCCTCGATTTAGACATGGTGGGAGATGATAACTTTGTCCCTCTTCTTAGAAGCATATGAAAACACTAACACCAAACAAATACAACACTCTAACGCCAGTATGAAATAATGTAAAAAAAAAAAATAATATAGTGAATCACACGGACATGACATAAAATATACTTTACAGAAACACAAGCATTGACACTACCAATGCAATACATAGACCACAAGGAAGAAAAATTATATTACGACCGTAGGGAACACATGCGTCGCAGGCGATGAAGGTCGTCCGGGGTAACATTCAAGGGACGCGAATGACGTCACCACAAAAATTTATATAATTCATACAAACATAATTTGTATAATTCATACAAACATAATATATATAATGCATACAAACATAAGCATTGGAAAACAGAAACAATGCTATACATAAATCAATAATATAATAATACGTAAGTACATATACGTAAATAAACACAAGCGTCGCCGAGCGACGAGTCCAACAATCAAGGTAATACAAGCGACGCCAATGACGTCACTAACACGGGCCGGCGCGCGTCTCGAAGCCGGGAGATGCCCGGTCTTCACAGATTTAACTTTGGCATCCTATTGGAGCAAATAAACTGTCTAATTCACCATCCAGGTGCAATTTCCGCTGAGGGTACCCAAAGGAACACACAAAGCAATAATCAGGACTGGCGATGATGACGTCGAAGGAATAGCAGGAAAAAAAAATCACCTGACGGCAACAGGCCTGCGCCGAAATACAACTGAAGATACAGTGTCCAGAGCACTATAATGTCTATAAATATGTAAGGTCACTGAAAATACCTGAGCTGTAACGAAAAAAATGGGGAGAAAACACAATACGAGCCACAAACTGATGCGCACACTAGCCGGCAAATTAAAGTCACTAATTGTACTAGTCTTTGTAATAAAATGAGTCGCTAATCATTTATACCACTGCCACCAAATGTTCTGGGTGGCTAATGAAACTAAGGAGGCACAGTTTAACATATAATATAAAGACAATTGGCACGAACAAAATGGGCAAACGTCCAGTTGTTACAGACGTCACGAGACAACTGACGCTACTTTTTCCCACCAATCTCTCTACCCACGCCTTGCGGGCATTTGATAAAAATAATAAATACTACTGAAATAATATAAATACATATTACAATATAAATATACAAACATCGTGCCAACACAACAGCACATCCGCAGCAAGGCCGCTTCATAAATTTGGCGACACCCCCTCTCCATCCCCCCATGCAGAAAAGGAGAAGATGGGGAGAAATCCCTTCGGACTGCGTCAAATTTTTCTCATGCATATTTCCTCACCCCCCATCCCCCACCCACTCCCCCTCATGCATCACAGCATCATCTATACACAACCCCTCTCCATTCACCCCTATCTTCTGATCTCTCTTTTGTAATGCCCCTTTCACCCCATCCATGCATCTCATCCTAGGACGCCCCCTCATATTCACTCCTTCCACCTCTGCCTTCCACACTTCTTTTACTAATCTTTCTTCACTCATTCTTTCCATGTGTCCAAACCATCCCAATACTCTTTCATCAGCCCTATCTCCCAGTTCCCTTTCCACCCCTGTTCTCCTCCTCACCTCCTCATTCCTTACTCTATCCAGTCTAGTAACCCCCATCATACTTCACAGACATTTCATCTCAAACACATTCAAACTCCTCTCTTCCTCTCTTATGTTCCATGTTTCTTCCCCATACAATTCTGTTGGCACAATCACTCCTTCATATAACCTCCTTTTAGCATCCATTCCCAGATGTCTATTTCTCATTACACTTTTTAATCCACCAAGGCATTTACTCACTTCTCTCAATCTACATTCTACCTCCACCCCCACTTGCACCCAAGTATCTAGAACTACCCACTTCCTCCAGTCTTTCACCCTTAATGCTCACTTCCAGCCTGCTGTCACTCTCTCCCCTTGTACATCTCATCACCTTACTTTTACCCACATTTATCTTCAGCTTTCTTTCACACACCTTCTCAAACTCTGTCACTAACTTCCTTAATCCCTTCTCTGATCCTGCTACAAGCGCAGTGTCGTCAGCAAACAACAACTAGCTCACCTCCCACTTTTCTCCATTTTCTTTAATTATCTCCAACCCCTGACCCACTACCCTTGCATTCACCTCTCGCACCACCCCATCCATGTAAAGATTGAACAGCCAGGGCGACATTACACATCCCTGACAAAGTCCCGCCTTTACCTCAAACCATTCACTCTCTCCATTTCTAATCCTAACACAAGCTCTACTTCTCTCGTAAAAACTCTTGACTGCTCTTAACAGCTTTCCTCCTATCCCATATATCTGCAGTACCTCCCACAGTGCCTTCCTGTCTACCCTGTCATAAGCCTTTTCCAGATCCATAAAAGCCCAAAAAACATTCTTACCTTTTCCTATAGCTTTCTCACATATCTGTCTTACCACAAAAATCTGATCTACACAATCCCTACCTGTCCTAAACCCACACTGTTCCTCACCAATTACTACCTCTCTTCCTCTCCTAATCCTCTCAATTCAAGACCCTCCCATAAGCCTTCCCAACTACACTCAACAAGCTGATCCCTCTGAAACTACTACACTCACACTTGTCCCCCTTTCCCTTGTAAAGCGGAACTATACAGGCACTCCTCCAGTCCTCTGCCACTCTACCCTCTCTTAAACAAACATTAAATAACCTCACCATCCAGTCCACCATAACTGTACCTCCTTTCTTTAGACATTCTGCATGGCATCCATCCAGACCAGGTGCCTTACCTGCTCTCATCATCTTAACAGCTGCTTTCACTTCATCCTTCCCTATTTCTCCTCCATTTTCCTCACTCATCACTCTCATTTTCTTAGCGCTTTCCACTGCATCTACCTTTCCCTCCCTCTCCTCCTTCACATTTAGCAACTCCCTAAAATACTCTGCCCACCTTCCTCTCACTGCCTTCTCTTCCATTATTATCTCTCCATCTGCACCTTTTACCTTTTCTTCTCTACTTGATTCGCCTCCTCTTTCTCTTTTAATTTCCTTCCAAAACATATTTTTATTCCTTTCAAAATTTTCTGCATGCAAGGAAAATGAGGGTAATGCTCGGAGAAAGAGTTCAGCTTGGCAGGTGATTAGTGGAGTTCCATAGGGATCAGTATTGGCTCCAATAATGTTTACTATTTAAGTGAATGACATGGAGAAATATGTGGAATGTTACATGAGCTTCTTTGGAGATGACGCTAAATTGCTGAGGAAAGTAAATACTGAAACGGTTTGTGAATCACTGCTGAGACCTGAACATAGTTTAGAAATCGAGTCAGAATTGGGAAGTAAACCTCATCATCAAGAAATGCAGCATAATGGAATTTGGAAAAAGTAAAAAAAAAAAAAAAAAAAAAAAAAAAAAAATCAGGACAATATAAAATCAGAACAAAGGAAGTAAAAACATGGAATCTGTAAAAGACCTGGGAATAATCACAAATGACATGTTCCCTGATAAACGGATAAACAAAATTGTTAAATTGTTGGATAATACTACAGCTTGCTAAGATCAATAAAGGTGGCTTTTACTTATTTGGACAAAGAAATGGTAAAAAGAAAAAAAAAAAGAAAAACACAAGTAAGGCCTAGACTGGAGTATGCTGCGACACTATGGTCACTCAGTACCAAAAAGAATATAAAGAAGATTGAATCTAGAGAGCAACTACAAAGATGGCCCCAACACTTTCAGACCTGTCATATGAGGAGAGATTATTAACACTGAATTTACTGACTCTGGAAAAAAGAAGAGAAAGAGGTGACCTGCTGACCATCTCCAGAATCATGAAAGCCATGGAAGTCCTTGATAGAGAGGACTTACTAAATTGGGATAAGAGAAATACAAGGGGACATGAAAAGAAACAAAAAAAAAATAAACAGTTATAGAAGAAACTAAAAAAAAAAAAACAGTTTTCCACAAATAGCAGTGGATGTTTGGAACAAACTGGATGAAACAATTGTGTGTGCAAAAACCATACACGAATTTAAGAGCAAGCTAGACACTGTTAGATACAAAGACGGGACACCATGAGCATAGCTCCCCTTCCTGTAGGATACAACTAGGTAAAAATTTAAACCCTCCTCCTCTAGTATGTTCCATGTTTCTGCCCCATATGCTGTCAGCACACTCACCCCATTATACGATCTCCTCTTAGCATCTATTCCCAAATGTCTATTACAAAGGATTACAAAGGCGGAGCATGCCGACAGGAGATCTTTTGATCCATATCTAGGTCGGATGCAAAAAAAAAAAAAAAAATAATAATAATAATAAATAAAAACTATAATAATGTAAATAACAAATAAAGTACATAAATAAATGCATAGGTATAGTTAAAATAATAAACAAACAGGTAAATAGTAAATGATAGTAAATTGACATATAACTAATAATAAATGAAAATCAGACAGACAAATTATAACAAAACAAAAACAAATAATATAACATAAATCATAATCATTACAGCATCTTACTTAGGTATTTATCTAAATGATTCTTAAAGCTTCGAACTGAACTACATTGCACTACCTATGCAGGAAGTTTATTCCATTCATTAACTACACGGTTGGCAAAGTTGTTTCTACCTACTTCCAAATTGAATCTATTTCCGGACAGTTTGAGACCATTGTTTCTTGTCTGATTCTCATTCAATGTGAAAATCTGGTCACTTTTGATGTTGTCAATTCCCTTTAAAACCTTAAAGACCTGTATCAAGTCACCTCTGAGTCTACACTTTTTTAGGGAAAACAGATTCATGTGCTTAAAGGTCAGATATCAACAGATATACCATTCGCTAAAAATCATCGTATTGCTCGAAAAAGTACTTTTTAAAAGCATACAAATAAAGTTTTTACCTATTACCGAAGAATTTATTCAGAAAATTCACTTTTAATTGCGCCTCGCATACCACTTTTCCGAAGTCTAGATATTCAGAATAACAATATTGTTTGTTTGGCAACTGTGACGTCACGAACGCGGAATTCCCCGAACCTTTCCCGAAACGCACGGGCAGAATGTTTCGAATAGCAGATGACGCAATGAAATGAAGACAAAACTGTTTTTTGCCAAATTTGATAAGATGTAGATGGTGGAATTATATAGAATACCGTCAGTATGTTTTTTTATGTACATTAAACTGTAAATACAAAAAGTTATGGAAGTCTTGATATCTGACCTTTATAGGTCAGATATCAAGACTTCCATAACTGCCCGCGAGATTTAAGTCCCGTACTGAAGTGGTTAATGAGATTCGGTGACCATACGGAAACAGCATATTCCAAATGTGGACGAACTAACACTTTTTAATCCCCCAAGGCATTTACTTGCTTCTCTCCATCTACATTCTACCTTCACCGGCACTCCCTTTCCTGCCACATGCCTCCTGCCCCCAAGTATCTAAAGCTATTCACTTCCTCCAGCCTCTCTCCCTTAATACTCACTTCCAGTTTGCTGCCATCCTCTCCCCTTGTACATCTCATCATCTTATTTTTACCCATATTTACCTTCAATTTCTTCCTTTTGCACACCTTCCAAACTTGGTCACTTTCTTAATCCCTCCTCTGATCCTGCTACAAGCACAGTATTGTCAGCAAACAACAACTGGTAATATCTCTCTTGCTTTTTTTTTTTTTTTCCTCCCCCCTGCTCCAATCCCCTACCCATTACCCTTGCATTTACTTCCCACACCACCCCATCCATGCACACATTGAACACCCATGACAACATGACAAATCCCTGATTAGACAGTAGTGTGAAATAAGGGATGTGGGAATTGGGACTTATCTGGCAGCAATAGATTTGTGAGTGTAGCAAAAATCATAAAAATCTCTTTGAATCAGTATAGTAGAGCCATATGATTTATTGACTATATATATTTGTTTCAAATTGTTTTCCCCTTATACAGGAAGAGAAAGCAACATCAGAGTTGGCCATCGATCGCAATACGAGGCTTCTGCTGTTCAAACTAGTAAACAATGAAATTTTGGAGTCCATCAATGGAATTGTTAGTTCAGGGAAAGAAGCTGTAGTGGTGCATGCTATGGGAGGAGTGTAAGTTTTATTTTAATTTTGTTCACTTAAGATCAGATTTTAGAGCCATTTTCAAAAAGTTAATGTCAGCAGTGAATAATGACTAAGAGAGGATGTTGTCATTGTCATATTCAGTCATACATTGTTATAGATGTACAAGGTAATGTATTGAAAGATTCTTGATACTCTTAGATAATGTAAATAATTTATGTTGGTGGAACATCTGTCAAATAGAAAAGAGTACAGAGCAGGAGTGAATGGAGAAAAATGTAAATGGGTGAAGGGATGACACAGGTCAAAGGGATGTTCTTCCTATATGCTTCATATACAGTAATGAAGCAATGGGGGTAAACCAACTCCAGTTGTAGGGACCTACTGCAAAAGAGTTTTGCCTTGCTGCATTACCTTTAGCCAAGGTGCAGAGATGGGAGGGGTGGTTGAATAGGATTTATTGGTGTATTATTGATGAAAGGAAGGATAGCAAGAGTTATGGATGTCCATATTCATTGGGGAGAGAGTGCGGGAATATCAGAGCAGATGATTTTTTGGCAGAAGGTAAGTTGAGAGTAGAGGATAGGTTTAGAAAGAGGAAAATGGTGGAAGGTAGAAAGAGGCTTAGAGTAAACATTTTAAAAGAGAAGGAAAAGGAGCAGGAGTATAAGGAGAAGCTGAGAGAAGTGTGGGAGGTGGTGGTGAAGGATAGAGTAGAGGTAGGAGTGGAATGGGTGTGTTTCAAGGAGGAAGTGACAAGGTTTGCAAAGATTTTATGTGGAAAGAGAAGGATGGGAGGGAATAGACAGAAGGGTAGTAAGTGGTGTGATGATGAAGTGAAGCTGGTAGTGGATGAGAAGTGAATGTTTAGGGGTTGGTTGCAAAGTAGGACAAGAGAAACATATGAGAGGTAAAAAACATAAGAAAAAGGAAGAGAGCAGATGTAAAATGGAATAGGAATATGACAGAAGACTGAAAAGAATAAAAAGATGTTTTGGAAGGAAGTTAAGAGAGGAATGGGAAGTAAGTCAGACAGAGGAAAAGGTAAAAGCTGCAGATAGACAGATGCTAATGGAACTGAAGGCAGTAAGGGGAAGATGGGTAGAGTATTTTAGAGAACTGTTGAATGTAGAGGAGGATAGGGAGGGATTAATTGTGATAGTGGGAGACAATAAGAAAAGCATGGTGATGGGAGAGGAAAGTGGAAGAGATATAAGAAAAGATGAGGTACAAGTAGCTTTGAAAATTATGAGAACTGGTAAGGCACCTGGGTTGGATGGGTGCCATGTGAAGTGTCGAAAGAAGGGAGATACAGTAATAGTGGACTGGCCTAAAAGGTTTTAATGTGTATCTAAGGGAGGGAAAAGTGCCAGAGTACTGGAGATATGCTTGTATAGTTGTACTTTACAAAGGAAAAGGGTACAAATGTGATTGTAGTAGTTTTAGAGGGGTCAGTTTGGTGAGTGTAGTTGGAAAGGCGTATGGGAGGGTTTTAATTGAGAGAATCTGGAGAGGAACAGAGTAATTGGTGAGGAGCAGTGTGGGTTAAGGAAAGGTAGAGGATGTGTTGATGAAATTTTTGTGGTTATGCAGATTTGTGAGTAGGCTTTGGCGGAAGTTAACCTCTTCACTGTGGGGCACATCGCACGTCTGGCAGCATTAGCTGCCAGGCGTGCGATGTTGCGTCATGATAATCACATTATAAAAAATAAAGTCACTATTCAAACGCTCGTTCTCTTTCACCCATGAATTTTGATAACCATAGAAAATATGATGAAGCCAGTTTAGAGAGAATGAGGGTCATCCAGGTACGACTACAATAAATATAATCAAGACGCCGACGTCGGCATCATCGCATACCCACTTGCTCCTCGTGACGCCTACGTAGGCATCACCGTATGGAAGTGGTTAAGGATGTTTTTTTGGGACTTTATGGATTTGGAGAAGGCTCATGACAAGCTAGACAGGAAGGCACTGTGAGAGGTATGGCAGATATATGGGATTGGGGTAAAGCTGTTAAGGGCAGTTGAGTTTTTACTAGAATAATAGATCGTGTATTAGGATTGAAAATAGAGTTAGTGGTTTGAGGAAAAGGTTATGTCACCATGGATGTTTAATGTTTGCATGGATAATGGTGATATGGGAAGTAAATATGAGGGTAATTTGCAGGGAACTAGAAATGGTTAAAGATAGTGGAGAGAAGTGGGAGGTGAACCAGTTGATGTTTGCTGACTACACTGTGCTTGTGGCAGGGTTAGAGGAGGGATTCAGGCAGTTTGTGATGGAGTTTGGGAAGGTATGTGATAGGGGAAATTGAAGGTAAATGTGGGTAAAAGTAAGGTAATGAGGTTTACAAGGGGAGAGGATGGCAGTGAGTCTTAAAGGAGAGAGGCTGGAGGAAGTGGACAATTCAGGTATATGGAGATGCATGTGGCAGGAAATGGAGGAATGAGGACGGAGATAAAATGTAAATTGAGAAAATCAAGTAAATGTCTTGGGGGAGTGAAGAGTGTCATGAGAAATAGGCATGTGGGAATGGATGCAAAGAGAGGATCATATTAAAGGGTGATTGTGCGTACAACACTGTATGGGGCGGAGATTAGGAATCTTCCACAGCATGGTTCCAAGCAGGCAAGACGAAAACAAACACTTTACAAACTTTACACAATGGAGCACTGAGAGTAATAATAGGAGGTGCATAGCTGTGGCCAAAGCCATCACCTTTACCCTATATGCATGGACTGTTGAAGAAGTTAGCAGTCACTGCTGGGAATTGGAGAAAAGTGTGGGAATCAAATGCACAGCTAAGCAAATATGAGACCAGCATGCTTTCAATTACTCTGCCAGCAAACTCCAAAGTAGTAACAGGATGCACTAGAACCACCATAATTGAAACTTGTATACAAAAACAAAAACCTTGCCCATAGAGCACCACAAAAAAATGACAGGAATGCAGTACTATGCCAGAACCCTTAAAACCACTCACTCTTCACACTACAATTTACAAGCACCACCAACAGGATTCAACAAAAATCTACACCATCACCATACTACTCAAACATCTATAACAACCTACTTCCTATACTACACAAAACAGAGACGGGACTGCTCGGACAGACAGTCTAGGGAACGACAACAACAACAACAACTACACAAAACAGCCACACAAAAACACATACACACTCAGATCACTAAACAAGCTCTTGAAGACAGACCACCGAACTCCATACTCCACCAACAACCCCCAGACACAAGTCCCCCCCCCCAAAAAATAAATAAATAAAATAAAATAAAATAAAATAAAAGATCCCACACCTGATGAAAATCACAGTAGACCTGCACTCTGGACACCATGCAGCATTAAAACAGTATCAACATGGAATAGGCCTGCCCACAGATTGAAACTCCAAGTTCAGCCACCACACAGAGGACACAAAACACATTGTACACGATGAGTAGGCTGTGGTACTCAAAGTGACCAGTAAAGTTTTCCATTTCTTGAAGTGGGTATAGTTTTGGCATAATGGAGAAAGTGAAAGAAGAAAAAATAACAAATAAACCAACGAAGAGAGGATTAGACGTAAGTATAGTGGAGAGCCCAAGAGGTGTGATCCCCAAGAGACACCAAGGAAAAATCAAAGGTGGGAAAATAAGCGTTTTTCAGGATTTAAAAGAAACCCAAGCAAAATAGGCAATAGCTTAGACATAGATAGAGATATTAGATATAGTAATGCATTAAGGAATCGTGAAGTAAATGATTTAATGGAAGAAATCATAGACTTAAATGAGATTATTGAGCGGTTCTTAGAGAATTGATTACGTTGCAAAAGAGTAATGAGCAAATGATCAAAGAACTAGGCAACCTAAAGAGCAAAATTGAAATCCTAAAAAGAGAAAACAAAAGAATGAAAAATGAGGACAAAAAAAGAAAACGAAGAATTGAATAAGGAGCTCAAAGAACAATTACAAGCAGTGACCGGAAAGGTGGAAGAGTCAATCACAGAAATAGACCTCACTGAAATAAAAAATCAGTGGGAACAAGAAGAGGAAAATAGAAAAATATCCTTTAGTGAAATAGCACAAAAACAGATGGAAAATACAAAAACAGTCATAAAAGTGATTAAAGAAAAGGAAAATTGAGTGAGAGATACAGTTGACAAAGGTAAGTGCATTGTGGCCCATGGTATGCAGGAAAAACATGATATGTATACATACCAGAGAGAAAAGGAGAAGGAAATAGCTTAGGAAATTTTGAAAGAAATACAGGATGAAGGACAGAGGCTTGATAAAAAAAATTATGAAATCCACTGGATAGGCAAATATTAAAAAGAAAACAGACCACTGGAAATAAAACTAAGAACTCAAATGATAGCAGAGGAGATATTATCAAAAGCGGTTAAATTGGCAAACAGTGAGAAATTCAATCATATATTAATACAAAAGGAAATGAGTGATGAGGAAAAGGACAAAGACAAAGCTCTCAGAATTGAAGCCAATGACAGAAATGAGAAAAGAACAGAGATAGGAAAAAATGAGTTTTTTTGGAGAGTGCTGGACTTGAGACTGAAAAAATGGTACATCAAAAAAATGGAAACTTAAACCAAAAAAGGAAGGATAATATGAAACTAAAGGTGGCATACACAAATATTGATGGCATCATCTCTGGAATCAATTAACTAAATGACTATCTAGAAATGGAAAAACCTGATATGGGAATTGTGGAGACAAAACTGAAAGGAAATATATCAACAAGCATAGTGGGACAAGGCCTATACAACCATTGGGTGAAAAATAGATCAGAAAAGCAGGGAGGAGGTGTCATGATATTGACCAAAAGGGATCTAAATGTCACAAAAATATATGAAGGCTAAGGCAGTGTAGAACTAATTATGATCAAAATTGTAAACAAAAGGATGAAAGGCAGAAAATTTGTTGTAGTAAAAACACAGGCTTGGTCGGATAGTGAACATTCTAAATTACTGGAAGACACATTGAATGCACCAAATGAGTTACTAAAAGAGGATGGAAACATAGTAATCATGGGCAGTTTTAATGCAAAGGATATAGTTTGGGAAGAAATGATAAAAGGGGGAGAGGATCATTGTAGCAACATCCTACTAGGTATGACCATCGAATACACCCTAACTCAATGGGTTAAGGAAAATACTAGATATAGAAACAATGAGGAACTGTCAAAACTAGACTTAATATTAACTTCTGAACCAGATATTGCGAACAAAATGGAGTACAAAACACCAATTGGAAAGAGTGACCATATACTAATAGAGTTTGAATTAAAAGAACAGGCTTACGACAGGGTAGACAGAAAGGCACTGTGGGAGGTTTTGCGGATATACGGGATAGGAGGAAAGCTTCTAGGAGCTGTCAAGAGTTTTTATGAGAGTAGTAGAGCTTGTGTCAGGATTAGAAATGGAGAGAGTGAGTGGTTTGAGGTAAAGGTGGGACTTCGTCAGGGATGCGTTATGTCGCCCTGGCTGTTCAACTTGTACATGGATGGGGTAGTACAAGAGGTAAATGCAAGGGTAGTGGGTCAGGGATTAGAGATGGCTAAAGAAAATGGAGAAAAGTGGGAGGTGAGCCAGCTGTTGTTTGTGGACGACACTGTGCTTGTGGCAGGATCGGAGGAGGGATTGAGGAAGTTGGTGACAGAGTTTAGAAGAGTGTGTGATAGAAGAAAGCTGAAGATAAATGTGGGTTAAAGCAAGGTGATGAGATGTTCAAGGAGTGAAAGTGACAGCAGACTGGAAGTGAGCAGTAAGGGAGAGCGACTGGAGGAAGTGGATAGTTTTAGATACTTGGGTGCAAATGTGGCAGGAAAAGGTGGAGTGAAGGTAGAATGTAGATTGAGAGAAGTGAGTAAATGCCTTGGTGGATTAAAAAGTGTAATGAGGAATAGACATTTGGGAATGGATGCTAAGAGGAGACTGTATGAAGGAGTGATTGTGCCAACAGCACTGTGTGGGGCAGAAACATGGAACATAAGAGAGGAAGAGAGAAGGAGTTTGAATGTGTTTGAGATGAGGTGTCTGAGAAGTATGATGGGGGTTACTAGGCTAGATAGAGTGAGAAATGAGGAGGTGAGGAGGAGAACAGGGGTGGAAAGGGAGTTGGAAGATAGGGCTGATGAAAGAGTATTGGGATGGTTTGGACACATGGAAAGAATGAGTGAAGAAAGACTAGTAAAAGAGGTATGGAAGGCAGATGTGGAGGGAGTGAACATGAGGGGATGTCCTAGGATGAGGTGGATGGATGGGGTGAAGGGGGCTTTGGGGAAGAGGGGAATGCCTGTTGAGGAAGGATGGGAGAGGACAGAAGACGGGTGAATGGAGAATGGTTGTATATGGATGATGTTGTGATGCATGAGGTGGAATGGGCGGGTTGATGGGGGGTGAGGTAGTATGTGTGAGCAAAATTTGATGCAGCCCGAAGGGATTTCTCCCTGTCTTCTCCTTATAGCATGGGGGGATGGAGAGGGGGGGTCGCCGATTTAATGAAGCAGCCTTGCTGTGGATGTGCTGTGACTTGCGACACTGCTTCTGACCCAGGGCAGTGGACAAGGTGCAGGGATGACCTGTCATCTGCGAGGTGCTAAGATAAGAGGGAGGGTGGAGGAGTGTTGAGTGTATTCAGGGATGGAATGGGTGGGAGTGATTTTATGCCTTTTCCTTTTTGGCTACCTCCCTTGTAAGGGGGAAAAAGCCTTGGTATATGTATGTATGTATAACAAAAGGTGCAGCGAGGCTAAAGACAGAAGAGACAAAGCCTGGAAAAAATGAATAAAAGAAGAAAAAAAAACATCTAAATGGAAAACATGTATAAAACTTAGGAATGAATATGTGAATACACACAGGAAAGAAAAAAGAAATTAAGAAAAGGATATTATAGACAAATGTCAGGCTCAACCCAATTTCTTTTACAGATATATTAATGAAAAACTAAAGGATAAACACAAAATAGGGAAATTGCGTAAGGAATATATAGATGATACAGAAATGGCAGAAGTCATGATCAGACATTTCAGGTCAGTTTTTACAATTGAGAGCTCACAATTTTGGGAAGATGGAAAACAAGAAAGATCACCCAAAATGGAAGAAATAAAGGTAACACAAAAAGAAATAAGAGATCAAATAAAAAAAACCTAGATGTCAGGAAATTGCATGAACTAGACGGAATTGCAAATTGGATACTGAAAGAGTGTATAGATGAACTGACAGACAAACTATACAAGATAATAGACTCCTCAGTCAAAGAAGGAAAGGTACCACAAGATTGGAAAGATGCAAATATAGTACCAATATACAAAGGAGGAAATAGGGAAGACCCTACAAATTTCAGACTGGTATCCCTTACAAGCACAGTAACAAAAATATGTGAAAAAGTCATCAGAAATAAATGGACCAAACACTTGGAGGAAAATAAAATAATAAACCCTAAACAATTTGGCTTTAGAAGGGGAAGACGTGTACCACAAACTTAATTTGCTTTTACTCGAGATTAATTGAGATAATACAAAAAAGAGATGGCTGGGTAGATTGCGCCTTCTTGGATTTGCAAAAGGCATTTGATGAGGTACCACATAAAAAATTGATAAGAAAAATTGAAATGATAGGGATACAGGGTAAGCTGCTAGAATGGATGAAGGACTTCTTAATTGGAAGAAAAATGAGAGTGGTACTTAGAGTAAAAAATTTGAACTGGGAAGATGTGAAAAGTGGAGTCCCGCGAGGCTCTGTATTGGCTCCTTTAATGTTTACCATATATATAAATGATATGGATGAGGGAGTAAATTTTTACATGAACTTCTTTGTGGACGATGCCAAATTACTCAAGAGAGTAAAAACTGAAGAAGATTGTAGATCGCTACAAGAAGACCTAGACAAAATATGGGAATGGAGTCAGAAATGTGAGATGAGCTTCAACATTAAGAAATGTAACATAATAGAATTTGGAAAAAGCAAAAATAGAGTATCGGGCCAATACAAAATTGGAAACAAAGAAGTAAAAAAAAGTCAATTCTGAAAGGGACCTGGGAATAATCATCTCAAGCGACTTGACACCTGACAAACACGTCAAAAAATTATTTGGAGAGACTTTTAACTTACTAAGATCAACAAAAGTGGCTTTCGACTATTATACGAAGAGATGGTTAAAAAAATAGTTGTTACACTGATAAGACCTAAACTAGAATATGCTGCAATAGTATGGGCACCCAGCGCAAAGAAGAACATAAGAAAATTAGAAAGAATCCAAAGAACAGCAACAAAAATGGCACCTACACTGGCAAATCTGACATATGAACAAAGATTGGAGAAACTATATCTGTCAACACTGGAACAGAGAAGAGAAAGAGGTGATTTATTGACCATTTACAGAATTATGAAAGGGATGGAAATCCTCGATAGAGATGACTTATTGAAGTGGGACATAAGAGAAACAAGAGGACATGAAAAGAAACTAAAGAAGGACACTTATAGAAGAGACCTGAAAAAGAATGGCTTCCCACATAGAGTGATTGATATCTGGAACAAACTGAACAGAGAAACAGTGAATGCCAAAACTATACACGATTTTAAGAATAAACTGGATGTGGATAGATACGAAAACGGGTCACTACGAGCGGAGCTCTCGTCCCGTAAAATACAACTAGGTAGGTAAATACTACAATGTCCCACACCATAAAAATCCGAAGATGACAACACAATATATCTTTCCTGAGTGACTTGTGGTCCTGCCTGAAGGCCATAGGTCTTTTGTAAGAGAGACCAGGGGAATGGATTGATTGATTGTTAAGTAGTATTTTGTTAAGCCATCCTTTACTTGTTGGTATGGTTTGTGAATGGAATGACCCTCTTTGAATCTGTTATTTTGGTAAGATGGGTATGTATGATCTAATTCTTTGTCCAAGATCAATCTTTCCATCACTTTAGAAATGGTAGAGAGGAGAGAGTAGAGTCCATAGGATGCTGGGTTTTTAATTAGTCATAGGATGGGGATTATGAAGTTCTTTTTTCCATATTGTTAGGATGCCATCATGCAACTAAAAATTATTGAAGACAACTGTAAGGCCTCCTGCTACCAGGCTCAGATGTTTCAGGTGGTAATTTAATATCTTCAGAACCTTCTGTGTGAGTTTTCAATTTTATTGACAACTATCTCTGTGTCTGCTGGAAAAGGTGGGCCAACTTCTATCTTTACCTTGCATATCTGTTTTGATATTACTTGATTTCTGGTGTTGTACTGGTACTGACATAAATGCACACTACAAGGAGGTAGATATGGTGATGATGGGCAGAGATTTAGAGATGGTCAGAGATAGTGAAGGGAAGTGAGAGGTGAGCCAGTTATTTGCTGATGACACCACTTGTGCCCGGGTCAGAGGAGGGTCTTAGATGGTAAGTAACAGAGTTTTGGGTTTTGGAAGCCCCTTTCGGGGGTCCAGGTAGTAGGACTCCTAATCCCATCCCCTGTCCCTTTTTTGTCGCCTTTTACGACTCAAGCGGGAGAACTTGGTGGTAGCATTCTCTTCCCCCACCACATGGTCGGCAAAAACAGAAAATGAATACTCAGAGAAATGGTACAGGACAGCAACAAGGGGTTGGTATATGTATGTATGTAAAAGGAAACTGATGAGATGTACAAGAAGTGAGGGTGGAAGTGAGCTGGAGGCAAATCTTGATGTAGAGAGGTGCCAAGAGTCAGAAAGTATATTTTTATTTGTTAATATTACTTTGCATATGTTGTAATGCAGAGAGGTAAGAGCCAAGAGTCAGAAAGTATATTTTTATTTGTTAATATTACTTTGCATATATTGTAATGCAGTAATGGTGATGGCAACCTATTTCTCCAGGTATGAAGAAAATCCGTTACCATCTGAAGTCATAGTTAAAATTTTCAAGACAACTCTGACCAACTTCAAGACAAGGGAACGCTACATAAGAGAAGACTATAGATTTAAAGACCGTTTCTCAAAACACAACACTCAAAAGGTAAATGGCTAATTGTTCTTTGTTTTTAGATATTTAACAAGAAGGTGGATATGTGTGTATTTACCTAGTTGTATTTTGCAGGAGAAGAGCTATGCTCGTAGTGACCCGCAGTTGTATCTTTCCACATCCAGTTCTTTCTTAAAATCATGTATAGTTTTAGCACTCACTGTTTTCTCTTTCAGTTTGTTCCATGTATCTATTACTCTGTGTTTGAAAGCTGTTCTTTTTCAAATCTTTTCTGTAATTGTCCTTAAGTTTCTTCTCATGTCTTCTTGTATTTCTTCTGTCCCATTTAAGTAAGTCATCCCTATCAACGATTTCCATCTTTTTCACAATTCTGTAGATGCTGATCACCTCTTTCTCTTCTTTGTTCCAGATTTGATAAGTTTAGTTTGTCCAATCTTTGTTCATATGTCAACTTCCTAAGTCTTGTGCCATCTTTGTCAATGCTCTTTTATTTTTTTTTTTTTTTTTTTTTTTTTTTTTTTCTAGGTGTCCATAGCTTTCTCCATACAGATGAAGGTATTACCAGTGAAACTAGTATTTTCTTTACCATTTCCTCATCCATGTAGTCAAAGGCCACTTTCATTGATCTTATCAAATTGTAAGTTTCTCCAACTATTTTGTTCACATATTTGTCTGGTGTCATGTCATTTGAGATAATTACTCCTAGATCTCTTTCTGAGTTTAATTTTGTAACTTCCTTTGTACCAATTTTGTATTGACCAGATATTCTATTTTTACTTTTTCCAAATTCCATCATACTACATTTCTTAATGTTGAAATTCACTTTGTTCTTTATACTCCATTTCCAGCTTTTGTCCAGGTCTTCTTGAAAAGATTTGCAATCTTCTTCTGTACTTACTCTTTTCAATAGTTTCGCATCATCTACAAAGAAGTTTATATAACTTTCGATGCCTTCATCCATGTCGTTTATATAAACAGCAAATATTATCGGAGCCAATATGGAGCCATGGGGGACTACTTATCATATTTACCCAATTTGAGTTCATTTCTCTAAGTACCACTCTCATTTCTCTTCTGTTCAAGAAGTCTTTCATCCATCCATGCCAATAATTTTCCCTGTATTCCACCTATTGTTTCAATTTTTCTTTGTAGCTTTTTGTGTGATACTTTGTCAAAAGCCTTTAGTAAGTCCAAGAAGGCACAGTCTGCCCAATCATATCTTCCTTGTATTATTTCTACCAATCTTGAGTAAAAGCATATTAAGTTTGTAGTACATGATCTTCCACTTCTAAATCCAAATTGTGTGTGTGTGTGTGTATTTACCTTACTTAAAATTAATTTCTTTGTATGAATAGGAGCATGTTTCACCATTGCATAGGGAATCTCATCAGGTTATCATTACATGATGACAAGGCTGAATCAGATTCCTTTTTGCTAAATGGTTGGTTGTAAGACTTAGTTTTATTGGTAGAGAAATCTAGAGTATTTTTCTCTTCTCAGAGTCGAGATATAGGTGAGACTTGTGATTTACTGGATATATTTGCAAAAAGACTAGTAAAAGAGGTATGGAAGGCAGATGTGGAGGGAGTGAACATGAGGGGACGTCCTAAGATGAGGTGGATGGATGGGGTGAAGGGGGCTTTGGGGAAGAGGGGAATGTCTGTTGAGGAAGGACAGGAGAGGACAGAAGACAGGGGTGAATGGAGAATGGTTGTATATGGATGATGTTGTGATGCATGAGGTGGAATGGGCACAGTCTGCCCAATCATATCTTCCTTGTATTATTTCTACCAATCTTGAGTAAAAGCATATTAAGTTTGTAGTACATGATCTTCCACTTCTAAATCCAAATTGTGTGTGTGTGTGTATTTACCTTACTTAAAATTAATTTCTTTGTATGAATAGGAGCATGTTTCACCATTGCATAGGGAATCTCATCAGGTTATCATTACATGATGACAAGGCTGAATCAGATTCCTTTTTGCTAAATGGTTGGTTGTAAGACTTAGTTTTATTGGTAGAGAAATCTAGAGTATTTTTCTCTTCTCAGAGTCGAGATATAGGTGAGACTTGTGATTTACTGGATATATTTGCAAAAAGACTAGTAAAAGAGGTATGGAAGGCAGATGTGGAGGGAGTGAACATGAGGGGACGTCCTAAGATGAGGTGGATGGATGGGGTGAAGGGGGCTTTGGGGAAGAGGGGAATGTCTGTTGAGGAAGGACAGGAGAGGACAGAAGACAGGGGTGAATGGAGAATGGTTGTATATGGATGATGTTGTGATGCATGAGGTGGAATGGGCGGGGGGGATAGGGGGTGAGGTAGTATGTGTGAGCAAAATTTGACACAGCCCAAAGGGATTTCTCCCCGTCTTCTCCTTTTATGTATGGGGGGACGGAGAGAGGGGGGTCGCCGATTTAATGAAGTGGCCTTGCTGTGACCTGGGCAGTGGACAAGGTGCAGGGATGACCTGTCATCTGGGAGGTGCCATGATAAGAGGGAGGGTGGAGGAGTGTGGAGTGTATTCAGGGATGGAATGGGTGGGAATGATTTTATGCCTTTTCCTTTTTGGCTACCTCCCTTGTAAAGGGGAAAAAGCCTTGGTATATGTATGTATGTATTTGCAAAATGATTGGCTAAAGAATTACTCACATCTACAGCACTGGTTAAAATTTGCCCGTTTACGTGTAATACTAGGGGTGGATTTGGAGCTAACTTCCCTGCAATTTTCCTGAGCTTTCTCCATATAGATGAAGGTGGAGTTCTATCATTTATTGAGGATACATATGATGTCCATGAAGCACATTTAGCAGCCTTTACTGCACGACAAATTTGTGCCCTACATTTCTTATGAAAAAAATTAGACTTTCCTCTGTGTGGTGTCTATGACATCTGGTAAGAGATCTTCTTGTCAATCTATCTAGCACCTGGAGTTCATTGGACCACCAAGGAACTGGTCGACGTCGAAATAAACCTGTAGACTCGGGGATGGAGTTGGTACCAGCAAAGTGGAAGGTTCTGTTCAACAGCTCAATTGCACTATCCACTGTCTGGAAGTTGTCAGCATCTCCCTCTATATCGCTCTGCTCCTAAAAATTTTCCCAGTCGGCTTTTTCCAAGATCCACCTTGGTGATCTATGTGTAGGAAAATTAAAAACGGCATCAATTACAATAGGTGCATCGTCACTGGTATGCCAATCGTCCAGCGTTCTCCAACTGAAATCAGTTAAACAATTCGAGCTGGCTATAGAAATATCAATACATGATAATGTTCCTGTTTGCATATGGAAATGAGTAGGCTCCCCTGTGTTGAGTAATCCAATATCCTCATTTTCTATGAGGGATGCTATTATGTTGCCTTTGGCATTTGCTACTACATCATCCCATAAGGGGTGTCTGCTGTTCGTATCACCAAGTATGAGGAAAGGCTGCGGAAGCTGTTGGAAAAGATTTTTCATATCTTCATCAACTGGTCACTGGGAGGTATATAAATAAAACATACTGTGTACCTTCTTATCCCAAGATCTACTCGCACTGCAACTGCTTGTAATGGGGTTTGCAAATGAACAGTTTTTTGAGGAGCGTCATGGCAAACATATAGAACACTTCCACCATGACTTCCTTCTTGGGGATTATATGAGGTTCTATAACCGAAGTACTCCTTGGGACAGGGAGTATTTTGGTCTATTTGCTCTCTTGTAAGCAAACAACTGTAGGTGATATATCATGTATTTGTAGTTTAAATTCCTCATATTTCGCCCGTAGACCCTGACAATTCCATTGTAGTAATAATATAAAATTTAGTTTTTGTTTTTGGAAGACTTTTTGTGTAGTCTTCCTATTGGCACTGCTTATTTTGTAGGTGGGACTACTACTAACTGCTGTACTGTTTGATAGAGTTGGTCTTGAAACAATGGGGTTTGCTGCCAGCATTCATTCCTTTTTTTGTATGTTTCTTTGATGGATGGAGATGTTCCTCATGAATCTCAGCCTTTATATTATAAGTTTTGGTGGTACTTGGATTTTTTTGTGATTCGGAGTTGGTTACTGTATCAGAATTCCATGAGGAAAGGACTTCATATCTATTTGAGGTGCTTATTTTGGCATTTTTTGGTTTAGGAGAAAGTGATGGAGGTCTCTCACGTTTACGGTTATCTGATGTACTAGTATTATTGACTTCCATATCTAATGCTTGAGGTAGTTTTTTATCCTGACTGATCTCCCCGAGATCAGGTAACGATGATGCCTGAGATGGGGAAGGCAAGGATGGAGAAGTGGGGGATGAAGGTCTCTCACCATTAATTGAAGAACCATTCTTCTTTGGGGCTATCTTGTCCTCCTTGGAGGGTTGTGCTCTAGCCTCAACAGGATGAGCACTTGACCCAGATGGCTGGGCCACTACCACAGGGGTTGATGCACCTGCTAGAGGAGGTGCAACCACTGATCCCCTTGTGGTAGCGAGGGGTAGTGGATTTAGAGCTCTCGCATAGCTCTTTGAATGTCCCATTTGTCTTTTTGCGTAGCCAATACTTATGTGCTCAGCATTTGCTTTATCGGTTGCTGCCAGTTCTAATTTGAATATTTCACAGCTCCTATCATTAGATTTATGTTCTAGCTGGCAGTTTACACATTTGGGAGTTCTGGAACATGCATCGTGATGAAGATCAGAACAGTTAATACAGAGTTTAACATTTTTACATACTTTCGATGAGTGGCCATACTTAAAACAATTGAAACATTGCATTGGTCTTTGGTGGAAGGGTCTTACTCTCACCCGTTCGTTCTCAAATGTTACGTGGGAAGGTATGTCAGAGTCGATGAATGTCAAAATTATCATACCAGTATTAGATGCCTTTTTTACTTTCCATACTGTAGAGGGGCTCATGTTCAGGATTACAGTTTCTGTCAAGTCATACAGATCTTTGTCAAAGATGACTCCTCTTCCATAACTAAAGTTTAAATGAGGCTTGATCTCCTTAAGCATTTCATTATCTTTAACCTGCATCAGAAGCATCATCTGGGCTTGCGTTTTGGATTTTGCATGTACTAGCACAGTGAATTTTCCAAGACGGGAAATGTCTCCACTTTTAACCCCTTCCATACGGTGCCGCACACGTAGGCGTCATGGGGAGCGAGTGTATTCGCGAGGCTGCCATATCGGCGTCTTGATTATATTTATTGTAGTCGCCCCTCCATAATGACATTCTTTCTAATTCTTTTGTAATCACATTTTCTATGGTTATCAAAATTCACGGGTGAAGAGAGAACGATTGATATAAGCGGTGACTATATTTTATGATGCGAGTATTATTACGACACGTCGTACGGCTGGCATTGGCTGCTGCCACCGAGATCAAAGTCCATGACGCCTACGTGTGCGGCACCGTATGGAAGGGGTTAACCACTTCAATACGGGACTTAAATCTCGCGGGCAGCAGCCAATGCCAGCCGTACGACGTAACGAAATAATATTCGCATCATAAAATATAGTCGCCGCTTATATCGATCGTTCTCTCTTTCACCCGCGAATTTTGAAAACCACAGAGAATGGGATTAAGGGCGCATTTGGGAGAATGTAAAAACACAGGGGCGACTACAATAAATATAATCAAGACGCCGATATGGCAGCGTCGCGAATCCACTTGCTCCTCATGACGCCTACGTGTGCGGCACCGTATGGAAGGGGTTAATGCCACCTACTTTCTTTTGGAGGTACCCGCTAAATTTGTAATAATTATGATTTTCTTCCTTTGCTGTAGCAATCAACCACATAGGAGGATTGGGAGTCCTTGAGTTATCATCATCTAGTTACTGATCAATAGCTGGAGCCCATTCAGATGGTACATATATATCTAGAGTACTTGGAACTCTGTCTGTTAAAGCTCCTCGTAAATAAGATTCACATTTTTAGGCTGCCTATGTTACAGCTGGCTTTGAGTGCATCTTCATATTTACTAAAAATTAATCCAAGCTTCCCACTTTTGTTTATTTTCAAGGAAGTTCTTTCGAATTTCTGAGATATTACCAAAGTCACCTTGGGTATTTGAGATAATCTCATAGTTACATTGAAGAGGAATGTCTTCAATGTGAAGAACTCTAAGTTTTCTAATGGTTGTTGATTTTCCCATCTGAGGCTTGATAGATTTATTCTGAAATTTGCCTTTTTCCTTATCTTTGGTTGTGCCGAGAGAGGAGTTCAAGTTAGGTCCAGGTTTGTCAGGAGAGTCTGGGGGTGGAGGTATAGGTGCCAGTTTGTTACTTGCTGCAGAGTTATCGTTTTCTACATTAGTTGTGGCCATATTTGAAAGTTAGTTAAGAGTAATGCATGGAAGAAAGATAATATGGCCTCCCAATACCTTGGGAGGTGGAGGAAAGTTCCCCATAGGACCAGAAAGTTTCAGAATATGGTCACTTACACATGCAGGACCTCGGAATTAAGCTGTAGACTTTGACAACCCGATTTGTCCTCTGGAGTTTTGTCCCATAAAGAATGGGGCCGGCGTAGTCATCCTGCATGTGTGCTGGAAAGGGGGGAAAGGAAGTCAGCAGCCAGGTACCTTCCTCACAGACATGTATTCCCCAGTTGGCGGGCTTTTGGCTCTCGCAGGGAGTAGGGACCTCACAGTATACATCCCCACTTGACTGGGTTCAAGCATGCGGCTTGGAAGGCACCAGGTTACCAGAACCTTCCCAGTAAGTACAAGAAAAAGACTGGAGTGTAGAGCTGGGTAGGCAATATGAAGAAGAGGGATAGGCGAGTTCACCAAGGAGAAGAATGAGGGGTCGCCCATCTATTACCTATCCAATTAGTGCCAGCACACACTGGAAGGGGGAGGGAAAAATGGAATATTAGGCTGAGGGTGAGAAGGTGGCCAACAGATTTCATTTGAAAGCTCTGGGTCAACCTTAGCAGCATGGTCAAACCTACCAGGGTGAAAGACTACCCTGCTGCCACTGCTTGACCCTTCATTGCTTCTTGCAAGCCCCCCCAACTACATCAAAGTACTGGGCCCTTGAGGGTGGCTATACTGGAGTTACTGACTCTGGAGCAAAGAAGAGAGAGAGGTGACCTACTGACTATCTACAGAATCAAGGGCACTTGATAGAGAGGACTTGTTAAATTGGGACAAGAGAAGCACAAGAGGACATGGAAAGAAAATCAAAAACATAGCTATAGAAGAGATTTGAAGAAAAACAGTTTTCCACATAGAGTGGTAGACACTTGGAACAAACTAGACAATGAAATAGTGTATGCAAAAACCATTCATGAGTTTAAGAGCAAACTAGACACTGCGAGATACAAAGGCGGGACACCACAGATACGAAGCAGGATGTGCTAGACCAAACGCTCTGAACCGCTAGCTAGTGATTCATGAACAAATGATTTGAAAGCGGACCTGGTTGTTTACATAGATGTGGTGTAGTGAAAGCAAAAGCTTGTTGGAACCAAAATGTAAACATCTTTGTATCTCCAATTTATGTTTATTTATTATTATTATTATTTTTTTTTTTTTTTTTTTTTTCTTCTTTTCTTCTTTTCTTCTTCTTCCTCTTAAAATATGGAAAGAAGCAAAGAAACTCTGAGAGGCAAAGAACCAGTGAAGAGATGCTTAGAAGAAAGTAAAGTTGAAACTCCACTTGGTGTCATTCGAAAGATGACGTGTCTTTCTCAGACACCAAGGGAATACCAAAGGTTTGATTTTTTTTTTTTTTTTTTTTTTTTTTTTTTTTTTTTTTTTTTTTTTTTTTTTTTTTTTTTTTTTTTTTTTTTTTTTTTTTTTTTTTTTTTTTTTCCTCCCAAAACCCAAACAGGACAGACCTGGATGACATCAGGAAACATTTAAATAGAGAGAATCCACAGATCCAATTCACTATGGAAGAGGAAAAAGAGGGAAAGCTCCCATTTGTGGATACCCTGTTAATTAAGACAATTGAGGGCCTCCAATTTAGGGTTTACAGAAAGTCGACGAACTGTGACGACTTCAGACACTACCTGTCAGCACATAATGAGAGGATGAAAAAGGGGGTATTCATGGGCTTCTTCCTACATCCCTACAGGATTTGCAATAAGGAATTCCTGGAGGAGATAGAATATATCATCACGACCTTCTTGAGACTTGGCTACCCCAAGGGCTTGATTCTGAGCATAAGACGAAGAGCGGAAGAAATTATCCACATAAGCAGGTTAAAAGAAAGAGAAGGCAACACCACCAACAGAGCGCCATACATGTATATAGTATATACCAAAGGCTTTTTCCCCCTTACATGGGGGGTAGCCAAAAAGAAAAAGGCATAGAAACCACTCCTACCCATTCCATTTTTTTTTTTTTTTTTTTTTTTTTTTTTTTTTCTCTCCATGAAAGTGGCAGTTGCTGACAAGATTGATGAGTTAAACACCATATGAGGACGAGCGGAGCCTTTATTTGTACGACGTTTTGCGTATTACAGCTTTTTCAAGTACAAGTTGAGATACGTATGCTTGAGATTAAATAAGGGGAAAGGAGGGAACGGGGAGAGAAAAGAAGAAGGGGGAAGGAAGAGGAGGAGGAGAAGGGGGGGAAGGAAGAGGAGGAGTAGAAGGGGGGGGATGGAACACTGGGAAAGGTTGAGAATGCTGGCCCAAACGTCCGTGGACGAAATGTTCACAAAGGGTGGTTTAAATATTTAAAATTTTGCTGGCCATGGGTATTAGGGGAATTATGTGGGGCAAGATGTTATACATGCCCCTGTTTTGTTCAATAGTGTTTGTTCCTTGAATGATTGCTGCTTCTAAACACTTCCTGTGGACAAAATCCGCAGGAAGTGTTTAGAAGCAGCAATCATTCAAGGAACGAACACTATTGAACAAAACAGGGGCATGTTTAACATCTCGCCCCACATAATTCCCCTAATACCCATGGCCAGCAAAATTCTAAATATTTAAACCACCCTTTGTGAACATTTCGTCCACGGACATTTGGGCCAGCATTCTCAACCTTTCCCAGTGTTCCATCCCCCCCCCCTTCTCCTCCTTCTCTCCTCCTCCTCTTCCTTCCCCCCCTTCTTCTTTACTCTCCCCATTCCCTCCTTTCCCCTTATTTAATCTCAAGCATATGTATCTCAACTTGTACTTGAAAAAGCTATAATAAGCGAAACATCGTACAAATAAAGGCTCCGTCCTCATATGGTGTTTAACTCATCAATTCCATTTCCTATATATTCCACTCCCCTCCACCCTCCTCCCTCCCTCTTATCTTGGCACCTCCTGGATGACAGGCCATACCTGCATCCTGTCCACTGCTCTGGGTCAGAAGCAGTGTTGCAAGACACAGCACATCTACAGCAAGGCCGCTTCAAAAATTTGGCGCCCCCCCCCCCCCTTAACGTCCCCTCATTGCAGAAAAGGAGAAGACGGGGAGAAATCCCTTCGGGCTGCGTCAAATTTTTCTCATACATACTTCCTCACCCCCCATCCCCCACCCACTCTCCCTCATGCATTACAGCATCATCCATACACAACCCTTCTCCATTCACCTCTATCTTCTGTCCTCTCCTGTCCTTCCTCCACAGACATTCCTCTCTTTTGTAATGCCCCTTTCACCCCATCCATCCATCTCATCCTAGGACGCCCCCTCATGTTCATTCCTTCCACCTCTGCCTTCCACACTTCTTTTACTAATCTTTCTTCACTCATTCTTTCCGTGTGTCCAAACCATCCCAATACTCTTTCATCAACCCTATCTCCCAGCTCCCTTTCCACCCCTGTTCTCTCCTCACCTCCTCATTATTCACTCAATCTAGCCTGGTAACCCCTATCATACTTCTCAGACATTTCATCTCAAACACATTCAAACTCCTCTCTTATGTTCCATGTTTCTGCCCCATACAGTGATGTTGGAACAATCACTCCTTCATATAACCTCCTCTTATTATCCATTCCCATATGTCTATTTCTCATTACACTTTTTAATTCACCAAGGCATTTACTCGCTTCTCTCAATCTACATTCTACCTCCACCCCCCTCCTCCCTTTCCTGCCACATTCACACCCAAGTATCTAAAACTATCCACTTCCTCCAGTCTTTCAGCCTGCTGTCACTCTCGCCCCTTGTACATCTCTTCACCTTACTTTTACCCACATTTATCTTCAGTTTCCTTCTTTCACACACCTCAAACTCTGTCACTAACTTCCTCAAGCCCTCCTCTGATCCTGCTACAAGCGCAGTGTCATCAACAAACAACAACTGGCTCACCTCCCACTTTTCTCCATTTTCTTTAACCATCTCCAATCCCTGACCCACTACCCTTGCATTCACCTCTCGCACCACCCCATCTGTGTAAAGATTGAACAGCCAGGGTGACATAATACATCCCTGGTGAAGTCCCACCTTTATCTCAAACCATTCACTCTCTCCATTTCTAATCCTAACACAAGCTCTACTACTCTCATATAAACTATTGACTGCTCTTAACAGCTTTCCTCCTATCCCATATATCTGCAGTACCTCCCACAGTGCCTTCCTGTCTACCCTGTCATAAGCCTTTCCAGATCCATAAAAACCCCAAAAACATCCTTACCTTTTCCTATAGCTTTCTCACATACCCGTCATCCAGGAGGTGCTCAGATGAGAGGAAGGGCGGGAGGGGTGTGGAGTGTATTTAGGGATGAAATGGGTGGGAGTGTTTTTATGCCTTTCCCTTTTTGGCTACCTCCCTTGGAAGGGGGGAAAAGCCTTGGTATATGTATGTATGTACATACCTGTCTTACCACAAAAATCTGATCTACGCAACCCCTACCTGTCCTAAACCCACACTGTTCCTCACCAATTACTCCCTGTTCCTCTCCTAATCCTCTCAATTCAAGACCCTCCCATAAGCCTTCCCAACTACACTTAACAAGCTGATCCCTCTGAAACTACTACACTCACACTTGTCCCCTTTTCCCTTGTAAAGCGGAACTATACAGGTACTCCTCCAGTCCTCCGGTACTCTACCCACTCTCCAGCAAACATTAAATAACCTCACCATCCAGTCCACCATCACTGTACCTCCTTTCTTCAGACATTCTGCATGCCATCCATCTAATATAGGTGCCTTACCTTCTCTCATCATCTTACAGCTGCTTTCACTTCATCCTTCCCTATTTCTCCTTCATTTTCCTTTTTCATCACACTCATTTTCTTAGCGCTTCCCACTGCAACTACCTTTGCCTCCCTATCCTCCTTCACATTTAGCAATTCCCTAAAATACTCTGCCCACCTTCCTCTCACTGCCTTCTCTTCCATTATCATCTGTCCATATGCACCTTTACCTTTTCTTCTCTACTTGATTCACCTCCTCTTTCTCTTTTAATTTCCTTCCAAAACATCTTTTTATTACTTTCAAAATTTTCTGTCATACTCTTATCCCATTTCACATCTGCTCTCCGCTTTGCTTCATTTATTTTATGCTTAACTTCCCTTCTCTTTACTTTGTACCTCTCATAAGATTCCCTTGTCCTAATTTGTAGCCAATCTATGAATGCCTGCTCTTCTACACCCTTTGCTTCTTCATCCCACCATTCACTACCCTTCCTTCTATTTTCTCCTGCCCTCTTTGTTCCACACACCTTTGCACACCTTATGACTCTCTCCTTGAACTATCCCCATTCCTCCTCCACTCCTAGTTCTACTCTCTCCTTTATTCCCTCCCACTCCTCTCTCAGCTTCTTATACTCATTCTCCTTTGTCTTTTTTTTTTTCTCCCTTATTTAAGCAGTTCACTCTAAATACCTCCCTACCTTCTGCCCTTTTCCTCTTTCTCCACCTATTCTCCACTCTCAATTTACCTTCCAGGAAATGATCTGATATTTCCCCACTCTCTACCCTTAGCACATGTACATCCTTTACTCTTCCTACCATACTCCTGGTCACCACTATATAGTCCATTAACGCTCTATCTACCACCCTTCCATCCACCACCCTCTCCCATGTGTACTTATGCTTGACTTTCTTCGTAAACACTGTATTTGCTATCATCAGCTCTCTTTCAAGACACATCTCCACCATCATTTCTCCATTACAATTTTTACCTGGAACTCCATACTTCCCAATCACTCCATCTATTAGTTCATTTCCTACCCTAGTATTAAGGTTTCCCAATACAGCTAAATTGACATTTCTTTATAATCCCTCTATGCATTTATATCTATCCAAAAAGCCTCCCTTTCCTCTATGCTCTTCTCACTACCAGGCCCATACGCACTTACAAAAACCCAGCTTCACCTTGATGTAACCTCCTTCCAGTCCACCACATGCTTACATATCTCTTCACTTACTAGTATAGCCATCCCTTCTCTTACTAGTATAGCCATCCCTTCTCTCCCACGTCCATTCTTCACTCCTGAGTACCTCCCAGCTACACTCCCAAACTCACACTTGCCCTTCCCTTTCATTTTAGTTTCAGTCAAAGCCAGCACATCCATCTTTCTTCTCACAAACATACTGCCTATCTCTTCCCTTTTACTCTCATCCATACCACATCCACGCACATTAAAAGACCCAAACCTTAGGATACTGGTTAGAAAACTCCCAGACCCTCTTATGCCTTTACTTTTTTTTAGGAATGTCCCCTTTTGGGGCTACAGTTAGCTGGACTCCTAATCCCGTCCCCCGTCCCATTTTCTGTCGCCTCTTACAACTCAAGTGGAAAGACTTGGGTGGTAGCATTCTCTTCCCCCACCACAGGGTAGGCGAAAAAATGAAATGAATATTCAGGAAATGGTACAGGACAGTAACAAGGGGTTGGGGGACAGCATAACGGAGGGACAGTCGTAGTATAAAAGTGTCATCATTTCTCTATGAACAGAGCTTTCCTCTATCACAGACAAAATGATGTGTGGCTCTGGTCCATAGGGGTGCCCCATATAGACCTTAAAGTATCAACTGCATGCTACTTTGCCACAATAACATGCAGCCAATACCCCAGACATCGTACATGGCGCTTCCTAACTCTGAGAAGACATGAGACATTACTAGAATGCTCAGGAGCACAGAAGTAAAAGCAGCGATAACACCAAGAACAAAGATCGGTGATATATTAAGAAGCGGAACCAAGATGAGGGGTAGTGAGGACAGCATTGTGTATAAGATCCCATGCACATCATGCGATAAAGCATATTATGGAGAGACGAAGTGGGGGCTTAACACAAGGATCAGGAAACATAAGGCCGACCTCCATCACTGTAGGCTCACCAATGCAAAGGTGGTGCATGTAGACAAATCTGGGCACCTCCCACAATGAAACTGGGCCAAGTTATTACACAAAGGTATGGATAAGACCAGGAAATCTACAGAAGCTGCATACATTACTACCTGTCTCAACATCAATAGTAAGGCTGGCAGCTTCATTTGGGCTAAGTCCTCAGCGGGGATAGCGCTTCACGATTGGCTGTCTCAGTGGGCCAGTCAGAACACATCATTCTACGCTCGTATACCCCCTTGAGCCACCAAGCGTATATATGAACTCTGTACAATCCAGTATGCTCATTCCTTTGAGAAAGTCATTCAATAGACGAAATGTCAGGAATAAACACTTCACTTCCAGTCCATGTTTCCTTTGCCGTGTTTATGCAACTTGTTCACATGGATTCTCATCATTCTGTAGATGGTCAACAAGTCTCCTCTTTCTCTTCTTTGTTCCAGAGTTGGTAGTTCTAGTTTTGACAATCTTTCTTCATATGACAATTTTGATAATGTTGGAGCTATCTTCATAGTTGTTCTCTGGATTCTCTCAATCTTCCTTATATTCTTATTAGTGCTGGGTGACCATAGTGTAGCTGTGTACTCCAATTTAGGCCTTATCAATATGACTTTTTTTTTTTTTTTGTTCTCTCCATTTCCTCATCCAAGTAAAAGCCACTTTTATTGATCTTAGCAAGTTATAGGTTTCACCGACAATTTTGTTTTTATGTTTGTCGGGACATATCTTTTGTGATTATCACTCCCAGGTATTTTGCAGATCCCACTTTCTTTACTTTCTTTTCACCAATTTTATATTGTCCTGATAAATATATATGGATATACATACATACATATACCAAGGCTTTTTCCCCCTTACAAGGGAGGTAGCCAAAAAGGAAAAGGCATAAAATCATTCCCACCCATTCCATCCCTGAATACACTCCACACCCCTCCACCCCTCTTATCTTAGCACCTCCTGGATGACAGGTCATCCCTGCACCTTGTCCACTGCCCTAGGTCAGAAGCAGTGTTGCAAGACACAGCACATCCACAGCAATCTTGCTTCATTAAATCGGCAACCCCCCCTCTCCGTCCTCCCATGCATAAAAGGAGAAGACGGGGAGAAATCCCTTCAGGCTGTGTCAAATTTTGCTCACACATACTACCTCACCCCCCATCCACCTCATCCCCCATTCCACCTCATGCATCACAACATCATCCATATACAACCATTCTCCATTCACCCCTGTCTTCTGTCCTCTCCCGTCCTTCCTCAACAGACATTCCCCTCTTCCCCAAAGCCCCCTTC
Source organism: Oratosquilla oratoria (assembly GCF_046742065.1). NCBI lineage: Eukaryota > Metazoa > Arthropoda > Malacostraca > Stomatopoda > Squillidae > Oratosquilla > Oratosquilla oratoria. The sequence continues at coordinate 8,491,366 of NC_134816.1, forward strand.
ACCCCATCCATCCATCTCATCCTAGGACATCCCCTCATGTTCACTCCCTCCACATCTGCCTTCCATACCTCTTTTACTAGTCTTTCTTCACTCATTCTTTCCATGTGTCCAAACCATCCTAATACTCTTTCATCAACCCTATCTCCCAACTCCCTTTCCACCCCCGTTCTCCTCCTCACCTCCTCATTTCTCACTCTATCTAGCCTAGTAACCCCCATCATACTTCTCGGACATCTCATCTCAAACACATTCAAACTCCTTCTCTCTTCCTCTCTTATGTTCTATGTTTCTGCCCCATACAGTGCTGTTGGCACAATCACTCCTTCATACAGTCTCCTCTTAGCATCCATTCCCAAATGTGTATTCTTCATTACACTCTTCAATCCACCAAGGCATTTACTCGCTTCTCTCAATCTACATTCTACCTCCACCTTCACTCCACCTTTTCCTGCCACATTTGCACCCAAGTATCTAAAACTATCCACTTCCTCCAGTCGCTCTCCCTTAATGCTCACTTCCAATCTACTGCCACTTTCACCCCTTGTACATCTCATCACCTTACTTTTACCTACATTTATCTTTAGCTTTCTTCTATCACATACTCTCCCAAACTCTGTCACCAACTTCCTCAATCCCTCCTCCGATCCTGCCACAAGCGCAGTGTCGTCAGCAAACAACAGCTGGCTCACCTCCCACTTTTCTCCATTTTCTTTAACCCCTTCCATACGGTGCCGCACACGTAGGCGTCATGGGGAGCGAGTGTATTCGCGAGGCTGCCATATCGGCGTCTTGATTATATTTATTGTAGTCGCCCCTGTGTTTTTACATTCTCTCAAATGTGCCCTGAATCCCATTCTCTGTGGTATTCAAAATTCGCGGGTGAAAGAGAGAACGATCGATATAAGCGGTGACTATATTTTATGATGCGAGTATTATTACGACACGTCGTACGGCTGGCATTGGCTGCTGCCACTGAGATCTAAGTCCATGACGCCTACGTGTGCGGCACCGTATGGAAGGGGTTAACCATCTCCAATCCTTGACCCACTACCCTTGCATTTACCTCTCGCACTACCCCATCCATGTATAAGTTGAACAGCCAGGGCAACATAACGCATCCTTGACGAAGTCCCACCTTTACCTCGAACCACTCACTCTCTCCATTTCTAATCCTGACACAAGCTCTACTACTCTCATAAAAACTCTTGACAGCTCCTAGAAGCTTTCCTCCTATCCCATATATCCGCATAACCTCCCACAGTGCCTTTCTGTCTACCCTATCGTAAGCCTTTCCCAGATCCATAAAAGCCCAAAAAACATCCTTCCCCTTTCCTATAGCTTTCTCACATATGTCTTACCACAAAGATCTGATCTACACAACCTCTACCCGTCCTAAATCCACACTGTTCCTCACCAATTATTCCCTCTGTTCCTCTCTTAATCCTCTCAATCAAGATCCTCCCATAAGCCTTCCCAACTACACTTAACAAGCTAATTCCTCTGAAACTACTACATTCACACTTGTCCCCTTTTCCCTTGTAAAGTGGAACTATACATGCACTCCTCCAGTCCTCCGGCACTCTACCCTCTCTCCAGCAATCATTAAATAACCTCACCAGTCAGTCCACGATCACTGTGCCTCCTTTTTTTAGACATTCTGCGTGGCATCCATCCAGACCAGGTGCCTTACCTGCTTTCATCATCTTAACCCCTTCCATACGGTGCCGCACACGTAGGCGTCATGAGGAGCAAGTGGATTCGCGACGCTGCCATATCGGCGTCTTGTTTATATTTATTGTAGTCGCCCCTGTGTTTTTACATTCTCCCTAATCTGCTCTTAATCCCATTCTCTGTGGTTTTCAAAATTCACGGGTGAAAGAGAGAACGGTCGATATAAGCGGTGACTATATTTTATGATTATAACGACACGTTGTACGGCTGGCATTGGCTGCTGCCCGCGAGATTTAAGTCCCGTAGTGAAGTGGTTAACAACTGCCTTCACTTCATCCTTCCTTATTTCTCCTCCATTTTCCTTTTTCATCACTCTCATTTTCTTAGCATTTCCCACTGCAACTATCTTTCCCTCCCTATCCTCCTTCACATTTAGCAACTCCCTAAAATATTCTGCCCATCTTCCCCTTACTGCCTTCTCTTCCATTATCATCTCTCCATCTGCACCTTTTACCTTTTCTTCTCTACTTGATTAGCCTCCTCTTCCTTTCTTAATTTCTGTCCAAAACATCTTTTTATTACTTTCAAAATTTTCTGTCATACTCTTACCCCATTTCACATCTGCTCTCCTCTTTGCTTCTCTTTTCTTTTCTTTGTACCTCTCATATGACTCCCTTGTCCTATTTTGCAACCAATCTGTGAAAGCTCGCTTCTTCTCTTCTACAACCTTCTTTGTTTCCTCATCTCACCATTCACTACCCTTCCTTCTATTTCCTCCTGTCCTTCTTGTTCCATACACCATCCTTGCACACTTTGTGACTCCCTCCTTGAACCATCCCCATTCCACCTTCACTCCCTCCCACTCCTCCTTCAGCTTCTTCTTGTACTCCTTCTCCTTTTCCTTTTCATTTAAAGAGTTCACTCTAAACACCTCCCTACCTTTTGTCCCTTTCCTCTTTCTCCATCTATCCTCCACTCTCAACTTACCTTCCACCAAAAATTGATTGATATTCCCCCACCCTCTCCCCTTAGCACATGTACATCCTTAACTCTTCCTATCATAGTCCTATTTACCACTACATAATCCATCAACGCTCTATCTACCACCCTTCCATCCACCACCCTCTCCCATGTGTACTTATGCTTGACTTTCTTCCGAAACACTGTATTTGCTATCATCAACTCTAGACACATTTCCACCATCAACTCTCCACTACAATTCTTTCCTGGAACTCCACATTTCCCAACCACTCCATCGATTGGACCATTTCCTACCCTAGCATTAAGGTCTCCCAGTACTATTACATTGACATTTCTCCCTAAATCCTCTATGCACTCATTTAAATCTATCCAAAAGGCCTCCCTTTCTTCTACACTCTTCTCACTGCCAGGCCCATATGCACTTACAAAGACCCACATCTCCTTTCCCAGTTTCACCTTCATCCACATTATCCTTGAGGAAACCTCCTTCCACTCCACTACACATTTACCTATCTCTTCACTTACTAGAATAGCCACCCCTTCCCTCCCTCGCCCTCTCTTCACTTACTAGAATAGCCACCCCTTCCCTCCCTCACCCTCTCTTCACTCCTGATAACCTCCCACTTACACTCCCAAACTTACACTCACCTTTCCCTTTCAACTTAGTTTCACTCAAAGCCAACACATCCATCTTTCTTCTCACAAACATACTACCTATCTCTTCCCTTTCACTCTCATCTGTACCACATCCACGCACATTAAAAGACCCAAACCTTAGGGTGCTGGTCGGAAAACTCCCAGACCCTCTTATGCCTTTACTTTTTCGTTTAGGAATGTCCCCTGTGGGGCTACAAGGAGAAGGACGCCTAGTCCCAATCCCCGTCCCTTTCTTCTCGCCTCTTACGATCCAAGTGGAAATACTTGGTGGCAGTATTCTTTTCCCCCACCACAGGGAATTCCCCCACAGCAGAAAATGAATACTCAGAGAAGTGGTACAGGACAGCAGCAAGGGGTTGGGGGACAGCATAATGGAGGGACAGTCGTAGTATAAAAGTATCATCATTTCTCTATGAAGAGTTTTCCTCTATCATAGACAAAATGATGCATGGCTCTGGTCTGTAGGGGCACCCCATATAGACCCTAAAGTATCAACTGCATGCTACTTTGCCACAATAACAAGCATATATATATATATATATAATTTTTTTTTTTTTTTTTTTTTTCCTCTCTCTCTCAAACTTCATTATGCTACATATCTTAATGTCCACTTCTGACTCCATTCCCAAACCCAGTTCAGGTCTCTCTATAGTGAGTCACAGTCTGTTTCAGTGTTCTCTAACAATTTTACATCATCTGCAAAGAAGCTCGTGTAACAATCCACACTCTTGTCCATGTTATTCCCATAAATAGCAAACATTATTGGAGCCAATACTGATCCTTGTAGAACTCCTCTAATTACCTCTTCCCAAGTAGAACTCTTATCTCTGACCACTACCCTCATTTTTCTTAAATGCAAAAAGTCCTCCATTTCAGTTTACCTTGAAACCCTCCTGTAGTTTCCAGTTTTCTATATATTTTTTTGTGTGGGTCTTTATCAGAAGTATATCTAGTAGTCATGAGTAAAAACAGATCAAATTTGTGGTGCATGATCTTCCCTGTCTAAATCCGAATTGTCTCAGATGTAGTATATTGTTCTCCAGATGTTTTATCCATCTACTTTTTATAACTTTTTCACAAATTTTAGCTACTGTGCTTGTAAGGGAAACTGGTCTGTAATTTGGTAAGTCTTACCTATTTCCTCCTAAAATTGGTACAATGTTAGCATTTTTCCAGTCGTCTGGTATTTTTCCTTTATTGAGTAAGGAACTATTTATGTTATACATTTTGTCTGTTCTTCTTTACATTCTTTTAATAACCAATTTGCTATTCCATCTGGTCTGTATGATTTCCTGACATCAAGGTTCATTATTTGAGCCATTATTTCTTTCCATGTTACTCTTGTTTCCCTCATGGGGGGGGATTTTACTTCTCTCCCCTCATCCCAGTGTTGCATTTTTTTTCTACTGAAAACTGACTCGAAGTGTTTGCTCACGACTTCCGCCATTTCTGTATCTTCTCTGTATTCCATATTCCCTTGGTGTAGTTTCATAGTTTTGTTTATTTTTTAGTTTACCATTTACATATAAAATATTTTTGGCTGATCCTTACATTTTCCTATTATGTCTTTTTCATAGTTTCATTTTTCTTCCCTGCATATTTTTACATATTCATTCCTTTGATTGACATATATTTGCCACTTTCTAGGTTTTTTTCTTTTTTCTATCTTTTCCAAGCTTTATCTCTATCTTTTGCTTTGCTGCACCTTCTGTTAAACCAGCACTTAACCCCTTCCATACGGTGCCGCACACGTAGGCGTCATGAGGAGCAAGTGGATTCGCGACGCTGCCATATTGGCGTCTTGATTATATTTATTGTAGTCGCCCCTGTGTTTTTACATTCTCCCAAATAAGCCCTGAATCCCATTCTCTGTGGTTTTCAAAATTCGCGGGTGAAAGAGAGAACGATTGATATAAGCGGTGACTATATTTTATGATGCGAGTATTATTACACGTCATACGGCTGGCATTGGCTGCTGCCCGCGAGATTTAAGTCCCGTACTGAAGTGGTTAATATACATCTTTTCCTGTTTTTGCTTAAGACATATTTATCCACTCCTTTATAGATTTTCAAAAGAATCATCCATATTTCTTCCACTTGTGTTTCTTCATTGTAGAATTTTTCCCCACTTCACTTTAAGAAAAGTTCCCTAAATTTCTCAAAGTCCGTTTTACTCTACATCAGTCTTCCTTTTCTGTATTTCTCATTTCTCTTTAGTTCTAACTCTAGTAGTATATGTTCACTTCGCAATTGGTGTTTTGTATTCAATTTTGACCACAATTTCAGGTTCTGATGTAAATAGTAAATTTAGTCTTGATGGTTCTTCATTAAATCTAGTGTTTTCTTTTACCCATTGTGTCATTGTATGTTCTGTACTCATGTTGAGTAATACATTTCCCCATTGAGCCTCTCCACCTTTCACTGTCATCTCTTCCCATTATATTTCTTTGCAGTTAAAATCTCCCATAAGTACCGCATTACCTCCATCTTTCAGTTCAGCATCTTGTTTAATGAAAGTCTAATATCATCTAACATTTTAGAATAATCTCTCTCACCAAGACCCCATTTTTGGGGGCACATAAATCACTGCAAACTCTGCGTTTCATGTGTGTGTACCTAATATTTACCTAGTTGTATTATATGGGAAGGGGAGCTATACTCATGGTGACCTATCTTTGTATGTCGTAACATCTAGTTCTTAAATTCATGTATGGTGTGTGTGTGCATGTATCAATTCATATTTATTTACCACTTCTCTATATAGATGTTTATCAAGTTTGTTATGATAAGATTTGTATGATTCAAACCAAGATCAGATAACTATTGCATGAACTATAGGTTTTGCAAGTATGTAACATGAATATTCCAATTTTTAGTTGATGTTTGAGTAGGTGTTTTTTACTAAATTGATTTTGAAGTATTATTTTTTTTATTAATTTATTCATTTTTTGTATTTTGAAACAGACAATTCAGTTGTGGACAGAAAAAGAGTACCATAACCTACGACGTCTAGTTCATGTTGGCATACCCTGTCCAACACCAATTTTGATCAAGAAGCATGTTCTTGTTATGACATTTATTGGAACTAATGGATGTGCTGCACCAAAGCTGAAGGAAGCAGCACTTAGCAGATCAGATATGCAGAAAGCATATAACCAAATGAAAGAGGTATGTTTTATTTTTTATACAAAGATAATAGGAACACGTGTGGGGTCAGTGTTCATGGCCTTTAAGTTAAATCATTCATGTCTCAAGTGATACTCATGAGCTTTGGCTTTTTCTTTGCTGAAATTCCCATTTGTAAAGGATGAAACCAATAATGTGGTCATCAGTTATTTTATAATTTTGGTTGTGTAGTGATAGAACTACTATTTTGTTTACACCTAACTCCTAACATTCACTGCTTCACACATTCACAAGTTTGTGGGTTTTTCAGTATACCTTTATTGTACTTTTTTTTTATATACAGTTGATACTTAGCATTCACAGTGATAGGACACAGACATTTGCAAATGCAAATAATTGCCACTCCACTTAAAATCACCCTTGAGTCTCCTATATACCTACACAGGGTATATAACTAAAAAAAATATATTGTTCATCCTTTAAAAAATGTTAAATATGATTATACAGTAAACCCTCACTACATTGTCCTAATTGGGGGGAAAGCATGGTTGATAAAGCCAAAAGTTCAATAATTACAATAGATTTCCCTCTAATATACTGAACAAAGTTCAGCATATGAAGGAGAAGTTCAGTGTACCGCTCACTGCCACCACCAAATAAATAAACAAATAGATAAAATTGAAGTTAAAATGCACACAGGGTATGAATAGGGGGAAAAAGTGAATAGATTAATTTATGTTTGTTATATTACAAAGCAATTTTTTTTTTTTTTTTTTTTTTATTTATATATATATATATATATATATATATATATATATATACTACTAATTGCAAATTTTGAAGGTTTCCCTCAAGTAACTGTGTGTAATTTTATTGGGGAAATTGGTCAGGAAGTATATAAGAGGTGCAGAATGAAATGAAGAAAAGATAAGCACAAGGTGAGGGAGGCAAAAAGGAGGACAGATGAGGTAAAAGTATGACAGATTCTTGAAAATATGTAAAAGATGTTTTAGAAGGAAGTGAAAAGAGTTGAGGGTTGAGTCAGGTAGAGAGGAAAAAGCAATTAGTGGAGACAGATGTTAGTGGAGGTAAAGTTGGTAAGAAGTAGGATAGAATATTTCAGAGGTTTGTTGAGTGTGGGTGAGTTTTGGGAGGGACTGTTGGTGGTAGTGGGAGTTGCTAGCTAGGAAATTTACTGTGATGGAAAAAAAATACAGGGTTCTAGGAAAAGATGAGATACAAACTTTGAAAGTGACAAAAGCTGATAAGGTAAGATGGGTGTCATGTAGAATGTCTGACAAAAAGAGGAATAGTTATAGTGGATTGGCTAATGAGTTTGTTTAAAGTGTTTCTAAGCAAGGGGAATGTGCCAGAGGACTATTGGAGTGCTTGTGTAGTTTCACTTTACAAAGAAAAGGGGGCAAATATGAATTTAGTAGTTTCAGATGGATTAATTTATTAGATATAGTTGGTGAGGTACATGGGGGTGGTCTTGAGATGATTAGGAGAGAAACAGAGGGATTAATTGGGTAAGAACAGTTTGGATTTAGTCAGATATGGAAGATAGGGCTGGTAAGGCATCTTGGTTAGATGGGTGTCTTGTGGAAGGTGTTGTAAATTGTGTTGCAGATATATGGGATAAAGGGAAGGCTGTTAAGGGTGGTTAAAAGTAGAAATCATATGTTAGGGTAGAAAGTGGAGAGAAAATGTGGTTTGAGTTGAAGGAAGGGCTGTGCCAGGGTTATATAGTGTTGTCATGATCTTTCAATATTTGCATGGATGGGGTAGTATGGGTGATGGAAGTTTGGAGATGGTAAATAAGAGTGGAGGGAAGTTGGGGGTAAGTCAGTTGTTTGTTGATGATACAGTGATTGTGGCTGGTTCAGAGTAGTTGTCTAAGGTAACTAGTGATGGAGATTGGAAGGGTATGTGAGAACAAAGTTGAAAGTAAATGTAGGCAAAAGATAAGCAATGAGATGTACATGGTAGAAGGTTCCTGAGTTGGAGATAAATCTTCAAGGAGAGAGCCTAGAGGAAGTGAAGTTTTAAGTATTTAGGGTCACATGTCGTAGGGAATGGAGGAGTGGAGGATGTGGAATGTAGAGTGAGGGACGCATGTAAATATCTTGAGGGATGATGATTGTCATGAAAGAAATAAGTTATCTCAGGATAAACGTAAGAGGAAAACTATATAAAAGGATGATTGTGCTCACAACACTGGGGCAGAGACATGGAATTGAAGCAGATAAGAGTTCAAATTTTTATAGGATGACATGTTTTAAGAAGTATGGGAGGGTTTGCAAGGATGGATAGAGTGAGAAATGAGTTGAAGTAGGGTGTGGGAGTGGAAAGGGAAGTGGCAGATAGGATTGATCAAAGAATAGTGGGGTAGTACTGGCATATTGAAAGAATTGGTGAAGAAACACTACCAAAAGGATATTGGAAAACAGAAGTGGATGGAGTGAACTTGAGGGGAAAATTGTATATAGGATGTATGGATTAGATGAAGAGCCTTTGGTGCAAGGAGAATGTCTGTTGAGCAGGAAAAGGAGAGAACAAGAGATAGGTTTGATTTGGAGAGTGGTGAATGTATGATAAATTTATGTGGCTTAAGGAAATTTGTCTTCTCTGTACTGTAGTTCTCATGAGTGATTGAATGAGAGGGTTGCCATGTAATGAAACCGTGGAGGTAAACCAGCTTCATCTATTGGACCCTGCTGTAGCGGTGCTTTGTCTTGCTTTGTTGCTTCTGACATAGGGAATGGGCAGGTGTATTTACCTAGTTGTATTATACAGGAAGGGGAGCTATGCTCGTGGTGACCCGTTTTTGTATCTCGCAAGGTCAAGTTTGTTCTTAAATTCTTGTATTGTGTTTGCACACTATTTTTTCATCCAGTTTGTTCCATATATCTATCACTCTGTGTGGGAAGCTGTTCTTTTTCAGGTCTCTTCTGTAGTTATCCTTTTGAGTTTCATTGCATGTCCTCTTGTTTTTCCTGTCCTACTTTGATAAGTCCTCTCTATCAAGGCGTTCTTTACCTTTCATAATTCTGTAGATGGTTATTAGGTCCTCTCATTCTCTTCTTTGTTCAGCACTGCATATTCCATTTTTGGCCTTATCAGCATTTGTAATATTGTGTAGGGATGTCCCTTTGTCCACAAGGAACTAAGATAAATAGGGAAAATAAATAGGTGTTGAATGGGTTAGGGGTGTGTGAATACCTTGGTGTGTCACTTTTTTTATAAAGGGAAAAAAGCCTTTTGGTACATGTTAGAATATAATTTTCATACTTTAGAATTTATAAGGTCTTAGGTCATTTTGACAAATAAAGGACAAACATTTATCTTGACTCAAAATGGTTAAGAACCTTCATATTAAAAGGTCAAGTTTTAACCAAAATATTTTGGAATGTTTAAAACTTGTGAGACTAACAGGTGGTTCTACAAGATGGATATTATAGAGAATAATCTCCCTGCTGTTTATTTTCAAAACCTGTGAAGATCCTCAACTCCATCTGGAGGTACACTGTTTTCTGAAAGGGCCTAAGATCTCTTCATCAGCTTTGACTAAACTTCCATCTTTTGACATGAGGAGACCTGACAACCAGTTACTTTTCCCCTTCTTATACTGCTACAACCCAATGACATAGAAACAGATTCCCACTGATAGAAAAGATAGTCCAGAATTTCCTCGAAGTGATATCTATTTGGGGGGGGGGGGGAGGACAATTGCCAACTATTCTGTTGTTGTACTCATAGGCTTTCATTCTGTGAAACTTAAGACAACAGTTATTGCTTTTATATAAAAAAAATTTAACCCTAATAAAAATGTTTTAAGATGAATTAAATTTATTTAGCCATCTAATCATATGCTTCACTCATTCTCCAGGCAATGATAACGATGTTCCATAAGTGCCGCCTCATCCATGCTGACCTAAGCGAGTATAATATTTTGTGGCATGATGGGAAGTGTTGGATTATTGATCTTGCACAAGGAGTGGAACCAACCCATCCCTGTGGCCTACAGTTCCTCTTCAGAGATTGCTTAAATGTCATTAGGTAAGTTTTACGCCTGTAATTACTAGAGTTATATTTGAACATTTCTACTTGTTATTATTCAGTTTTGTAATACTGGGGTACCCTTACAGACCAGAATCGCACATTCTTCTGTATTTAGAGTAAAATTTCTTCTACTTTCCCCTCGAACCTACTCTGCTGCTTGTATAACCTATTCTTTCTCTGATCCCCCTGTGGTAGGGATGGGGAGAAGAATGCTGTCATGTTCTCATGCATGTTGTAGAAGGTAACTAAATTGGACAATGAGGGGAACAGAGATCCCTGACTGTATTTTCTGTGAAAAAAGTTCAGGCACAAGATGGTCTGGGAAGACTCCAGCTGGAACAGCAGTAATTGGGTTGTTAAATATGTGTGGATGTGGTATGCATGAAATAAAAGGAAAGAGATGGGTAACATGTTTGTGAGAAGAAAGGTGGAAGTGTTAACATTAAGTAAAATGAAACTGAAAGGGAAAGGTGAGTTGGGATTTGAGAAGTATTGTAGGAAAGGTATAAAAAGTGATGGGTGATGGAGAGAAGGAATTGCACTGTTGTTCAGTTATGAACTAAGTGCATCGAGTGGAGAGAAATTGTAAAAGATTATGTGGACAATGGTGGAATTAGGATGGAGGTGAGCTTTTGTGACAGCATATGGCCCTATTAGCGAGAAAAGTGAAAAGGAGAGGAAAGCATTATGGATTGATTTCAACAAGTGTGTAGAGAATTTTAGGATAAATGGAAACAGTGGTGTTTGGGAGTTTTAATACAAGAGTAGAAAATGAGCCAATAGGTAGAGTAGTAGGAAAGGATAGAGTGGCCAGGAGGAACCATTGTAGAGAGATGGATATGTGTATTAAAAGGGGAATGATGGTAGAAACTAGTGTTTAAAGAAGAGAGATGAGCAGAAATATACATGGGGTAAGGTGTGGTTGAGAGGATAGTTGGAAGTGTGTAGTGGTGCCCAAGAGGGAGACCAGAAAAACTATCAATGTACCAAGGGCCTCTTCCTTCATATAAGGGAGGTGGACAGCCAAAGCACGCACCCACTCCCATCCACCATCTGTTATTTCCCTCTCATCTTAGCTCCTCATGGATGAAGGGTCATCCCTGTCTCCTACCCACTGCCTGGTTCAGAAGCAATGCAGGAAGACATAGAACATCCAAAGCAGGTGAGATGAGTGGTGGGATGATGAAGGAAAGTAGGTTGTAGAAGAGAAGAAACAAGCATCACAGATTGGTTACAAAATAAGAGGAGAGATGATTACAAAATAAGAGGAGAGAATCATATGGGAAGTACAAAGAAAAGAGAAGAGAAGTAAAGCATAAAATAAAAGAGGCAAAGAGGAGAGCAGATGTGAAATGTGGTAAGAGTATGATAGAATTTTTTTTTTTTTTTTTTTTTTTTTTATTATTATTATTATTATTATTATTATTATTATTATTATTTTTTTTTTTTTTCAGGTTCTTCAAAAGTAAAGGAGTTCCTGACTTGCCATCTCCCCTGAATCTTTTTGAATCAATTACAGGGATTGTGTTACCTGGTAATGAGGATGATGCCCTCACAATGGTTAGTAGATGGACAATTGTTATATAATGTTACATGTGTGACAAGAATTCTGCCTTGTTCTCATGTATTTACCTAACTTTACATAACTGAATGAAGTTGGAGTTATGCTCATGGGGTCCCATCTCTTTTCTGCCATATGTCAAACCTTGCCTTGAATTATTTTATAATTTTAGCTTGGGTTATATTTTCACCCAACTTATTCTACAAGTCTATACTTCTCAAATGCCCTTTAATGTATTTTCTATTTATTTATTTACCAAGTTTACCTAGTTGTATTATATGGGAAGGGTAGCTATGCTCATAGTCACCAGTCTGTATTTCACATCTAGTTTGTCTTTAAATTCTTGTATGGTGCTTGCACACACTATTGTTTTGTCTGATTTGTTCCAGACATCAACCACTCTTATGTGGATTTTTTTTTTTTTTTTTTTTTTTAAATCTTCTATAACAATCTTTTTTGAGTTGCGTTTCATGTTTCCTTATTTATCTTTTATCACACTTTAATAATTCAGCTCTGTCAAGGACTTCCATGCCTTTCATGATTCTGTAAATGGCCGATAGATGACCTCTTTCTCTTCTTTGTTCCAGGGTTGGTAGTTCTAGTTTAGACAATCTTTGTTCATATGTCAATTTTGAAAGTGTTGGGGCCATCTTTGTCAGTGATATTTAGGGTCTTTCTATCCTCTTCATATTATTTTTTTGTACTGGGTGTCCATAGTGTTGCAGCATACTCCAATCTTAGTCTTATCAGTGTGACTATTATTTTTATTACCATTACCTCATCCAAATAATTAAAGGCCACCTTTATTGATCTTAGTAAATTGTAAGTTTCTCTGACTATTTTGTTTATCTGCTTGTCTGGGTACATGTCTTTGGTGATAATTACTCCTAGATCCTTTTCAGAACTAATTTTTTTTTACTTCCTTTTCACTAATTTTATATTGTCCTGATATTCTTTTTTAACTTTTTCCAAATTCCATTATACTACATTTCTTAATGTTGAATTTCACTTTCCACTTTTGACTCCACTCCCAGACCTTGTCCAGGTCTCTCTGTAGTGATTCACAATCTTTTTCAGCACTTTCTGTAGTAGTTTTGCATCATCTTCAAAGAAGTTCATATAACATTCTACACCTTCATCCATGTCATTTACATATATAGCAAACATGATTGGAGCCAGTACTGAACCCTGTGGGACTCCACCAATCATTTCTTCCCAGGTAGAGTTTTTCTCTCTGAACACCACTCTCATTTTTCTCCCTCTCAGTGAATTTACTCCAATTAATTTTGGGCACTCGTTAAGCTAAGCTCTCCTTTTCCCAAACAGTACCAGACTGGGTGTTTCCACAAACTTAGTGAAAAAGCGCTGTACTCCAGAGCTCATTCTAGGTATCTGTTCCAGACATTCTAGACTTTCGTTTGCATGTGGGTGTATTTACCTAGTTGTATTTTGTGGGAGAAGAGCTATGCTTATAGTGATCCACATTTGTATCTTTCTGCATCCAGTTCTTTCTTAAAATCATGTATAGTTTTAGCACTCACAGTTTTCTCCTTCAACTTATTTCATGTATCTATTACTTTGTGTGGAAAGCTGTTCTTTTTCAAATCTCTTCTGTAACTGCCCTTCTTAGGTTTCTTCTTGTGTCCTCTTGCATTTCTTCTGTCCCATTTAAGTAGATCATCCCTTTCAAGGATTTCCATCCCTTTCATAACTCTGTAGATGGTCATTAAATCACCTCTTTCTCTTCTTTGCTCCAGAGTTAAATTTAGTTTGTCCATTCTTTGTTCGTATATCAACTTGCAAAATGTTGGTGCCATCTTTGTCAATGCTCTTTGAATTTTTCTAATTTCTTTGTCTTTTATTGTACTGGGTGTTGATAGTGATGCATATTCTAATTTTGGTCTTATCAGTGTAACTAGTATCCTCTTTACCATTTCCTCGTCCATGTAGTCAAAGGCCAGTTTCATTGATCTTATTAAATTGTAAGTTTCTCCAACTATTTTGTTTACATGTTTGGTGACATGTCTGTTAACCACTTCCATACGGTGTCGCCTATGTAGGCGGCATGAGGAGCAAGTGGGTACTCGATGATGCCGACGTCGCCATCTTGATTATATTTAATATAGTCGTACCTACGTAATTTCCATTCTCTCTAAACTGGCTTCATCAATTTTCTATGGTTATAAAAATACATGGGTGAAAGAGAACAAACGATTGAGCACTGACTTTATTTTTTATAATGCAATTATTATGACACAACATCGCACGTGGGGCAGCTAATGCCGCCAGAAGTGCGATGTGCCCCGGAATGAAGAGGTTAAGATTATAAATAAATATATGCATATTTGTGATATGTACAGTCGAACCTCGAAAGCCCGGACTAATTGGGGGGAAGGGCGGTCCGGTCATCGAAAATGTCACCCTAATATCCGTAGATTTTCGTAGCTGTATATGTATAGGTAATGTATGATATGGCATAGAAACACAAGAATAATACTCTAACACTGTAATAATAATACTATAATACTAATAATTCTGTAATAATAACTGTAATACAGGCATGTAAATGTACTGTACACACAGTGTACTGTACTGTATTTTTTATTACGTTCACTGTAAATATCGGAAGGTATGCACGCGGGACAGTGGTGGCGGCCAGGGTTGCCGCGTTTTCTACACTGCCGTGTAGAATGGGAGTGTTGCCATACCGGGGCATACATTTTTCTCGGGAGTGTGCTGACTTTCATAGCAAGATATACTTGTCAAACTTTTACAAAATGTTGGTTCTAGTTTTGTTTTGTTTTTTCATTCTTGAATGTATATAAGGCCCCCATGCCCTAACATATTCAGTAAGATATAAAAATTATTCTTTTATATTATCATCGCTAAAATAAAGCTGAAACTTTAGCGTGGAATTTTTTTGTACACCGTAAAAACGTATCTTTTGGGGTATGATATTTTATAAGTAACACAATTACCAATAAAATTCATATTTTGATGTACCATTTATTTTTTAATAACTAGTTCTATGATTTTTAAACAAAAGTTTGAGTTTTTGAATGTTTTTACCAGCCAGCTGATATGTAGAAAAAAAATTCCTCATGTCCTTGTGCAGTTGCCACATGCCGCTATTTTACTATGTTTTGGTACAAAATTCTACGAAACGGCAACCCTGGTGCTAAAAGAAAGCTGAAACTTTAGCGTAGAATTTTTTCTACACCGTAAAAACATATCTTTTGGGGTATAATATTTTATGAGTAACACAATTACCAATAAAAGTCATATTTTGATGTACCATTTATTCTTTGATAACTAGTTCTATGATTTTTAAACAAAAGTTTTTTTAATGTTTTTAACAATCAGCTATGTAGAAAAAAATTCCTCATGTCCTTGTGCAGTTGCCACATGCCGCTATTTTACTACGTTTTGGTACAAAATTCTACAAAACGGCAGCCCTGGTGGCGGCTTCACTGGGCCGGGTTTGAGTACACGTGTACGGCCATAACTGCCACCTACCGGACAAATAGGGAACTTTGCTTGAAAAGTCCGCCCTTTGTTCATCTCGACCGGTCATACGAGGGTCCGGGCATTCGGGGTCCAGGCTTTCGAGGTTCGACTGTACTGTATTATGGAGGAAATAGGGTAATGAAATGAAAATAGATATTGGAGTCAAAAACATATTGAGACATACAAATGTTGATGACGCGAAGCAAAGTGGTTTCGAATCGGCGAATAAGCGAATTGGCAACACTGAAAACGGAAAAGAGGGAGTTATGAATGAGCGAGGATTGGAAGCAGAAAGAGAGTGTGAACTTGGGACAATACAATGAATTACAAGAAAAATACAAGACCTGGCCAGGCAGAAGTATATGAAGAAGCAAGCTAAGGTATATGTGTATTTACGAAGCGGTAATTGAGCAGATTTCCAGTAAGTGTAATTAACACTGGTAGCAAAGCATAGTTGCCGGCAAACTTGTGATAATGGCGTCATCGGTAATAAACGATCCACCTAAATTAGTAGACAAAAAATATTATGAATGGTGGAAGAAGGATATTATTATTTGACAGAGGTTAACTACCATTGCTGAAGAAAAGCAAGCTCTTGCTGTGCATTTGACATTGACTGGCAAAGCCAGAGAGGTGAGTAGTGAAATTGAAATAGGTTAATTAGCCAGTAAAGATGGAATGAAGGAACTAATGAATAAATTGGATAAAGTGTTTTTATTGGATAAAAACAGACAAGCTTTTATCGCTTATTCAGAGTTTGAGATGTTTAAGCACCCAATTGAAATGAGTATTCCTAAGTACTTGGTGGAGTTTGACAGAAGACTTTTCAAATTAAGGGAGTATGAAATGGAATTGCCTGACCAAATTCTAGCATTTCGACTACTAAGTTGTGATCTTTCTGATATTCAATTTCAATTGGCAATGTCCACAACAGTAACAGTTACTTTTAGTGAAATGAGAAATACGTTGCAAAGGATGTTTGGTGATGGTATTATGGCTCACAGTTTGAGTGGAAATATTTCGAGTGGAGTTGTAAAGTGTGAACCTGTTAAAAGTGAACATGTGTTGCAAGCTAGTGAAAACCGACTTGACAATCGTCCCCAAGAATTTAGGCCAAGGTATGGAAGCAGGTGGATCAGTAGTCGTGGAAAATGGCTTAGAGGACAAGGTGGTGGTTCATCAAAATGCTTTCAATGTGGCTGAACAGATCATTGGATTAGAGACTGCACTGAAAAGGAAGAAAGGCCTTGTCTTAGCAGTGATGTAATGGAAGCAATAGATGAGGGTGAAAATGATTATAAAGAAGTACAATTAACATTATTAGCTGATGATAGTGATGACAGACAGGAGAAATTGCTAATGGAGTCTTTGGGTGCTATTTTTTAAGATTCAAGATGTGAAACGGTAGTTTGTGAAGAAGACTGGCTACATTCATACGTTGAGACATTAACTCCACATGATAATGAAAGTATAACAAGACATCTAACATTATGTTTCGATTTGGTGATGGTAGTGTTCTTATTCCATGTTATATACACGGAAAAAAGGTCATGATCTGTACTGAAGTGGTAGATTGCCGTATACCACTACTTATGAGTAGATCAGCAATGAAACATGGAGGAATGATCTTGAACTTTAAAACTGATACAATGCAAATGTTCGGTCGGGAAAGTAAGCTGGGAATAACTTCAACTGGACATTGTTTTCCAGATTGTGAGGGCACCAAATAGAAAGGCTATAGAATTAGTGCTATTTACAGGGCAAGCAGATGAGATACCCAAGAAGGTGCTTAAGCTACACAGACAATTTGCACATCCCACTGCTGATAAATTGATAAGGTTGATTGAAGAGGCTGGCATGCAGGATGAAGCATGGAAGCAAGAGATACAGAAAGTCAGTGACAAGTGTGAAATTTGTAAGAAATATAAGAAAACCCCGGCACACCCAGTAGTAAATCTTTCTGTTGGTAGAAAGTTTAATGAAGCAGTTGGAATGGATCTGAAAACCTGGGGAAAGGTATATTTTCTGGTGATGGTGGATTTAGCAACAAGATACTATGTGGCATCAGTCATTGCTAGCAAGAGATCTGAGATCATTATAAAGGAGGTAATAACACAATGGATTAGCAGATTCGGTGCGTCTCACAAGAATTTGACTGATAATGGCCGGGAATTTAATAATGAAGATTTTCAAAGTATGGGAGAGAATTACAATGTGAAAGTGATGTGCACAGCATCAAAAAGTCCCTGGAGCAATGGGATATGTACTTGGAGATAATGTAGCTAAGATAATTTCAGATTCTGAATGTGATGTGTCCACAGCGTTGGCATGGGCAGTTTCAAATGAGAAATGCTTTACAGAATAACCATGGATTTTCACCAAATGTGAACTGGTGTATGGTTTAATCCAAGTATTCCAAATGTTTTTGAAAATCGGATGCCTGCCTTGGAAGGTAAGACTACTTCGGAAGTACATACATACATACATATACCAAGGCTTTTTCCCCCTTCCAAGGGAGGTAGCCAAAAAGGGAAAGGCATAAAAACACTCCCACCCATTTCATCCCTAAATACACTCCACACCCCTCCCGCCCTTCCTCTCATCTGAGCACCTCCTGGATGATGGGTCATCCCTGCACCCTGCCCACCGCCCTGGGTCAGAAGCAGTGTCGCAAGACACAGTACATCCACAGCAAGGCCGCTTCATTTAATCGGCGACCCCCCCCTCCGTGCCCCTTTGCATATAAGGCGAGGACGGGGAGAAATCCCTTCGGGCTGCGTCAAAATTTACTCACACATACTACCCCACCCCCCACCCCCCCACCCATTCCTCCTCATGCAGTCACAACATCATCCATATACAACCATTCTCCACTCACCTCTGTCTTTCGTCCTCTCCCTTCCTTCCTCAACAGACATTCCCCTCTTCCCCAAAGCCCCCTTCACCCCATCCATCCACCTCATCCTAGGACGTCCCCTCATGTTCACTCCCTCCACATCTGCCTTCCATACCTCTTTTACTAGTCTTTCTTCACTCATTCTTTCCATGTGTCCAAACCATCCTAATATTCTTTCATCAACCCTATCTCCCAAATCCTTTTTCACCCCTGTTCTCCTCCTCACCTCCTCATTTCTCACTCTATCCAGCCTAGTAACCCCCACCATACTTCTCAGACACCTCATCTCAAACACATTCAAACTCCTTCTCTCTTCTTCTCTTATGTTCCACGTTTCTGCCCCATACAGTGCTGTTGGCACAATCACTCCTTCATACAGTCTCCTCTTCGCATCCATTCCCAATTGTCTATTCCTCATTACACTCTTTAAACCACCAAGGCATTTACTCGCTTCTCTCAATCTACATTCTACCTCCACCTTCACTCCACCTTTTCCTGCTACACTTGCACCCAAGTATCTAAAACTATCCACTTCCTCCAGTCGCTCTCCCTTAATGTTCACTTCCAGTCTACTGCCACTTTCACCCCTTGTACATCTCATCACCTTACTTTTACCCACATTTATCTTTAGCTTTCTTCTATCACATACTCTCCCAAACTCTGCCACCAGCTTCCTCAATCCCTCCTCTGACCCTGCCACAAGCGCAGTGTCGTCCGCAAACAACAGCTGGATCACCTCCCACTTTTCTCCATTTTCTTTAACCATCTCCAATCCCTGACTCACTACCCTAGCATTCACCTCTCGCACCACCCCATCCATGTATAAGTTGAACAGCCAGGGCGACATAACGCATCCTTGACGAAGTCCCACCTTTACTTCAAACCACTCACTCTCTCCATTTCCAATCCTAACACATGCTCTACTACTCTCATAAAAACTCTTAACATCTCCCAAAAGC
Source organism: Oratosquilla oratoria (assembly GCF_046742065.1). NCBI lineage: Eukaryota > Metazoa > Arthropoda > Malacostraca > Stomatopoda > Squillidae > Oratosquilla > Oratosquilla oratoria. Next base: position 8,510,786 of record NC_134816.1, read on the forward strand.
TTTCCTCCTATCCCATAAATCTGCATAACCTCCCACAGTGCCTTTCTGTCTACCCTATCATAAGCCTTTTCCAGATCCATAAAAGCCCAAAAAACATCCTTCCCCTCTCCTATAGCTTTCTCACATATCTGTCTTACCACAAAGATCTGATCTACACAACCTCTACCCGTCCTAAATCCACACTGTTCCTCACCAATTACTCCTTCTGTTCCTCTCCTAATCCTCTCAATTAAGATCCTCCCATAAGCCTTCCCTACTACACTCAACAGGCTAATCCCTCTGAAACTACTACATTCACACTTGTCCCCTTTTCCCTTGTAAAGAGGAACTATACAGGCACTACTCCAGTCCTCCAGTACTCTACCCTCTCTCCAGCAAACATTAAATAACCTCACCAACCAGTCCACCATCACTGAACCTCCCTTTTTCAGACATTCTGCATGACATCCATCCAGACCAGGTGCCTTACCTGCTTTCATTATCTTTACAACTGCCTTCACCTCATCCATCCTTATTTCTCCTCCATTCTCCTCACTCATCACTCTCATTTTCTTCGCATTTCCCACTGCAGCTATCTTTCCTTCCCTATCCTCCTTCACATTCAGCAACTCCCTAAAATATTCTGCCCATCTTCCCCTCACTGCCATCTCTTCCATTATCAACTCTCCATCTGTACCTTTTACCTTTTCTTCCCTACTTGATTCGCCTCCTCTTCCTCTCTTAATTTCTTTCCAAAACATCTTTTTATTACTTTCAAAATTTTCTGTCATACTCTTACCCCATTTCACATCTGCTCTCCTCTTTGCCTCCTTTACCTTTTGCTTTACTTCTCTTTTCTTTTCTTTGTACGTCTCATATGACTCCCCTGTCCTCTTTTGTAACCAATCTGTGAATGCTCGCTTCTTCTCTTCTACAACCTTCTTTGTTTCCTCATCCCACCATTCACTACCCTTTCTTCTATTTCCCCCTGTCCTTCTTGTTCCACACACCATCCTTGCACACTTTAAGACTCCCTCCTTGAACCATCCCCATTCCTCCTCCACACCCATCTCTGCTCTATCCTTTACTCCCTCCCACTCCTCCTTCAGCTTCTTTTCGTACTCCTTCTCCTTTTCCTTTTCATTCAAGGAGTTCACTCTAAGAACCTCCCTACCTTTTGTCCCTTTCCTCCTTCTCCATCTATCCTCCACTCTCAGCTTACCTTCCACCAAAAAATGATCTGATATTCCCCCACCCTCTCCCCTTAGCACATGTACATCCTTAACTCTTCCTATCATAATCCTATTTACCACTACATAATCCATTAGCGCTCTATCTACCACCCTTCCCTCCACCACCCTCTCCCATGTGTACTTATGCTTGACTTTCTTCCGAAACACTGTATTTGCTATCATCAACTCTCTCTCTAGACACATTTCCACCATCAACTCTCCACTACGATTCTTTCCTGGAACTCCACACTTCCCAACCTCTCCATCGATTGGACCATTTCCCACCCTAGCATTAAGGTCTCCCAGTACTATTACATTGACATTTCTTCCTAAACCCTCTATGCACTCATTTAAATCTATCCAAAAGGCCTCCCTTTCTTCCATGCTCTTCTCACTGCCCGGCCCATATGCACTTACAAAGACCCACATCTCCTTTCCCAGTTTCACCTTCATCCACATTATCCTTGAGGAAACCTCCTTCCACTCCACTACCCCTTTACCTATCTCCTCACTTACTAGAATAGCCACCCCTTCCCTCCCTCGCCCTCTCTTCACTCCTGATAACCTCCCACTTACACTCCCAAACTTACACTCACCCTTCCCTTTCAACTTAGTTTCACTCAAACCAACACATCCAACTTTCTTCTCACAAACATACTACCTATCTCTTCCCTTTTACTCTCATCTGTACCACATCCACGCACATTAAAAGACATACATATACCAAGGCTTTTTACCCCTTACAAGAGAGATAGCCAAAAAGGAAAAGGCACAAGATCATTCCCACCCATTCCATCCCTGAATACTCTCCACACCCCTTCACCCTCCCTCTCATCTTAGCACCTCCTGGATGACGGGTCATCCCTGCACCTTGTCCACTGCCCTGGGTCTGAAGCAGTGTCACAAATAACTTAAATGTGATGAGGGTAGCAAGGGAAGCATTCATCAAGAGTGAATCAAATGAAAGGATTCGGAGGGTATTGCTACACAACATGAGATGTGACAAACTGGAGGATCTGCAGAATGGAGATGAGGTGTTCTATAAAAGAAATAAGATACATGGAGAGGCCCTGGAATAGTTATCGGTAAAGATGGGAAGCAGGTGTTGGTGAAGCAAGAAGGAGAATATATACGAGCACACATTTGTAGATTACAAACAGCCCCTGAACCTAGTATACACCAACACAATACATATGAAGAAAAGGACAATACCCCTGAGGATAATCCTAAAGAAAACACCGATGAAAATAGAGAAGCAAGAGTAATCATGGAGGACACAGAAAGTGAAGAGGAAGAGAATACTAAGGATGAAGATGATGCTGTGTCTGTTGACATCCATATAAAAAGAAAAATACCAAAAAAGGGAGACAGCCTAGAGGGATATCTGGTAGAAAACTGTGACAAAGTAAATAGCACAATATTAGTTAGAGCAGGAAAGGCAACAGGTAAATACAAATCCTGCTTCAATGTAAGGAATGAGTCTGACAACACAGAGGGATGGATGGACTTGGATACAGATTTACGCGACTGGAGAGTGGTAAATGACGAAGAGGAGGTGATGGTTACATCTTATGGAGATGAGTGTTTAGAAGCAAAAAGAAAGGAAATTGCTAACTGGAGAGACAATAATGTATTTGAAGAAGTGGAATACCATGATCAAAAAGCCACAACAACAAGGTGGGTGATCACCCAAAAAGTAAAAGAGGGCTCAACAGTAATAAAGGCACAATTGGTGGCACGTGGTTTTGAGGAAGATATAAATGATGTGCCTGTTGATTCCCCAACATGTTCCAAAGAAGCGTTGAGATTAGCCTTGAGTATCATAGCCGGAATGAATTGGGAGTGTCATTCTCTGGATGTAAAATGGGCATTTCTACAAGGACCTATTACCCGAGAAGTATATCTATGGCCTCCAGTTGAATTTAACAAAAGTTCACTATGGAAACTGAAAAAGACCGTATATGGGCTAAATGATGCAGCAAGATCATGGTATGAGAGAGTAAAAAGGGAACTTATCACATTGGGCATGTCATTGTGTGGATTGAAACCTGCTTTGTTTTATTGGCATCAGAATGGACAGCTACAAGGCAGTCTGTACCCATGTGGATGACTTATGGAGTGGGACAAAATGTTTTGAGAAAAGAATAATTGATAGACTAGAGGAACAATTCCTCATCAGTGCAGAAGAATATAAATGTTTCCATTATTTGGGTACAGAAATAAATCAGGAAGATAATGGTATCAAAGTTAACTACCGTAAATTGTGGCGTACAAGTTGACCTGGTATATAAGTCGACCTCAAGATTTTTAGCTAAAAATTCTGACTTAGGCCTATACCTACCATATAGGTCGACCCCAAACATATGGTGGGCTACCAGTGGCCCAAAACTTACCTAGGTCTACCGGTAAATGAAATAAAGCTATAATAAACTTACCTAGGTCTACCAGTAAATGAACTAAAGCTATAATAATATGATACATTTTTGTACAGGTAGTTCTCGTTATATGCGGGGGTTCCGTTCTGTGGACCCCCCCGCATATAACGAATTCGCATATATCGAACTATTGAACCTATGGGAAAAAAGGGGATACGTTCTCAACTCGTGATTTTTTTTTTTTTTTTTTTTTTTTTTTTTCATATTTTATTTTGGCAAAGGGCTTACATACTGCAGGTTATAGAACAGAGTGAGTGAGCAAAGCGAGCATGATATTCTGCAACATTAACACTCTCTGACATGTAAGTATTAACCTCGGGAAAAGACGCTACCGTAAACATCACTTATTTCGCCAAGCGTATTTTCTTCAGCTGTTTGAAAAATCAGTCTGTTTACAATTCACATTTCAGACTGCTTGCTATGCTTAAACTGATTGTTGATGTGCTCTGGAGATACACAGGCAGGCTTACTGCTTAGAGTTTATCCAGTGCAGAGAATAAACGATAATTCTTGCAGAGAGTGAAAATTGACGAAATTAATTGGGGCAGTAATAAGTATCAAAAATTAATTTGTTTGTGAAAAAAATAACTAATTTGTGTATCAAAAAAGCTTAATTACCTGCAGAAAGACAATGGTTTGGCCTATGAAACAGGAAGGATGCCTAAGACGATGCCGTCTGTACAGCTGCCGGTGTTGTTGTTGTGATAACGCCGCAGTGATGCCAGCTCTACCTAGCTGATGCAGCCAGTGTTACCACACGGCTTTATGCGCACCAACTTCAAATATATAATAGGTATTTTGAAAAAAATAATCGGCCGCGACTATTTTTTTTTTTTTTTTTTTTTTTTTTTTAGGTCAAATCGCATATCTTCGAATATATCCCCCCACATATCGAAAAGTGGTGCAAATTCTTGAATCGCATATACGCGAATTCGCATATATCGAAGTCGCATATATCGAGAACTACCTGTATTGTGTTGTATAGCAAACACCAGCAGTTACCGCATATTGTATCGGTATAACTTATGAACATAAAATTAGTCAAGTCAACATTACCTCCTATAAAATATTACCGTAATACCATAGATGCCTAGTCCCAATAACCGTCCCTTTCTTCTCGCCTCTTACGATCCAAGTGGAAATCTTGGTGGCAGTATTCTTTTCCCCTGCCACAGGGAATTCCCCCACCACAGAAAAATAATACTCAGAGAAGTGGTACAGGACAGCAACAAGGGGTTGGGGGACAGCATAACGGAGGGACAGTCGTAGTATATATATATTACATGTTTTTATGATGTATAAATAATTTCATAAAATTATTTTTGCAGATAGAGCAGTATGAAACCCACCAAGAGCTATGGAAGGAGGGCATGAAAAATGTGTCAGATCAGTTTGAACTCATGTGGAATGAAACACAGTTTGATAACAAGATTGATATTGTCGAAGAAATCAGTGATGATGGAGATGAAGAGGTATTGTCCAAAATTTAGTTGTATTGGTTTTGGCTTTCATATTTGTAAGAGGTATTACATTCAATACTCTATACTAGGGTATTGAATGCATAGTAACATGCTGCCAGTATTTTAGGGACTGTTAAAGGAATAATACTTTGGTACTACAGTTGCCCGTCTTTATGCTGTTCCCTTGAACCTGCCCTTTACCACTTGTGTGACTGCCTTTTCAGAATGCCCCTGGGTTGGAAAAGAATTTTGGCACTGTTGTAAGTGTGTATTGTAAACAGCAACTAAATGGGATGGAGTGTGGGGACTAGGGATTCTGTTTGTTCCTCCTACAAAAATTCAAAGCATAAGAGGGTCTGGGAGGAAGACACTCCAACCGGAACCCTAGAAATTGGGCCATTAGATGTACATGATTGTGGTAGAGATGGGAGTGAAAGGAGATTGGTGATTTTTAAGAAGGAAGATAGATGTGTTAGTGTTAGGTGGTACTAAGCTAAAGGGAGGGTGAGTTTGAGTTTGGGAATGTGGTGGGAAAAACATTGGGAGTGATGAATGGGTGAGGGAGGGAAGGAATGGACTAGCCTGTAAGTGATAAGATAGGAAAATGCATGGTGGAATGGAGAAAAGTATCTTTGAGGAAAATAATTTGATCTGTTCCTCCTGGTCTCTCTTCCAGAAGACCTAGGGCTTTCAGGTAATCAGCAGCAGGTCCTGGGCTGGTCCACAAGTCACTCGGGAAGATAATTTGTGTTGTCTAGGTATTGTAAGTGTAAGGCATTGTAGTATGAGATGGTCTGTGTTCTCTGTGTGATGGTTGCATTTGGGGCACCTTTGAGGATAATATGGCAGAGGAGAAATTGGGAGCAAGATGTGGGTGATTTTGAATGCATATGAGCCTGGTAGTGAGAAAAGTAAAGAGGAAAGTGAGGCTTTTTGGATTGACTTAAATGAATATATAGAATTTTGGGATAGAGCAAGAAATGAGGTGAGGAGAGCAGGGATGGAAAGGGAGGTGGAAGAGGGGGCTGATGAAAGATTATTGGGATGGTATAGGCACATGAAAAGAATGGGTGAAAAAAGGTTAGGAAAAAGAGTGTGGAAAGCAGAGGTGCATAGAGTGAATGTGAGGGAACAACTGAGGATGAAATGGGGTGAAAGGGGCTTTGAGCAACAGGGGAATGTCTGTTGAGCAGGGAACAGAGAAGGCAAATGATAAGGATGAGTGGAGAGTATTTGTGGTATAGATGATATTTTGACACGGCACAAAGAGATTTCTCCTCGTCTTCTCTGTTTTCCAGATGAGCAGGGAGGGTTGCCATGTAAATAAAGTGGCCCTTCTGTGAATGTGCTGTGTCTTGCTGCATTGCTATGACTTGGGCAGTGGGGAGGAGACAGGGCTGACCCTTCATCATTGAGGAGCTAAGATGAGAGGGAAACAATTGGCAGCGGATGGAAGTGGTATGGTTAGGTGTGGGTATGTGCCTTGACTGGCTACCTCCCATACATAGGCGAAGAAACCTTTGATATATAAATAGATAAATATGGTAGTGTTGGAGATCTCAAACCGAGTGGTAGATAAGCCAATATATTGAGCAATAGGGAGGTTTGAGATACTAAGTAATAATTATAATGGAGAGCTAATGTTGTAGATATGTTTAGAAAGGGAGTTATGACAATAGACAAAGAAAGCCAAACATAATCATACATGGAATGGGGTGGTTGATAGGACAGCCAATACACTTTTATAACATGTTTTATTTTCTGAATCCTATAATTTTGTTGGCTTTCTGGTTCACATTGGTGGGATATTTAAAACCAACACTAATTTTGCAGCAGTGAAAAATTAAGATAAGATAAAAAAGTGGTTCTTAGCACTGAAATATTTCATTCATCTGCATTAGCTACAACGTGTCTCAGTGCTGGAACATTCTTTTCATGTATTTTACATGCTCTCACAAATGTACAGCTCAGATCCACCATTGCAAGATTGGCTCTAACAAATTATAACACATCACCACTCAAGACAGAGTGTATAGATGAACTGACAGATAAACTATACAAGATAATTGACTTCTCACTCAAAGAGGGAAAGGTGCCGCAAGATTGGAAAGATGCAAACGTAGTACCAATATATAAAGGAAGAAATAGGGAAGATCCTACAAACTTCAGACCGGTATCCCTTACAAGCACAGTAACAAAAATATGTGAAAAGGTCATCAGAAACAAATGGACCAAACACTTGGAAGAAAGTAAAATAATAAACCCCAAACAATTTGGGTTTAGAAGTGGAAGATCAAGCACCACAAACCTAATCTGCTTTTACTCGAGATTAATTGTGATAATACAAGAAAGAGATGGCTGGACAGATTGCATCTTTTTGGATTTGCAGAAGGCATTCGACAAAGTACCACAAAAAATTAATAAGAAAATTTGAAATAATAGGAGGAATACAAGGTAAACTTCTGGAATGAATGAAGGATTTCTTAACTGGGAGAAAAATGAAAGTGGTACTTAGAGACAAAAATTCGAACCGGGAAGATGTGAAAAGTGGCATCCCACAAGGCTCTGTACTGGCTCATTTAATGTTTGCCATATATATAAATGATATGGATGAGGGAGTAAACTGTTATATGAACTTCTTTGCTGACGATGCCAAATTACTCAAGAGAGTAAGAACAGAAGAAGATTGCATATCACTACAAGAAGACCTAGACAAAATATGGGAATGGAGTTGGAAAAGTGAGATGAATTTCAACATTAAAAAATGTATCATAATGGAATTTGGAAAAAGTAAAAATAGAGTATCAGGACAGTACAAAATTGGAAACAAAGAAGTCAGAAAAGTCAATTCAGAAAGGGACCTGGGAGTAATCATCTCAAGTGACTTTACACCTGATAAACATGTCAGTAAATTATTTGGAGAGACTTATAACTTATTAAGGTCAATGAAAGTGGCCTTCGACTACATAGATGAGGAGATTGTTAAAAAAATAGTTGTTTCATTGATAAGACCTAAACTAGAATATGCTGCAACACTATGGGCACCTAGCATAAAGAACATATGAAAGTTAGAAAGAATACAAAGACCAGCAACAAAGTTGGCGCCTACACTGACAAACCTGACATACGAACAAAGATTGGAAAAATTACATCTGTCATCACTGGAACAGAGAAAAGAAAGAGGCAATTTGTTGACCATTTACAGAATTATGAAAGAGATGGAAATTCTCAACAGAGACGACTTATTAACGTAGGACAGAAGAGAAACAAGAGGACACGAAAAGAAACTAAAGAAAGACAGCTTGCTACCTCCTTTGTAAGGGGGAAAAGGCTCTTGGTATATGTATGTATGTATATTTTTCATTATAACAATAAAAAGAGTTTAATCATAAAAGGCACCTCATCGTAGTAAAAGGGTGCCATGGCTATTTCATTCAAATAGCTTGGCAGAAACCACAGTTAAGAAGTGGCACTAGGTAAAGAATTGGCAAGATGTGATTAAACCCTGTGCTTTCAAGGAAATGTCATGAATTTGAATGAAATGTTGGGTAGCCTGGTAGCACCCAGAGTAAAAAGAAAAGGAAAAATATCACACATTAAGGAAGGAGTTATTCCCCATGGATTTCTATCAGCTGTATAAAGCCATCTGTTGCAATCTAGGATAAGATTTGTAAAAGTGGTACTGGCCCTTAATGAGTTAGTGTGAAGGGTTGCATATTTTATTGTATTTCATATTTCATTTTGTTTATTTGACATTAATATGATCTTGTTCTCCCTAAAGGTCAAAGATGGTGAAGAAGAGTATGCAGATTTAGAAGATGCTCTACTTCAACAAAGGTCTTCACGACATTTGACTGATACTGTGGCCATAGGGGAAAAAGTAACAAGTGTAATTTCTAACTCAAAATCCAGAAAGGAAGTCACAGGAAAGAAAGATGAAAAGAAGAAAAGTAAAAAGGAGTACAAAAGTGATAGTGACTCAGGTGATAATGAGAATGAGAAAAGTAAAAAGGGAAAGAAGAAAAAGGGCAGTAAAGGTGGGAAAAAGGCTAACAAAGGAACTGCTATACCTAGTTTTTAATTTTGAAAGTTGTTGAGGGATATGATGTGTGCCTACATAAGGAACTGATCAAAGTTAGTCTTCCCAAATGAAGGGGTGGCAGTCCAAGATTGTAGGTATTTTTACCAAGTTGTATTACACGGGAAGGTATATATGTGTGTGTGTGTATATATATATGTATATATATATATATATATATATATATATATATATATATGCATATTATATATATATGAATATTATATATATATGTATATATATATGTATGTATATATATGCATATATATATATATATATGTATATATATATATCTTTTCAACCACAATTCACTTTTGATTCTGTGCCATCACACTTGAGACTGAGAAGCTCGGTGGAGGTACATATTGAAAATTGAAACATGGTCAAGCTGAGGACTCGAACTTGGCTCGGAAGTGACAAAGTGTCCTTGACTAAACTCATTATAGTGTAATGAGTTTAGTCAAGGACACTTTGTCACGTCTGAGCCGAGTTAGAGTCCTCGACTCAACCACGTTTCAATTTCCAATATCCTCCACCAAACTTCTCAGTCCCAAGTGCGATGGCACAAAATTAAAAGTGAATTGAAAAAGATGTTAATCTGTTCACTGGGAACCATTCAGTGTATGCATATGTATATACATATATATATATATATATGTGTATATATATATATATATATATGTATATATATATATGTGTATATATATATATTTATAAACTTGGGAAGAAGAAAAACATGAAAATCTCAAGAGCTTTCTTGGATTTCATACCTTCAGGGGGAAAAAAATGCAGAGAAAAGATCAACACACCAGTACTAATACAAAAAGAGTCAAACTGGGGCAGGTCACAAGGCATCACACAGAGTGTTATACCTGGAGCTAAATTACATTAAAATTTGTTTATTGGTTGTCTACAACTTTAAAATATTTTTAATAATAAAATTATCTAATTTGTACATGCCATTACTGATATTCATGTTAACTATTTCAATTGTCTACAACTTGCTTACAAATATTTTCAATAATAAAATTATCTAATTTGTACATGCCATTACTAATATGTTAACTATTTCAATATGTTTAATAAGGGTACTTTCTATAATGTTCCTTTTGACTGAACTTACAAGATAAAACTGAAGAAGCCCTAGGCTAGTCTCTACTATGAATAAAATATCTTACATGAACAAATTAAGCACCAGGTTCTTATGCTGTTCTGATACTATACTTATGTTGCTTTAATCTGGATGATAGTTCTTTACCTGCTTGCCCCACATAAAATAGATCACAATTTTTACAAGGAATCTTGTATATGCAGCCATATGAATTTCCAGGCGAGTTCTTGGTAATTTCTTGAAGGTCAATAAGTTATTAAAAGCTACATTAATATTCCAAGTTTTAAGTAAGCAATGAATTTGAGAAAAACTTTTACTGAAGGGTAAACCTCCATTTGATTCAAAGAATCTTTTAGTTGTACCCTTCAGATAAAGTTTTTCTCAAGTTACTCACTTAAAATTTGGAATATTAATGTAGCTTTTAATAACTCATTAACCTTCAAAAAGTTGCTTATTAAGAACTCTTCTGGAAATTCATGTGGATGCATATACAAGATCCCTTGTAAATATTGTATTTACCTAGTTGTAATATACGGGAGGGGAGCTATGCTCATGGTGACCCATATTTGTATCTCTCCGCATCAAGTTTTATCTTAAAATCTTGTATAGTGTTTGCACATACTGTTTTGTTGTCTAATTTGTTCCATGTATTAATCGCTCTGTGTGGGAAACTTCCTTTTCAAGTTTTTTCTATAACTATCTTTTTTCATTTTTTTCCGTGTCCTCTCGTTTTACCATTGTCCCACACTAACAGGTTGTTCCTGTCTAAAACTTCCATTCCTTTCATTATTCTGTAGATAGTCAGCAAATCTCCCCTTTCTCTTCTTTGTTCCAGAGTTGGTAGGTTCAGTTTGGATAGTCTTTGCTCATATGTTAGTTCGGCGAGAGTCGGTGCTCGTTTGGTTGTCGCTCTTTGTAATCTTTCTAGTTTCTTAATATTCTTTTTGGTACTGGGTGTCCAAAGTGATGCTGCATACTCAAGTTTTGGTCTTATTAGTGTAGTTAGTATTTTCTTTATCATTTCTTCATCCATATAAGTAAATGCCACTTTGATTGTCCTCAATAAATTGTAGGTTTCTCCAAATATTTTATTTATATGCTTATCAGGTTTCATGTCCTTTCCAATCATCACTCCAAGATCTTTCTCAGAGTTTGCTTTTTTCATTTTTTCTTCTCCAATTCTGTAATCTTTTGATATTCTGTTTTTACTCTTTCCAAATTCCATTATACTGCATTTCTTTATATTAAATTTCACTTCCCACTTTTGAGTCCAATTCCATATCATGTCCAGATCTTCTTGCAATGAGTTGCAGTCCTCTTCCGTTTTTACCTTCTTAAGTAATTTTGCATCATCTGCAAAAAAATTCATATAGCACTCCACGCCTTCATTCATGTCATTAATGTATAAGGCAAACATGATCAGGGCCAGTACCAATCCTTGCGGGACACCGCTTTTTACTTCTTCCCAGTTGGAGAAATTTTCTCTAACTACAACTCTCATTTTTCCCCCAATCAGGTAGTCTTTCATCCATTCCAATAATTTTCCTCTGATGCCACCCTTTGATTCTATCTTATTTATTAATTTCCTATGAGGTACCTTATCGAATGCCTTTTGCAGGTCCAGAAAAGCACAGTCCACCCATCCATCTCTTTCTTGTATTATGTCTACTAATCTTGAGTAAAAGCAGATCAGATTTGTTGTACATGATCTCCCTTGTCTGAATCCAAACTGATTTGGGTTCAGTATAGATTTTTCTAACAGGTATTTAACCCATCTGTTTTTGACAACTCTTTCACAAATTTTTGCTATTGTGCTTGTTAGTAAGACCGGTCTGTAGTTAGATGTATCTTCTTTATCACCTCCCTTATAAATTGGTACAATGTTTGCCTTTTTCCAGTTCAGTGGTACTTTTCCTTCTTTAAGTGAGGATTTAATTATATCATATATTTTGTCAGTTAATTCTTCCATACATTCCTTCAGTATCCAGTTTGCAATTCCGTCTGGGCCATATGATTTTCTTACATCAAAGGTTTTAATTTGATCACTGATTTCTTTTTGTGTTACGTTTATTTCTTTAATTGCTGGGGATAATTCTCTCTATCTACACTGTTAGGCGAGTTTTCTATTGAATACTGATCTGAAGTGGTTGTTCATAATTTCAGCCATTTCCAGTTCTTCAGTATATTCCTTTTTATCTTGGTGCAGTTTTTCTATTTCTTGTTTGTTTTTCAGTTTTCCATTTACATATTTGTAAAATAGTTTTGGTTCTTCCTTACATTTGTCTATTATCTTTTTTTCATAATTCTTCTTTTCATCTCTGCGTATTTTTACATATTTGTTTCTTAGTTTGATGTATGTTTGCCATTTGCTTTGTTTCTTATCCCTTTTCCACTTTTTCCAAGCTTTGTCTCTTTTTTCCTTAGCTTCACTACATCTTTTGTTGTACCAGCTCTTTATGTATGCCTTTTCCGTTTTTTGTTGTGGTACATATTTGTTCATTCCTTCATTATAAATTTCTTTAAATATGTTCCATTTTTCTTCTATCCCTGTATCTTCGTTTTGGAATTTTTCCCAGTTTGCATTGCGAAAGAATGTTTTAAATTTATCAAAGTTTGTTTTGTTATACATAGGTCTTCCTATTCTATGTTTATCATTTTTGCTTTGGTCCATTTGTTCTTTCAGTTCCATTTCTATTAGTACGTGGTCACTTTTTCCTATCGGAGTTTTATAATCAATTTTTTCAATAATCTCAGGTTCTGTCGTAAGTATTAAGTCCAATTTTGAGGGTTCTTCATTTCCTCTGTATCTAGTATTTTCTTTAATCCACTGGGTCATTGTGTATTCAATGGTCAAGTCAAGGAGTACATTGCCCCAGTGTTTCTCTCCCCCCTTCACTGTCATTTCTTCCCAGCATATTTCTTTTGAATTAAAGTCACCCATAATTACTATATTTCCTCCATCTTTCAGTGTTTCAATTAATTCATCTTTTGTATCTTCTAGTAACTCGGAATGATCCCTTTCTATCCAGGCTTGTGTTTTAGGAGGTACATATACCACTGCAAATTTTCTTTTCTTCATTTGTTTACCTTCGACTTGTACTATAATTGATTCTACATTGTTTTTCCTTCAGTTATTTTTGTTACAATAAAATCTTTCTTGGTCAATATCAGAACTCCTCCACCCTGTTTGTTCTTTCTATTCTTTGTCCAACAGTTGTATACACCTTGTCCCACAGTGTGGGGTGTTGGGTGTACTTTAATTTGGTTTCTACATTTCCCATTATGTCTGGTTCTTCTGAGACTAGATAATCGTTTAATTCGTTTATTCCTGAAATTATTCCATCTATATTTGTATAAGCTATTTTTAGTTTCTTTTCTCCTCCTCCCCTTCTGTCTTCTTTGTTTCCATTTTCCCTATATATCTTTTTCTCAGCCTCATGTCTATCACTCTCCAAAAATATACTCCTTTTCTTTTTCAGTTCAATTCTCATTCTTTTCATTCGTCTCATTCCTAAGTTCTTTCTCTTTTTCTTCCTCACTCATTTCTTTTTTTATCCGTATATTTTTGTACTGTTCGCTATTTGCTAATCTTATTGTTCTAGATAATATTTCTTCTGCACTTATGGCGATCTAAGTTTAACTTTTAGTTGTCTATACTGTTTATCTTTAAGAGTACCTGCCCATTCTATGGGTTTCCTCAATTTCTCAGTCCCAGCCTAACTCATCTGTTTGTAACTCTTTTAGTATTTCTTTGGCATTCTCTTTTTCTTCCTTTTCCCTCTGTTATCTTGATACATTGTGCTTTTCTTTAATGCCACAGATTACTATACACCTTTTTCTATCCACTGTGTCCCGAACTAGGTTACTTTTCTCTTTAATAATCTGAATTACAGTTTCTTTGGTATTATCTTTTACTTGTTCCATTATTTTCTTCAGGGATATTTCTTGACTTTCCTGTTCAATTTTCCACTGTTTTTTATTTCCTGTAGGTCAATTTTATGTGGGACAAACAGGTAAAGTAGAGTATCAGAACGGAACAAGAATCTAATGCTTTATTTATTCATGTAAGAAATTCTAATCATAGTATAAACTGGTCTAGGGCTTCAGTTTTATCTTGTAAGTTCATAGTCAAAAGGAACATTTTAGAAACTAGTCTTATTAAACATATTGATGTAGTTAACCCCTTCACTCCGGGGCACATCGCATGTCTGGCAGCATTAGCTGCCAGACGTGCGATGTTGCATCATAATAATCGCATTATAAAAAATAAAGTTACTGCTCAATTGCGTGTTCTCTTTCACCCGTGAATTTTGTTAACCATAAAAAATATGATGAAGCCAGTTTATAGAGAATGAGGGTCATGCAGGTACGACTACAATAAATATAATCAAGACGCCGACATCGGCATCATCACGTACCCATTTGCTCCTCATGACGCCTATGTAGGCGTCACCGTATGGAAGTGGTTAACATGAATATTAGTAACAATATGTACAAATTATAATTTTACTATTGAAAATATCTGTAAAAAAGTTGTAGACAGCCAACAAACAAATTTTAATGTAATTTGGCTTTAGGGTAACACTGTATGATGCCTTATAACCTGCCCCAGTTTGACTCCCTTTGTATTAATACTGGTGTGTTGATCTTTCCTCTGTACTTTTCCCCTGAAGATGTGAAACACAAAGCACTTGAGATTTTTGTGCTTTCCTTGTTCCTAAGTGGTTACTTGTGTTTTTTAGGATCACATGATTTTATATGATTTTTATGCATTATGTATGTGTATACAAATATGTATGTGTGTGTTTATATATATATATATATATATATATATACACACATACATATATATATATATTACATATGTGTGTGTATTTACCTAGTTGCATTTTACGAGAAGAGAGCTATGCTTGTAGTGACCCGCTTTTGTATCTTTCAGCATCCAGTTTGATCTTAAATTCTTATATAGTTTTTGCACTCACTGTTTCTTCATTCAGGTTGTACCAGATATCTATCACTCTGTGAGGGAAACTATTCTTTTTCAGATCTTTTCTGTAACTATCCTTTTTAAGTTTCTTTTCATGTCCTCTGGTTTTTCTTCTATCCCACTTTAATATGTGATCTCTATCATGGACTTCCATCCCTTTCATAATTCTGTATATGGTTAGCAGGTCTCCTCTTTTTCTTCTTTGTTCCAAGGTAGGTAGTTCGAGTTTGTCCAATCTTTGTTCCTATGTCAAATTGGAGAGTGTTGGTGCCATCTTTGTCGTTTCTCTTTGAATTTATTCTAATTTCCTTATATTCTTTTTAGTACTAGATGTCCATAGTGTCACAGCAGACTCCAATTTTGGTCTTATCAATGTAACTAATATTTTCTTTACCATTTCTTCATCCATGTAGTCAAAAGCCACTTTCATTGATCTTAATAAATTGAAAGTTTCTCACGATTTCAGGCTCTGATGTGAATATTAAGTCTAGTGTTGATGGTTCTTCATTGTTTCTATATTTTCCTTCACCCATTGAGTCAATGTGTATTCAGTGGTCATATCCAGTAGAATATTTCCCCAAATTTCCTCTCTACCTTTTACTGTCATTTCTCCCCAACATATTTCCTTTGAGTTAAAGTCACCCATAATACTATGTTTCCTCCTTTCAATAACTCAGGGCATTCTTTGTGTCTTCCAGTATTTTGGAATGATCACTATCAGTCCAAGCCTATGTTTTTGGGGACACATATACTACAATAAATTATCTACTTTTCATATTTCTGTTTTCAGCTTTAATCATAATCAATTCCACATTATTTTTTCCTTCTGTTATCTTTGTCACATTTAAACCTTTGTCAAAAACATGACTCCTCCACCCTGTTTTTCTGTTCTATTTTACTTACCTTAGTCAACTGTATCTCTCACCCAATTTTCATTTTCTTTAATTACTTTCATAACTGTTTCTTTTGTGTTTTCCTCCATCTGCTTTTGTACTATTTATCTAAAAAATATTTGTTTTATTTTCCTGTTCTTGTTTCCATTGTTGTTTTTATTTCAATGAGGTCTGTTTCTTTAATTGACTTCCACTTTTGTGGTCACTACTTGTAACTGCTCTTTGACCCCCTTTTGCAGTTCATTTTTATATTTTTCCTCATTTTACATTCTCTCATTTTCTCTCTTTAAGAATTTCAATTTCATTCTTTAGGTCACTTAATTCTTTAATCGTTTGCTCATTACTATTTCACAATGTAATCACTTCCCTGTGTACAGCTCGGTAATTCAGTTTTAAATCTATGATTTCTTCCATTAAGTCATTTACTTCACGATTTCTTAATGCATTACTATATCTAATTTCTCTGTCTATATCCAAACTTTTACCTAATTCTCCTGGGTTTCTTTGAAACCCTGAAAAGACATTATTTTCCCACCTTTGGTTTTTTCTAGTATCTATCAAACAATGGCGTTTGGGGATGACACCTCTAGGGCTTTCTACTATACTTATATCTAATCCTCTCTTAGTTGGTTCATTTGTTATTCTTCTTTATCTTTCTCCTTTTTGCCAGAACTATACTTATTTCAAGAACTGGAAAAACTTTTAGCGGTCATAACGTGTACCATAGCGTACCCATCTCGCACAATAACAACTGGTTTCCTTCGTTATCGGCGACAAAACCGCTAGATAGGCGTGATCACAACGCAGCACTTTCTTTCGCCTCGGTGTCTGGATGGTGTGTGTGTATTTACTTAGTTGTATCTTAGAGAAAGGTGAGCCATGCTTGTGGTGTCCCATCTTTATATCTCGTGCGTTTGCATGTGTGGCTGTGTAAGTTTTATGCAGCCACTACTTACTGGACTAGTAACACCCCAACTGATCAGTCATGCAGTATTCTGTCATGATTGAAGACTAATGTCTGTGCAGATGAATTATGATATCTTTCACCATCTATCCCTCCTTTTTCCTACCTCTTTAAATCTCCTACCCCACCCTTGTAACTCAATCTCTCTATTTTCTTTATCACCCTTCACTGGGAGACAAGAATAATGCCCTTGTCATAAAAGGCAACAAAATGGAGCGGAATGAGGAGACCATATACCCCCAGTTTCCCTCTTATCCAGTGTAAAAAATTGGGGCAGGGTATGTTCTGATTCAGTAAACCTCCTCATAAAGGGGATTAATGCCTTTGTATTTGAGATTGTTTTTCACTTTTTATGAGACTAAAGATTTATAGTTTATTCAATAAAGACACAGGGTAAATGATATGTGAATATATATATATAGAAATAAATGCTTTTTCTTTAGATGACTTCTTTGTAACAGTTATTATCATGTTAAGAATAAAAGCCAACATTACCACAATCTGAATTTATGAAACTATGAACACGTTCATGAATAGCTGTTACAGTCAGTTGATTAATCTACTGCCTCAGGTCATCCTTGTAGGAAACCTATGGCTTGCAGGTAGCTGGTAACAACCACCAGAATGGCCTATGATTCACCTAAAGAAGAAATACTGTGTTGTTGTATGGATATAGTAAGGGTAGAGCAGTGTTAATAAGGTGGACCGTGTCTTCTTGTGTGATTGTTGCATGTGGGGCAATTTGTTTCCATGGTAAGGATCTATTCTGTGCTATTACAGAAACGTGTAATTATACTAATTATGTGAGAAAGCTATAGGAAAGGGGAAGGATGTTTTTTGGGCTTTTATGGATCTGGAAAAGGCTTATGATA
Organism: Oratosquilla oratoria; assembly: GCF_046742065.1. Taxonomy (NCBI): domain Eukaryota; kingdom Metazoa; phylum Arthropoda; class Malacostraca; order Stomatopoda; family Squillidae; genus Oratosquilla; species Oratosquilla oratoria. The sequence continues at coordinate 8,528,797 of NC_134816.1, forward strand.
GGGTAGACAGAAAGGCACTGTGGGAGGTTATGCAGATTTATGGGATAGGAGGAAAGCTTTCAGGAGCTGTCAAGAGTTTTTATGAGAGTAGTAGAGCTTGTGTCAGGATTGGAAATGGAGAGAGTGAGTGGTTTGAGGTAAAGGTGGGACTTCGTCAAGGATGCGTTGTGTCGCCATGGCTGTTCAACTTATACATGGATGGGGTGGTGCGAGAGGTGAATGCAAGGGTAGTGGGTCAGGGATTGGAGATGGTTAAAGAAAATGGAGAAAAGTGGGAGGTGAGCCAGCTGTTGTTTGCAGACGACACTGCGCTTGTGGCAGCATCGGAGGAGGGATTGAGGAAGCTGGTGGCAGAGTTTGGGAGAGTATGTGATAGAAGAAAGCTAAAGATAAATGTGGGTAAAAGTAAGGTGATGAGATGTACAAGGGGTGAAAGTGGCAGTAGACTGGAAGTGAACATTAAGGGAGAGCGACTGGAGGAAATGGATAGTTTTAGATACTTGGGTGCAAGTGTACCAGGAAAAGGTGGAGGTAGAATGTAGATTGAGAGAAGCGAGTAAATGCCTTGGTGGAATAGACATTTAGGAATGGATGCGAAGAGGAGACTGTATGAAGGAGTGATTGTGCCAACAGCAATGTATGGGGCAGAAACGTGGAACATAAGAGAAGAAGAGAGAAGGAGTTTGAATGTGTTTGAGATGAGGTGTCTGAGAAGTATGGTGGGGGTTACTAGGCTAGATAGAGTGAGAAATGAGGAGGTGAGGAGGAGAACAGGGGTGGAAAAGGAGCTGGGAGATAGGGTTGATGAAAGAATATTAGTATGGTTTGGACACATGGAAAGAAGAGTGAAGAAAGACTAGTAAAAGAGGTATGGAAGGCAGATGTGGAGGGAGTGAACATGAGGGGACGTCCTAGGATGAGGTGGATGGATGGGGTGAAGGGGGCTTTGGGGAAGAGGGGAATGTCTGTTGAGGAAGGAAGGGAGAGGACGGAAGACAGAGGTGAGTGGAGAATGGTTGTATATGGATGATGTTGTGATTGCATGAGGAGGAATGGGCGGGGGGTGGGGTTGAGGTAGTATGTTTGAGCAAATTTTGACGCAGCCCGAAGGGATTTCTCCCCGTCCTCTCCTTATATGCAAGGGGGGACGGAGAGGGGGGGTCGCCGATTAAATGAAGCAGCCTTGCTGTGGATGTGCTGTGTCTTGCGACACTGCTTCTGACCCAGGGCGGTGGGCAAGGTGCAGGGATGACCCGTCATCCAGGAGGTGCTCAGATGAGAGGGAGGGGTGTGGAGTGTATTTAGGGATGAAATGGGTGGGAGTGTTTTTATGCCTTTCCCTTTTTGGCTACCTCCCTTGAAAGGGGGAAAAAGCCTTGGTATATGTATGTATGTGATTTTTTTCCTTGTGCAAAGTTCGAGCAAGTTGTACACATTTGTTTTATAAAACACATGTTTTCACATTCTTATAGATGTTTTTCAACATATGTGAATGGCATAGATATGGGGACAATAATTTGTTGATAAAGTATTTATATGATATAGGGTTTGTTTGTATCCTTGTTATATATAAGGTGTAATCAGTATTTGGTATTGACTCTGTAATTTGTATGTAGTCAATACTTTAGGAATTTAGTGACATCTCTATATCAAAGCTATATTATTCTTTCAGAAGAAATTAGCTTCCCAAGTGTCTAGCACCTGTCCTAAATTTTATTTTGAGGTCCTGCATCTTTTCACGTAATTTCTCTACTGAAGAGGATAGCAGGATCTCAGTGCAAGGTCTTAGAAGTGGGAACCTGCTGCCCCACTGCCTTATAGTGGTGCTCCTCAGGACCTGCTCCCACATGGGAGTTGCCAAGAGTGAGGCAGTGAGTGAGAAGGTGGTAAGGAGCCAGTCCCAAGAGGCACATAGCTGCAACCAAAGCCATCCCCTTTCCCCTATGCATTTAGACTGGGCAAGTAACAGTCATTGCTGGGAATCAGAGAGAAATACAGGACAGCGACTAGGACTGACAGTACATTCAGTTTCTGTCTCTTCCACAAACAATAACTTTTGTTTTCCAATTAACAACCTTAAGACCTGTGGTGTTGGTGTGTGATGGTAGGGACAAAAGATGGTGATCTCAAGAAGCCCTTAGTCACAGCCCATACAGCAGTAAGGTAAGGCCCAGTGGTTGCCCAGTACAAGGATTGGGAGTAACACAGCTTAACAGCAGCCTACACAACTGAGCTGCCCTATTTAGGAACCACTCTGCCTACCCCACAAGAGGAAGGGGCTAGAAAAGGTGCCCCAAACCAGATCAGACTGGTGAGGTACCCTGAGCATAGTCACCCATAATGTGGTAAGAATACTGACAATGTCTGGCAATGGTCCTCAGGTCCTCCTACAGATCTCTCTGGGAAGAAATTTTGGACTTGTCTGTTGTATTGGTATGAAACTATTTCTATGTTATTGGCTGAAAGTGGTAGAAGGGGAGAAGTTGTTGGTTGTTAGTTCTCCATGTGTAAAAAAGGTTTAAGAATTCCAGTTTTAAGTTGAAAAAGAGAGAGATCTTGGGCCCAATTCAAAGAATGAATATCAACCCCTTCAGGTCTGTACCATTTGATAGAGATGAGAAGATTCATGGGTTTTGAAAATGATCAGTTTTGCTCTCCATCTTGCAGGATCACCACATATACACTCATCATTGGTTCCATAATAATAACAAAACAACAACAATGGGGAAGTAACAGCCTGCCCAAAACCAAAATCCTTCAATTGCACTACCACCCTGCCCCACAATGCCTTCCAGTGAGTAAAGCAAAGAGACCTGCCATTCAAGAACAATCTACAATGGTAACACTTGAGCAGTTATCCACCTTCTCCACTGGGGTATTATCAGCAGACCCAAGCACCACAGTCAAAAATTACAACCCTGATCCCACAAAAAGATCTTGTATTCTCTAGCCAACATTTCCCTGCTAACTTGACCCTTACCAAGACAAGTAGACCCTGATTTGAACAAACTAAAAATTCCTGGTCCTGAAATACAAACTCTCCATATACCAAGGGCTTTTTCCCCCTTACCAGAGAGCCAAAGTCAAAAGGCGTTTACCCATTCCACTCCCATGCACCACCCTTTCCTCTCTCTCTCACCTTAGTTCCTAATGGATAACAGGTCATCCCTGTATCCTGCCCACTGCCCTGGGACAGAAGCAATGTAGCAAAACACAGTATGTGTACAGCAAGGTTGTTTCACTTAATTGGCCCCCTCATGCAGAAAAATTGCAGACAAGGAGAAATCCCTCCAGGCAGCATCAAAATATTATTCACATGTAACCACTCCTGAACCCCCCATCCCCACCCATTCACATCCTTGCATCACAGTATCATTTATACACAGGCATTCTCCACTCGCATGTCTCCTACCATCTCTCTTGCTCAACAGACATCACCTCGTGCTCAGTGCTTCTTTCACCCCATCCATCCATCTCGTCCTCAGTTGCCCCCTCATGTTCACTCCATCCACCTCTGCCTTCCACACCTCTTTTACTAATCTTTCTTCATTCATTCTTTCCATGTGTCCAAATCATCCTAATACTCTTTCATCTGCTCTATCTGCCATATCCTTTTCCACCCCAGCTCTCGTCCTCACCTTGTTTCTCATTCTATCCAGGCTTATCCCCTACCACACTTCTCAGACATTTCGTATCAAACACATTTAAACTTCTCTCTACCTCAATTAAATTCCAAGTCTCTGCCCCATACAATGCTGTCAGCACAATCACCTGTTCATATAATCTCTGTATCCATTCCCAAATCCCTATTCTTCATTATACTTGTTAATCCTCCAAGGCACTTGCTTCTCTCAATCTACAATTTACCTCCACTCCTTGGTTTCCAGCAACCCCAAGTACCTAAAGCTATCCACTTCCTCCAGCTACTCTCCTGTAAGACTTCCAAAATGCAGCCATTCTCTCCCCTTGTACATCTCATCACCTTACTTTTACCCACATATACTTTAACCTCTTCACTCCGGGGCACATCGCACGTCTGGCAGCATTAGCTGCCCGACGTGCGATGTTGCGTCATAATAATTGCATTATAAAAAATAAACTCGGTGCTCAATTGTTCATTATCTTTCACCCGTGTATTTTGATAACCATAGAAAATTGATAAAGCCCGTTTAGAGAGTGAAAATTACGTAGGTACGACTACAATAAATATAATCAAGATGGCGACGTCGGCATCATCGAGTACCCACTTGCTCCTCATGCCGCCTACGTAGGCGTCACCGTATGGAAGTGGTTAAGCTTTCTCCTATTGCATAATGTCCCAAACTCCATCACTAACTCTCAATCCCACCTCTGATCCTACCACAAGTGCAGTTTTGTCAGCAAACAACAACTGGCTCACCTCCCAATTTTCCCAATTTTCTTTAACCAACTCCAATGTCTGCCCATTACCCTCTAATTTATCTCCACCACCTCATACATGTACACATGGAACAGCCATGGTGACATGACACACCCCTGACACAGTCTCACCTGTACCTTAAACCACTTTCTCCTTTTCTAATTCTAACAGAGGCTCTACTACTCTTGTAAAAATTCTTAACTTCCCTTAACAGCTTTCTCCCTATCCCATATATCTCCAAAACCTCCGTCAGTACCTTCCTGTCCACCCTGTCATAAGCCTTTTCCAAATTCGTAAAGGCCCAACAAAGTTCCTTACCTTTTCTTTAAGCTTTCTCACACATCTGTCTTACCACAAAAATCTGATCCATGTAACCCCAACCTTTCCTAAACACACACTGTTTCTCACCAATCACTCCCTCTGTTTCCCTCCTAATCCTCTCAAGTAAAACCCTCCCTTAAGCCTTCCCAACTACACTCAACAAATTGATCCCTCTGAAACTACTCTACAGGCATTCCTCCAGTCCTGTCACCCTACCCTCCCTTAGACATACATTAAACAACCTTACTCTCCAGTCCACTATTACTGTAGCTTTCTTCTTGAGACACTCAACAAATTTTACCTCCCTTCTTCAGACAACAAACTGATCTACCTGAAACTACTACAATCACATTTGTCCCTTTTTCCAGTCTTTCAGCATTCTGCTGTCCCTTAGACACACATTAACCAACCTCAATAGCCAGTCCACTATCACCGTACCTCCCTTCTTCAGACACTCCTCATGACACCCATCTAACCCAGGTGCCTTACCTGCTCTCATTTTAATAACTACTTCCACCTCACCATTTCTTATTTCTCCTTCATTTTACTTGCCCATCACTGTCATTTTCTTAGCACTTCCCACTGCTTCCACCAATCCCTCCCTATCCTCCTCCACATTTAGCAGCTCCCTAAAATACTTTGCCCATCTTCCCCTTACTGTCTCCTCCTCTGTTATCATTTCTCCATCTGCACCTTTTACCCTTCTCTACTTGACTCACCTTCCCTTCCTCTCTTAACTTCCTTCCAAAACATCTTTTTATTAATTTCAAAATTTTGTCATACTCCTCCCCTATTTTACATCTGCTATACTTTTTGCTTCCTTTATCTCATGTTTCATATAAGAGGTACAAAGAAAAGAGAAGATAAATAAAGCATAAGATAAAGGAGGCAAAGAGGAGAGCAGATGTAAAATGGGTTAAGAGTAGGACTTAAAGATTTGAAAGTAATAAAAAGATGTTTTAGAAGGAAATTAACCGAGAAGAGGAGGCAAGTCAAGTAGAGAAAAGGTAAAGGAGGCAGATGAAGAGATGATAATGGAAAAGACAGCAGTAAGAAGATGGATGGCCAAATTATTTTAGGGACTTGCTAAATGTGAAGGAGGGAAAGGTAGTTGCAGTGGGAAGCACTAAGAAAATGATGAATGAGGGAAATGGAGAAGAATTAAGAAAAGATGAGGTGAAAGCAATTATTATAATAATGAGAGCAGGTAAGGCACCTGGGTTGGATAGGTTTCATGTGGAGTCTCTAAAAAAAGGGAGGTACAGTGAAGGTGGACTGAATGGTGAGGTTATTTAATGTTTGTCTAAAAGAGGGTAGAGTGCCAGAGGACTGGAGGAGTGCTTGTATAGTTCCGCTTTACAAGGGAAAAGAGGACAAGTGTGAGTTGCAGTAGTTTCAGAGGGATCAGTTTGTTGAGTGTAGTTGGAAAGGTTTTGATCGAGAGAAACAGAGGGAGTAATTGGTGAAGAACTGTGTTTAGAACAGGTAGGGGTTGCATGGATCAGATTTTTATGGTAAGACAGACAAGTGAGAAAGTTTTAGGAAAAGGTAAGGTTGCTTTTTGGGCCTTTATGGATTTAGAAAAGGCTTATGACAGAGTAGACAGGAAGGCACTGTGGGAGGTATTGCAGATATATGGGATAGGAGGAAAGCTGTTAAGAGTCAAGTTTTTACAATAGTAGTAGAGTCTGTGTTAGAATAAGAAATGGAGAGAATGACTGGCTTGAGGAAAAGGTGGGACTTCACCAGGGATGTGTTATGTTGCCTTGGCTGTTCAATTTATACTTGGATGGGGGTGGTAGCAAAAGGTAAATGCAAGAGTAAAGGGTCGGGGATTGGAGATGGTTAAAGAAAATACAGGAAAGTGGGTGATAAGCTAGTTGTTTGCTGATGACACTGCGCTTGTAGCAGGATCAGCAGAGGGATTAAGGAAGTTAGGGATGGAGTTTGGGAAGGTGTGTAAAAGAAGGAAATTGAAGATAAATGTGGGTAAAAGTAAGGTGATGAAATATACAAGGGGAAAGGATAGCAGTAAATTGGAAGTATGTTTTTCTCTTCCTACTTTGCAACCAGTTCGTAAATGCTAGCTTCTCTTCAGCAACCTTCTTCAATTCATCATCCCACCACTTACTACCCTTCCTTCTATTCCCTCCCATCTTCCTTTGTTCCACACACTATCTTTGCACACCTTGTTGCTCACTCCTTGAATCTATTAAAAAAAAAAAAAAAAGTGTTCCATGAGATTATACAGTATATTTGAAGACTTAGAAACTCCCATTAATATTTGTTCCCAAGGAGACACCCTAACAATAGAACTAGGATCAAGAACTCAGGATGACAAAGTCAAAGTTCTGACAACCCTGGTAGATACCTCAAAACACTTTCAAACACTCGGAGAAGAAATATTGTGTTGTCAAGGGATTATTTGTGGCATTGTAGTATGAGGTATATGGACTCTTGTCTTTTTTTAGGTGGTTGCATTGAGGGCAGTTTAAATCTGTGTCCAGGCCTATACCGTTTTAGTGCTGGATGATGTCCCAAGTGCAAATATGCCAGTGGGATTCTTACTTCTCTTGATTTTTTTTTTTTTTTTTTTTTGGGTGGGGGGTGGGACTCGTGTCTGAGGGTTTTGTGGAGTATTAAGTATGGTGGTCTGTCTTGGAAAGCTATTTTAGTGACCTCTATAATTAGTGTCTTACAGGAAGGGGAGCTATGCTCATGGTGTTGTCTTTGTATTTCGCAGTGTCTAGTTTGCTCTTAATTCGTGTATAGGTTTTGCACACACTATTGTTTTATCCAGTTCCAGAAGTCCATCACTGTGTGGATTATTATTATTATTATTTTTTTTTTTATTTTTTTTTTTTCAGGTCTCTTCTATAACTATCCTTTTTGAGTTTATCACGTCCCCTTGTATTTCTCTTATCCCAATTTAATAAGTCCTCTCTATCAAGGACTTCCATGCCTTTCATGATTCTGTAAATGGTCAGCAGGTCACTTCTTTCTCTTCTTTGTTCCAAAGTCAGTAATTTCAATTTAGCCAGTCTCTCCTCATATGACAGGTTTGAAAGTGTTGGGGCCATTTTTGTGGCTGCTCTCTGGATTCATTCAATTTTCTTTATATCCATTTTGGTACTGGGTGACCATATTGTTGTAGCATACTCCAGTCTAGGCCTTATTAGTGTGACTATTATTTTTTTTTAAACAATTTCTTCATCTAAAAAGGTAAAAGCCACCTTTATAGATTTTAGCAAGTTGTAAGATTCTCCGACAATTTTGTGTATCTGTTTATGAGGGGACATGTCATTTGAGATGATTACTCCCAGAACTTTTTCAGATCCCACTTTCTTTACTTCCTTTGTTCCAATTTTGTATTGTCTTTGTATTTTTTTTTTCCAAACTCCAAATTGTTTAGGGTTTCCTATTTTATTTTCTTCCAAGTGTTTGATCCATTTGTTTCTGATGACCTTTTTGCATATTTTTGCTACTGTGCATGTAAGAGATACTGGTCTGAAGTTTGTAGGATCTTCTTTTGATTTCTTTATGTTGAAGTCTACTTTCCACTTTTGGCTCCATTTCCAAACTTTGTTTAGGTCTCTAGTGATTCACAATCTCAGTATTCACTTTCCTCAGCAATTTAGCATCTTCTGCAAAGAAGCTCATGTAACAGTTCACATCTTCATCTGTGTCATTCACATAAATAGCAAACATTATTGGAGCCAATACCAATCCCTGTGGAACTCCACTAATCACCTCCTCCCAAGCTGAACTCTTTTCTCTGAGCACTATTATAATTTTTCTGCCATGCAAGAAATCCTCCATCCAGTGTAGTAATTGACCTTGTATCCCTCCTAGGTTTTCCAGTTTTTGTGTATTTACCTAGTTGTATTTTACGGGACAAGAGCTATGCTCGTAGTGACCTGTTTTCATATCTCTCCACATCCGGTTTATTCTTAAAATTGTGTATAGTTTTGGCACTCACTGTTTCTCCATTTAGTTTGTTCCAGACATCAATCACTCCATGTGGGAAGCTATTCTTTTTCAGATCTCTTCTGTAACTGTCCTTGTTTAGCTTCTTTTGTGTCCTCTTGTTTCTCCTCTGTCCCCTTTCAATAAATCGTCTCTATCGAGAATTTCCATCCCTTTCATAATTCTGTAAATGGTTAACAAATCACCTCTTTCTCTTCTCTGTTCCAGTGTTGATAGATGTAATTTTTCCAATCTTTGTTCGTATGTCAAATTTGATAGTGTAGGTGCCATTTTTGTCACTGCTCTTTGGATTCTTTCTAATTTTCTTATGTTGTTGTTGTTTTTTGTGCTAGGTGCCCATAGTGTTGCAGCATACTCTAGGTCTTATTAGTGTAACCACTATTTTCTTTACCATTTCTTCAGCCATGTAGTCAAAGGCCACTTTCATTGATCTTAATAAGTTATAAGTCTCTCCAAATATTTTATTGACATGTTTATCAGGTGTCAAGTTACTTGAGATGATCACTCCCAGGTCCCTTTCTGAATTTACTTTTTTGACTTCCTTGTTTCCAATTTTATATTGACCCGATATTCTATTTTTGCTTTTTCCAAATTCCATTATACTAAATTTCTTAATGTTGAAGTTCATCTCACATCTCTGACTCCATTCCCATATTTTGTCTAGGCAATCTTCCTCTGTTCTTACTCTTGAGTAATTTGGCATCTTCAGCAAAGAAGTTCATGTAACAATTTACTCCCTCATCCATATAATTCATATATATGGCAAACATTAAAGGAGTCAATACAGAGCCATGAGGGATGCCACTCTTCACATCTTCCCAGTACCACTCTCATTTTTCTCCCAATTAAGAAATCCTTCATTCATTCCAGTAGCTAACCTTGTATTCCTCCTATTATTTCCATTTTTCTTATTAATTTTTTGTGGTATTGTGTCAAATGCCTTCTGCAAGTCCAAGAAGGCACAATCTGCCCAGCCATCTCTTTCTTGTATTATCTCAATAAATCTCGAGAGAAAGCATATTAAGTTTGTGGTACATGATCTTCCACTTCTAAAGCCAAATTGTTTAGGGTTTACCATTTTATTTTCTTCCAAGTGTTTGGTCCATTTGTTTCTGATGACCTTTTTGCATATTTTTGCTACTGTGCTTGTAAGGGATACTGGTCTGAAGTTTGTAGGATCTTCTTTGTTTCCTCCTTTATATATTGGTACTATGTTTGTATCTTTCCAATTTTGCGGTACCTTTCCTTCTTTGAGCGAGAAGTCTATTATCTTGTATAATTTGTCCATCAGTTCATCGATATACTCTTTCAGTATCCAATTTGCAATTTCCTAACATCTAGGTTTTCTATTTGGTCTATTATTTCTTTATTACCTTAATTTCTTTCATTTTAGGGGGTCTTTCTTTGTTGTCCATCTTCCCAAATTTGTGAGCTCTCAATTGTAAAAACAGAGCTGAAATGTCTGATCATAACTTCTGCCATTTCTGTGTCATCTGTATATTCTTTATCTCCATGCAATTTTACTATTTCATGTTTATCCTTTAGTTTGTCATTTATATATCTGTAAAAGAGATTAGGTTGATCCTTACATTTGTCTGTAATATCTTTTTTATAATTTCTTTTTTCTTTCCTGCATATTCGTTCCTAAGTTTTATATATGCCATTTGGATTTTTTTTTGTTTTTTCTGGGCTTTGTCTCTGTCTTTAGCCTCACTGCACCTTTTGTTATACCAACACTTTATATAAATCTCTTTTTGTTTCTTCTTTGGTACATATCAATTCCTTCCTTGTACTTTTCTTATTTGTCTCCCATCTTTGTTTCCTCTTTAGAGAATTTATCCCAGTTTGTGTTTTAGAATTTTTTTCTTAATTTTGCAAGATCCGTTGTGTTGTACATTAATTGTCCCTCTCTATGTTTATCATTCCTACTTACATTGTTTTGTTCTTGTAATTCAAACTCTATTCGTATATGGTCACTCCAATTGGTGTTTTATACTCCATTTTGTTCACATTATCTGGTTCAGAAGTTAATATTAGGTCTAGTTTCGATGGTTCCTTGTTTCTATATAAAATATTTTCTTTAACCCATTGTGTTAAGGTGTACTTGATGGTCATATCCAGTAGAATGTTGCTCCAAAGTTCTTCTCCCCCTTTTACTATCATTTCTTCCCAGATTATACTATTTTACCACCCTCTTTCAGTAACTTGTTTAGCACATTCACTGTCTCTTTCAGTAATCCTGGATCATCCTCAGATTGTGGTCAATCCATCCCCTGGTCTCTTGTGCAAAAGACTAACCTTCACTAAGATGATTCAAACTTACATTCCTTTTAAGGACAGATGTCCCCCAAATCAGGCTCGCCCAAAGTGGCTCGACAAAGAAACTGAAAAAAGTATTGCTAAAAAGAGACAGGCTTATAAGAAATATAAGTGCTCGGGTGCATCTAATGACTATGAAAGTTATGTATCAATAAAGAGAGATTTAAAAAAGACAATAAGAAAAAGAAAACGACAATACGAAATGAACATCGATGATAAATCTAAAGAGAATCCCAAAGAATTCTATAGTTACATTAGAGATAAAAAGGTTGTTAGGAATCACATTGGTCCACTATTATCTGCTGACGGTCAACTTGAATATTCAAATGAAGGAATGTGTAATATCTTAAACAATTATTTTAGCTCGGTATTCGTAAACGAAATATGGTAAAGTGTCCGAATGGTTAGGCTCGATGACTAAAACACGTAGAAATGTGTTGGCTCTTTATTTGTAGCACAGAATATGAAATGTGTATCGGAGGCTGAATGGGGGAGAGAACTAATCGGCACTGTGAATAGAATATCACACTTAATCTTTGTGTCCTGTAACCAGCACTTGTTTGACCACGACCGCATGGTAGCGTAGTCAGAGATAATCTGAGTATTGTCTGGACGCGGGCTAGTCGCCCTGCTGGTTCAGCCTAGCGCGTCATCCAATCAGATGCTAGCATCTGGGTCACGTGATGACGCGCATCTGGGTCACGTGACGACGCGCCGCAGAGAACAATGGTCACGCTTGGTCGCGTCCCCCGCCAACTTAACGCGGGAACACGTGACCCAACGCGAGACGCTTACCATAGAAATAGTCACGCATTCTACTCATGCCACAGAAACACCTCAAAGTGAATTCCAAACCGAAACCTGTGAAAAGTCTAGGGTAAACTTACTACGGTAAATATAACAAAAGAAAAAATTAAAAGGTGTATAGACAAACTCAAAGTTAATATAACATCAGGGCCTGACGGTTGGCATCCAAGAATCTTAAAGGAAATGAAAAATGAGATTGTTCCATTAGAAATTATTTTCAAGAAATACATCATATCCGGAGATGTCACAAGAGAATGGAAGCTAGCTAACGTTACTCCCATATTCAAAAAAGGTGACAAAAAGAAACCAAATAACTATAGGCCTACAAGTTTGACTTCAATCGTAGGAAAAATAATGGAAACTATCATCAGAGATGCTATCGAACATCATTTAGAAAGTAACCGTTTGATAAATGATAGCCAGCATGGTTTCAGACGGAAACGTTCTTGCGTGACTAACTTACTCGAATTCTACAACACCGTTATCTCGAATTATGACAAAAGAAACAATATAGATTTAGTATATCTAGACTTTGCAAAAGCTTTTGATACCGTCCCACACGAAAGACTACTTACTAAATTAGCTTTGCATGGAATAAGTGGTAGCCTATTAGGTTGAACTAGTAATTGGTTGAATGGTCGAAAACAGAGAGTTGTTTTAAATGGAAAAACTTCTGGATGGAAAAGTGTTGCAAGTGGAGCTCCTCAGGGTTTCGTTCTTGGGCCACTTCTATTCATAGTATATATAAATGATATAGACCATGGACTAAAATATACTGTTTCCAAGTTTGCTGATGATACAAAACTGTGCGGAGTGGCAAATGATCACTCTAACCAATTACATATTCAAGAAGATTTAGATAAATTACAGCAATGGTCTGAAAAGTGGCTAATGAAATTTAACACAAGTAAATGCAAGGTAATACACATAGGTAAAAATAACAGTAAGTATGATTACAAGTTATTTGGAAATTCGTTAACAAGTGGATAGTGAAAAAGATCTCGGCATAATTATCAGTAACAACCTCAAATCATCCAAGCAGTGTATTTCAGCCTCTGAGAAAGCAAATAAGATTCTAGGACTGATTGCGCGATCTTTTGATTTCAAAAGTCCATCACTCATTAACAAGCTATATAAATCGTTAGTTCGCCCACATTTGGAATATGCTGTTTCCGTATGGTCACCGAATCTCATTAAAGACATTGACAGACTGGAAAAAGTACAACGGCGAGCCACAAAAATGATTCCAAATATCAAAAATAAATCATACGAAAATCGACTAAAACATATGAATCTGTTTTCCCTAAAAAAGCGTAGACTCAGAGGTGACTTGATACAGGTCTTTAAGATTCTAAAGGGAATTGACAACATCAAAAGTGACCAAATTTTTACATTGAATGAGAATCAGACAAGAAACAATGGTCTCAAACTGTCCGGAAGTAGATTCAATTTGGAAGTAGGTAGAAACAACTTTGCCAACCGTGTAGTTAATGAATGGAATAAACTTCCTGCACAGGTAGTGCAATGTAGTTCAGTTCGAAGCTTTAAGAATCATTTAGATAAATACCTAAGATGCTGTAATGATTATAATTTATCTTATATTTGTTTTTGTTTTGTTATCAATTGTCTGTCTGATTTTAATTTATTATTAGTTATATGTCAATTTATTATTATTTACTATTTACCTGTTTGTTTATTATTTAACTATATGCATTTATTTATGTATTTTATTTTTTATTTACATTATCATAGTTTTTATGTTACGGGACGGGCTGATTATGTGAAGAGACGTTACGTATAACGGATAAGTGCTGAACCAGCTCACTTCTAGAAGCCACTGTAGGACTGAACTATCTGGTCAGGGCCTAGATAATTCGTAAGACTAGAAGTAAAGGTAACAAAGAAGATTCCAGGAAAGGAATATTAAACTAGCGATAAAACTAGTAAACGAAATTATTAATATCGTGGAAAATATTTACAGGCAATCAACACAAAAGAGAAGGGGCAGGTGGGTCAATGGGACCGTTACATGATTATAAGAATATGGAAAGTATCGTTCAAATAAGAAACACAAGATACGTATACAATATGGTACTATCTAAGTACAAAGAGATCAGGAACATGTATCAAATCAAGTAATAAGTACAAATATAAGTATAAAGTAATGCAATGTATATAAGACACGTAATGTAGGCAAAAAGGGTGATCACTTCACACCAATCGTCTCATGAGTCTAAACTTCTAGTTTTTATCAAGAAATCAATATGCGAGAAAATGACAAGGTGTGAGTGATTTCCACCGCTTATATACCATTGGACCGGAAGCGGGACACTTCCGGTGAAGGGTGCGGGTGAGCGCAAAGGGGGGAGGAGGGTAAGTTAACACACGTCAACATGGGTAGTTTTAAGACCCTCGACTCGCTTGAACAATCTACTTATTTAGTAACTGTCAAATCTGTGCGCTCCGAACTATTCAGGATTTCGCTTGTCTGTTTGTTCTACAAGAGTGCGCACATTTCTCCGCACGTAGGCAAGATTACATATAGTGGACGGGCGTTACTGCTTAACATTGTTACAATACATACATAGACAAGAAATATGAACATAGTTATGTAATACAAAGGAACACAATTCTATAACCTAATTACACATATGACGTAATATCTAATATTACGTTACATTTATTATTTTATTATTATGATTATTTTTTTTGCATCCGACCTAGATATGGATCAAAAGGTCTCCTGTCGGCATGCTCCGCCTTTGTAATCCTTTGTAAACTGGCATAAGCCACTGGGCAGGACAAGAAATCACTCAGAAGAAATATTGTGTTGTTCTGAGATTGTCATTGTGGGGCAATGTAGTATGAGGTATTCTGTGTCTCCTGTATGGAGGTTGCATCTGGGGCAGTTTAGATATATGGGCAGGCCTATTCTGCAATGGAACTGTCTTAATGATTGGGAATGGGTTTGTCAAGTGTGGGAGGGTTTTCTTCTATGGGGCTTATACCTGGGAAATGTTTTTGGATTCTTGAGTTTGGTGGTCTTTCTTGAAAGGCTTATTTAGTAATTTGAGTGTGTATGTATTTACCTAATTGTAGTATACAGGAAAGGAGTAATGCACATTGGGTCCTGTCTCTTATTCTCTAATTTTCTAACATACCTAGACTTACATTCATGTACAATTCCAATTTAATCTATATCCTTGATTTCCAATTATATTTAGATTTGAACTCGTGTATTGTTTGAACTTGAGCTATATCATCTTCTAAGCTATTCCACATATGCATATATGGAAAACTATTTCTTGATATCCTTTCAACATATAGTCTTTCTTAATTTACTCCCATGACCTCTTAAATCACTCCATCTTTAATCAGGATATCTCTTCTGTCAATGCAATCTGTCCCCATTAGTGACCTGAACACTGTAATCATATCACCTCTTTCTCTTCAATCTTTCAGAGTTGACAGACCCATTATTTTTAGTCTTTCTTCATTAGGTTTACCTGCCAGGCTGGGGACCAGTTTGGTTCCTGCCCTTTGTATTCTCAATCTTGCTCATACCCTTCACTTTGTGTGGGGATCATACTACTGACACATGTTCCAGTCTTGGATGTATCAGGGTTTTGATGATTTTTATTCGTCATCCCTTCATGCATGAAGTGAAATACTTCTGCAGTAGTCTGTATATCTCTCCCACAATCCTGCTGATGTCTGTCAGGTGACAGGTTGTCTTTTGTCAAGATTCCCAAGTCTTTATCTTCCTTTGCTTTTGTAATGGGTTCACTTCTCAAGGAATAGTTTAAGGATGACCCTTTGCCACTATTGCCCATTTCCTGTACTTTGCATTTTTTTTGTATTGAACTTCATTTCCCATTCTTGGTTCCATGCAAAAATAGTGTCTAGATCTTTTTGGAATAGTATACCATCCTCCTTGTTTTTCACTCTTCTCATGATTTTTGTGTCATCCGCAAACATATTGGCATAGATTGTTGTTCCATCATGTCGTCAAGCACTGAACCTTGTGGAATTTTGCTCGCTACTGCTCTCCAGTTTGACATTTTATTCTCTACTACTGTCCTCATGTATCTTTTCTTCAAAAAGTCTTTCATCCATTCTAGTAGTTTCCCACTCAGTCTTCTAACATGCTTCAATTTTCATGCAAGTCGACTATGAGGTACTTTATCAAATGCCTTTGCTAGGTCTAGATACGTGCAGTACACCCACCCCTCTCTCTTGCAGCACATTAATCACTCAAGTAAAAGCTTAAAAGGTTTGCCACACACAACCTTCCAAATCTGAAGCCAAATTGACTGAGAATATTCATTTCTTCAAGATATTTAGTCCATTGATCTTTCACAATCCTTTCACATAATTTCTCTGTTGTCCTAGTTAGTGATACTGGCCTATAATTTAGTGATGTCTCCTTGTTTCCACCTTTGTGGATTGGCACCATGTTTGCTCTTTTCCAATCAAGCGCCACAGTGCCTTCATTCAATGAATGTGTAATAAAATTGTGGATCTTGTCCACTAGCTGATCCCTACATTCTTTAAGTATTCAGTTTGAGATCCTGTCAGGTCCTGAAGCTTTTCTTACATTCAATGATCCCAAGAAATTGGGCACTTCCCTTCACTTCTACATTGATATATGCTAAACCTGGTTTTTTGCTGCCTTTGCTTTTCTCAAAAGAATTGCACTGTTTTGTGAAGACCAATTGGAAACTTTCATTATTTTTGCCTGAGCTGAGGCCTCTTCAGAGACCTCACCACCCACTATTAACTTGGTGATTTCTTCCCTGTGTCTTAATTTACCATTTATAAACCTGTAAAACAGTTTTGGTTCATCTTTGCATTTATCTACTACACCTCTTTCAAAATTGTTTTCTTCCACCCTGCAAATTCTTGTATAATCATTCAAACTTGTTTGTAAACTTTTGTTTTATTGCTTCTCTTCCTCCATTTTCCCCAAGCCAGGTTGTGTCCTTTGTCACCTCCGTTACCACTGTAGTAACTATGGTTTACTTCTTTTTACTGTTCCCTTCTATGTTTTGTGTTTCTTCTTTCACTTTCAAATTTCTTTTCATCACTGTCTTATGTAAGAATGTCCTTTACCATATCCTTATGTAGGAAGTAAGTAATGTTTCTTTATGTGGGAATAAAACAGAGGTAAAAGTTTTCTTTTCTTCCCAAATAATATTACACTTGGCTTGTCAATTTACACCAAGGGATTCCCAACTGGGGATCCTCAATTTACTTCCTAAACCACCTCGCATCGACGTCACTTTCCCAGTCCAATTATCTTTACTGTTACATCTAAGTACACCCCCTAAGGGCATGATTTTACTTCCGTGAACCAATAAACTTTTCTCCACCCTTTCTCCAGTGAGAAAGACTTTTACAAACATCTTAAGCCATACTGATTACTCAAGCAATCGCGATATCGATGCATACTGGCTTAGTTTACATATTGTTACATCAGCATAATACAGTAATAAAATCTGGTCCCTAGCAGTTTATAAACTTTAGATGAGGAGCGAGATTATGCAATTCCTTCGCAGCTATTGCTTACCAAACATCCAACTCATAAAAAATAAATTCTTGCCACCCCCTCTACCTTGTCTACCTTTATCTACCAGCCCCTTACAGGGCTCGGCAACTACCCTGGGTCGTCCCGACCAACCATTTTCTACTACCCTCGTACAGGGCTCACTGAAATATATACTTGGAAAATATCATACACAAGATATTAAAACTATTTTTGCATGAACTGCCAAAATTTTAAAAGTATTACACTTCAATGGATGGTGTCATCAAAACATATGCCACACATAACAAAGAAATAATTAACCCTTCCAAATTGCATAAATGTGAGTAGCATAAAAAAGACACAAAACCGTAAAATACAACTAGGTAAATACACACTAGTGAAGCTGCATACCAATTTTTAATGCGTCACAAAAGAAAATAGTTCAATACTTATTGGCACTGTCCTCATATTTGGCAAGGCTCCTAATCTTCATGACTGACCAAGGCTCCAGGTCTTCATGTCAGACAGGTAGCACATCTGACACCAAGGTTCCAGTAGTTTAGGTCTCCCATCACAATCAAGCACCATACATTTCAACAAGATGAATACTATCTGTAAAAATGATCAATATTAATATTCAATTCCAGTGTGATATTATCAATATATTACCTATACTTTTCTAGACGTAGTGTTTCTTTAAAACTAATACACTGTGTATCTTAATGTCACATGTACCCTCATTTAAGGTTACTAGCTCATTTCTACTACAGACAAAATTGATCAACCCTGTCGTTGGTTGGCTAATATTTCTAGATAGTGCATCTGCTGCAACATGCTACCTGGAATATATTCAAACCTAACCCCATAACATTAAAGTATAGCAAACCACCTGGCTAGTCTGCCCATAAGGTTCTTATGCTTAAATAAGTTCTGAATAGCTGTATGATCAGTCCACTCTCTGATTGGGTATCCCAGTATAATATCTCTAAAACTTTCTAATCAATATATCACTGTTAAAGTTTCTCTTTCTGTTATAGAGTAGTTTCCATCTGCACTATTACAAAGTCTAGATGTGTAAGCTATCGGGTTCAAAGTTCCATTTCTTGCATTAGTATGCCTCCTAACCTTATGTCAGACCCATCAGTGCAAAGAATGAACTCTTTATCATAGTCTGGAAATATTAAGACTAAAGAACTCGCAAGTTTATCTGTCAAATTATCAAAAGCTTGCTGTTGTGCAGGTCCCCACATGAACTTTGAATCTTTCCTCAACAAAGAACTTAATGGAGTAGCTATGTTTGCATACACTTGGATAATTTTCTTATGATATCCTGTCAATCCCAAGAAACTTGTAACTTTTTCTACATTGTTTGGAACTGGAAAATTCTTTACCGCTTCAACCTTTGAATTTACTGTACTAAGTCAATGCCTATCTATTCTATGTCCCAAATAAATAACATTGTCCAGCAAAAACTTACATTTTCCAAGTTTCACATATAATCTTGCTTCAACTAGTCTCAAGAATACCAAATCTAATTTCTTAAAGTGCTCAGCAGCTATTTGGGAAAATATTAAAATATCATCTAGAAATACACTGGTAGTGTTTCCTAACAACCCATCTAGAACTGTATTCATTAATCTCATGTAAGTTAATGGGCTATTACATAACCCAAATGGCATTAGTTTGAACTCATAATGTCCCGTTGGAGTAGAAAATGCTGTGAATTCTCGAGAGTCTTCATGCAACTCTATTTGCCAAAACTCAGACTTCATATCTATAGTGCTAAAGTACCTATTCTCAGTTCCCAAACTTCTAAGAGTGTCCCTTATCGCCGGTGGTGGAAATCGGTCTAGCTAATATGGTCTGCTTATTCAATTCCCCATAATCAATAACTGGGTACATGATACCATTTGATTTTGGGAACAGGATCAGAAGGAAGTTCCACTCACTTTTACTATGTTGTTGTTGTTGTTGTTGTCGTTCCCTAGACTGTCTGTCCGAGCAGTCCCGTCTCCCCAAGGAAGGCCACAGCCGAAACTGGGTTTTCCCACAAATCCTTTATAGAGTGTATGTTGTGTTGTTTGCGTGCTTGATTGTGTATAATGCAGTCTTCCATTATGTGTTGTATGGTATGGGGAGAGAGGATTCAGAAGGGTGGATATCAGGGGGTCTGGCATGCAGCAGTGTGTTGTCTTTCAGTGTGTTAATGGAGCGGTGAGTGATATGATTATGAATATGTTTCCGGAGGCTGGTATTTGGTGGTTGTGGAGGAAGAGAAGAGAGTATCTGTGCGTAATAAAGGTCTTTGGGTGTAGTTTTAATGTTTCTTGGTGTGTGTGGGTGTTCTGCTATGTAGTGTAGCGGGTGTGATGTGTTTGTGGTGGCTGCAGCAAGTGTTTGTGTGCCTCTCATGTCGAGGTGGTCCTTGACTTTGAGGACTTTTGTTTCATGGTGTAAATGGTCTGTAGGTGTTGTATTTGTGCAGCCTGTAATTGTTTTTAGGGCTTTGTTTTGTATGATTTGAAGGGTGTTGTGGTGTGTCTCACTGAGATTAGGAGCCCATGCAGGACTCGCATAATTCATCACTGAGCGTATGCATTGTTTGTACATTGTTATATTAGTTTCTTTGTTTTGTCCAAATGTTGTTCCAGTGATTGACTTAAGTGCGTTAAGTCTAGGTGTGCATTTGTTTTTTATGTTTGTGAGGTGTTGTTTGAAAGACATGGATGTATCGTATGTTACACCAAGAATTTTCGGTGTGTTTGTGTGTGGTATTAGAGTGTTGTTGATGTAGAGATGAGTTATGTATTTGTGTTCTTTTGTCCAGTTGGTGAGAAGTGTTGCTGTAGATTTGGTTGGAGCTATTTTGAGTCTGTTTGTGATGAACCATGTGTTGAGTGTGTCAAGGTAAGGCTGGATTATTTCTGCAGCTTTGTCTGTGTTACGATGTGTGCATGTGATTGTTATGTCATCTGCGTAGGAAGAGATTTGTATTTCTGAGGTGTCTGGTGTGGGTAAGTCATGCATGTATAGATTAAATAATGTGGGGGATAGAACTGAGCCCTGTGGTACTCCGTTCTTAATGTTTCATATGTGCGATGATTGGCCATTATATGACACATGAGCATTCCTGCCTGCCAGATAATTGGCCAGCCATCTTTTGGTGTTATTGTGCATGTCTGTGTTATATATTTTATTTGTTAGGTTGTGGCAGGGGATAGCATCAAAAGCTTTACTAATGTCCAATGTTATAAGAAGTGTTCTGTGGTGGGGCCTATCTGAATTGATGCCATCTAAAATTCTTTGTGTGAGGTTTGTCAGAAGAGTGTTTGTGGAGTGTAGTGGCCTAAAACTGTGTTGTGAGTCAGCAAGGGGAATATATGGTGTGACAAGTTTAAGTATTAGGCGTTCAATGACTTTAGAGGGGGTGCAGAGAAGTGTGATTGGGCGGTGCGATGTTGGGATTGTTGGGTCTTTGTTCGGTTTTGGAATGGTGATTATTTTACCATGCTTCCAGATGTCGGGTATAGTGGTGTGTGAATAGCTGTAGTTTGCAATGTTTGTGAGTGCGTGTATACCTTGTGGTCCAATGTGTTTTAGGTGGATGTTGCTTATGTTATCAGGGCCACAGGCAGATGAGTGCTTGAGATTATGCATTATGAGTTTTGTCTGACTGTCTATGAAGGGTGTATAGTCTGAGTCTGTGGGGAAGTCTTTCTTACGTCGAATGGTGCGTCGGTCGTCAGGGTGAGATGTAAGATGGCTCGTCTGAGCAAAATGACGTATGAGTGCGTTTGCTTGTTGTCTGTTTGAGGGTAGATTATCTGTTGTTGTGATTATTGCTGCGTGAGAGCGTGTAGTGTTAGTGTTGGATAGTGTGATGCTGTTGAGTGTTTTGTACAATTTGCTGGTGTTTGTTTTGTGATCAAGTGTATTGATAAAGTTTTGCCAATTTTGTGTTTTTTTGTTCATGTATTTTATTGGCAATCACAGTGTTTAGTGTTTGTATTTGGTCTGCTATGTTTTGAGGGATAGGTGTGGGGGTATCGTGTTTAAGTGTGTCACGTTGTCTGATGAGGCCTTGGATTTCTGGTGTGAAGTTGGGGTTGTGTGATTTTCTGTTGCCTCTAGGGATGTATCTCTTGTCTGCGTTTTGTATGATTGTATTAAAAGCGTGCACAGCATTGTTTATGTTTGTGATTGGTGTACTGTTAAGTGTTTCAAAATGTTGTTCTGTCTCTTCAGTAAAAGCTTCCCAGTTAGCTCTCTTGTAATTGGTGTAAGTGTGTCTGTGGCCAGCTGGGGTGCATCTTGTTTTGGTGGTGATGATGATTGGAAGGTGGTCAGAGCCAAGGGCTCCGACCACTCTCCATGATGTTGTTGGGGTTAGGTAGGGGGAGCAAAAGGTGATATCAGGAGAGGAGGGAGTGTAGAGGGCTTGGTATGGGATATGTGTATGATTATGCGTGTTGTTCATGATAGTCAATGAGTCGAATTGAGTCTGTATATCAAGCCCTCTGTCTGTGTCAGGGTTGTCGACATACCAGGCAGACGACTTGGCGTTGAAGTCACCACCCATGATCAGGTTGGGGATTGAGGTTAGTTGGCTAAGTTGAGGTCTGAAGGTGTTTGGAACTGTGGGGGATGATTGGGGGGGAATGTACATGTTAACTATTGTCAGTGTTGAATTGTTGCCTGTGCGGATTCGAATGGATTGGGTTTCTGTTGTGTTATCTGTGGTAGGGAGGAGAATTTTGGTTGTGGCACTTGTGTCCACAAAACAGATGGAGTGGTGGATCAGGGTGATGAGTCCACCGCCATTGCCGTCAGTCCGGTCTTGTCTGATGGTGGTGTAATTATGAAATGATGGTGTTTTGTGTGAGTGTCTTAGTTTTGTTTCTTGTAAAATCGCAATGTGTATGTTGGGTTGTTTAAGAAAGTGTTCAAGTTCATGTTTTTTAGTGTTAATACCGTCAATGTTGTGTTGTAATATGTTGATATTGTGTGTTTTGTATGTGTTGTATGTTGCCGTTTGGGATTGAGGTTGGGGTGGTAGTGGGGAAGGTGTAGGATCTGGGTCAGAGGGGGGGAAAGGAGAGATCGGGGACAAAGGAAGGGGAGTACTAATCGGGGGTAAGGGCAAAGGGAAATTGGGAGTGGGTAAGGGTGTTGGCTGTGGTTGGGGAGGTGGGAGTGGGGTTACTGGAGGGCAAGTAGAACATGTCCAAGTGTTTGTGTATTGGTTTGTGTCAGCAAGTGTTGTACAAGTGAGGTGGGCCCAGTTTTTGCACATATTGCACTGAACTGAGCCCAAGAGTTGGGGGCCAATCAGCAGCAACCACCCCTGGCCATCAGCTCTACGCAGATGGCACCGATCCCCAAGGAGGAGCTACGCCTACCTGGGGGAGTACCACAATCCTTTTTTCCAACATACAATGTTACGTTTTTTCTGCACTGAGGGGTGATTTTCCGGCGATCACCCCTCTTCTTCTACTTTTAGACGGAGATGTAGAGAGCAATCCTGGGCCCACCACAAAATACACATGCCCAACATGCTCTAAACCCATTACTTTTATTATGTTCAATAATATCCTGCGATAACATTTCAGTGATCAATTTATCGACAATGGCTAGTTTAGAATGTGGTAATCTGTAAGCAGGTATAAAGATAGGTTGAGTCCCTTGTTATAATTTGATCTGATGTTTTAAAACAATTTTTTTGCCTAAGGTGTCCCCGGCAAAGCAATTGCTTTATTGTGCCTCAAGAGCAAAGCAACTAAGCTTTCATCCAACTCAGGGCAACTAGTAGGTTCTAGCTGATTTTTGTATTTCCCAATTCTGTTTCTTCCTGAACTGAACAGATTGATGAAATTGGTAATTTCACCTCCTCAGTACTCTCATTTAAAATCTTAATGGGTTTTGTACAAACTTGAAAACATCCTATTTGTGTATCTTTCCTTAAGACTATGCCTTTATTCAAAGAACTAGTTAAAATTTCAGTCTACAGTGACTCCTTTCAACTGCACTCAACCCTGTTAATTGCTCTGGAGTGTAACAACGTCGATTTTTATTACGCCACCTTCCACAATTAGCAAAGATTCATATGAAGTTGATGAATTAGTAATTTCTGGGGTTTCTTGAACATCTGAGTTGGGTTCACTATATGATACTTTATTTTCTGTTGGTCTGGACGGCTCTGCCTCGCTATCTAAAATATAATTTTTATCTTTCCTATCTATTTCTAGAGATTCTTTGATTATTGTCACTGGTTCTAAGTCTGGTTGATTTAAAAACTGAATTAAGTGTGATTTTACTAAGATCCCTTACTCAGCAGGACATACGACCATGCTCCCTTTTCTCATAGTTGCAAATATCATCAGTAAGTCTCCTGGGAAAACAGATTCTTCTACAACTATCACTGGAATGTGCAAATGCTCATTTTTATATAAGATTACCTCTAATTCAACCTTACCTAATGTTTTAACTGATTTCCAGTTACTCCTTGCATTGAGTAATGGATTGGTTCCACGATTTTCACTCCTGGTTTCAAATGGTTTAAAACTATACTAGTTATAGCATTAACTACAGATCCTGTATCAGTAAATATTTGAATAGGTTTTGTGAACACTATCCGCAATGAGAGGTCCTATAGAAGTCCTTTCAATTGTTATAGTCAGTTTACAACTATCTTTAATGTTGGGGTTTTCTTTCACCCTTCTATCACTCTTATCCCCAACACAATACTGTCTCTGTGTGTTTCTATAAGTAGCTCTTTAGTGTTGTTTTATTTTGTGTCTGGGGTTTTTCCTCTTGTTTCTGGGTGTATACGAAAATTGTTGTAGTCCGTTTACAGCTATCTTTAATGTTGGGGTTTTCTTTCACCCTTCTATCACTCTTATCCCTAACACAACACTGTCTCTGTGTATTTCTATAAGTAGCTTTGTAGTGTTTTATTTTGTGTCTGGGGTTTTTCCTCTTGTTTCTGGGTGCATACGAAAATTTGGTTTTCCACACTCCTGTGTTCTATGCCCAACCCTCTGATGATACAAACAGAAAGGTGGGTTTCTACAATGATATTCATCATAAATGCATAGGTATAGTTAAATGATAATAAATTGATATATAACTAATAATAAATGAGAATCAAACAGACAAATTATAACAAAACAAAAACAAATAATATAAAATAAATTATAATCATTACAGCATCGTGCTTAGGTGTTTATCTAAATGATTCTTAAAACTTCGAGCTGAACTACATTGCACTACCTGTGCAGGAAGTTTATTCCATTCATTAACTACACGGTTGGCGAAGTTGTTTCTACCTACTTCCAAATTGAATCTATTTCTGGACAGTTTGACACCATTGTTTCTTGTCTGATTCTCATTCAATGTGAAAATTTGGTTACTTTTGATGTCAATTCCCTTTAGAATTTTAAATACCTGTATCAAGTCACCTCTGAGTCTACGCTTTTTAGGGAAAACAGATTCATGTTTTAGTCGATTTTCGTATGATTTATTTTTGATATTTGGAATCAGTTTTATGGCTCGCCGTTGTACTTTTTCCAGTCTGTCAATGTCTTTAATGAGATTCGGTGACCATACGGAAACAGCATATTCCAAATGTGGACGAAGTAACGATTTATATAGCTTGTTAATGAGTGATGGACTTTTGAAATCAAAAGATCGCGTGTAATGGTGGCATTCGGTGACCATACGGAAACAGCATATTCCAAATGTGGACGAAGTAACGATTTATATAGCTTGTTAATGAGTGATGGACATTTGAAATCAAAATATCGCGTGTAATGGTGGCATAGAATATTCTTTGTGTGTTGTACATACGTATTTGTAATATTGTTTATTTATTATTATATATTTTATATATTATTGTGAGAACCAAGTGTTCATTTAAGCGTGTATATATTTTCCCACCAAGTCTGAGCTTCTTGGCGTCGCTTGGCGTCGGAGTCAGTCTTGGTTTGGCTTACAAAGCGACCGCCGCACGCTTATATTTGTAGTGCTTTCTCACTTTTGTAACTAAAACAATATTTTTCATTATCGCATTATTGATTGTTTCATTGGCCACCCCGATACATATGGTGGCAGCGAAAAAAAAATTCAATGTTTATTTGTATTGTGTGAATTAAATTTTGTGCAGAACGCTCGTATTCGTTGTGAACTTTGAAAATTTACCGGCCAGTGATATTGCGTTTGTGCTTTTCTCCCATTTTTCTTTCCAGCCAGGTGATTTTTTTCAGTGACAATGGAACTATTCATACCATTCCCTTGAACATTTTGTGCGTAATTAGGCGCAGGAACATTTTTCTCTGAGTGCGCAGGGGGGGTTTCCCCCCCCCCCCCCGCGTGCTCCTCCCGTTGGCGTCGGCGTTTAAACGTTACACAGACATCATCTGCGATTATCACTGGATCGTCTTATATTCCTGTGCGTATCAGCTGTATTCTGAACCCCGGATGGTGAAGGATTTGGACAAACAAAGTTATACCAAGGCATTCTTCACATCGGCCGGTGATCATCGTTCGATGATTTCCATAGTGACTTTCGTCTCCTTTGCCAGTGCATTGTATTCAGGCTTGTACATGCTTCTTGTTTACTTATGACAGGCCATGTTGTGTTTTCTGATTATAATGAAATAATTAGTCAACGATTCTTTGGCAAGATGGCCAAATTGGTTAGTGTTCATGGTGGCCATGTTTGTGACGTCATGATCAATTTTTCTTAAGATCTAGTATAGTTACCCCAGTGTGGTAACGGTTTTCCTTGTTTATGGTTATTAGATAATTGTTTCTTGCGTTTATATGTGAGACTTGTATTTTTTCTGCTCATTGATTGTGATTGATAATGAGGTGTGGTAATTACGTGCCTTACTTGAGAAACATTTAGATTGTATTAAATGTTATTACGTAGTGGAGTGCAGTTATCTGGCCTCCCTTCTAATATATCTAAACCAAAGGTACCATTTTTTATCAATCCCAAAAAAGAAGAAAAAAAAACCGTCTGAAACAATGGCTCATACTTTAACTTTATTACACCAAGAACCCTCTGTTATTAAATTTTCAGGCCAGGACCCCCATTATAAGGCTATAGATTTTATTCGCCAATGCGAGGATGCTATAGTGAACTCAAATGTTTCGACTGGGCCTGAAAAGATATCTTTTGTGAGGTCACAACTTGTACCTAATTCACTAGCGTCAGAGATGCTGTCTGCATCGGGCCTTGATCCCAAGTCTTTGGATTATAATTATGACATCTTTAGGTCTAATTTCATTAAAAAAAAATTCAGATACCCCTGTTGGCAATTCTTTTCAATGGTGTTTCAAACTGGCTGATACCCTCGTATCCCGACTGGGTACTCTTGACTACAGGCGTGCTCAAGCCCAGGCCAGTATAATTGTTGTTGACGCCTTCGATTCACTCTCACATTCAGATTGGGTAGATAATGGAACGATCACTTTAGATAGGTTCCGCCTTATTTTGGAATTTTTGCTTTACGTTTTTTTGTTTTTGTTTTTTTCGTGTGCCTTTTGAGAGAAGAGCTGCATCTTCTCTCAGCTATAAGACTGATAAAACCCTATTATCTTTTGCAACAAGGCTTTCCTGTAAACTAGGGGAAGTGCCTTCTAGTTCTTTGTGTATTAGCAATGCTCTTCAACATGCCAATGTCCTTTGTTCTCCTTAGCCCTCTCAGTCTACAGTTCCTACTCATAGTGTATACGCCCCATATACATGAAGAGTAATATCGCCCACTCATATCACTCGCTCACACCACCACTCACTCACTCCCTCACTCACTGTCCGCCGACGTCCGGCCCATCTTGCTGACTAAAGATTGCTGAGTCAAGAATTGTGCTTATCCGTCCGCCACTGCCCAAGTAACAAAGATACGAACGCACACCACCACCCGAGTAACCACACAGGACTAAAACACGATATTACGTATATTGACGCCCCTCCCCTGGATATATATATATTTTAGCTGTTAGACTACATTATATAATGTAACCCCAAGATAGTAATAGTACCATATGTTTGTAATCTTGCTCGCATAAACTCTAAAGCTTATACAAGCGTGAGACCTCATAAGTGCTTACGCCATTACTTCCGCCCCTTAAGACCACAAAAAGACGGCGACAAGTCGAGTCGGTCCGAGGTAATACAAGTGAGTGCACTATAGTTAAGAGGGTTACCAATATAAGACAGTGACTTTCCAATAGCTCCCCTCAATCTACAATTACCCCCCCCCCTATCCTTACATGTACCTTTTGTAACAGGTCTGGTCATTCAAGCCATTTTTGTTACCGCTGTAGGCGCCAGGTACACAAGTCAAGACAGTCCCCTGTTCGCAGGAGTATATCTAATGTTTCTTCTAATATGACGCATGACCTTTCTAAAGTAGAGCCACAGGATAAACTCAAGTTACTGCCATATCCGTGGTCATTGTAAACACTCGACTGATCAATGTTTCAAGGTTTTGAAACTTAGAGATGAGACTTCTCATCAGCCTCGTCAGTCCCATTTTCACCAGCGCTTGTTTCACAACCCAAAGATTTGACCAGTAATGTTCGGTCTCAAATCATCCCCTTAGTAGCTGTTGAGTCTTCCCAATTACTTACCTTCCAATTTCTTACAAGGGATACGCCTATTTCAGTCACTGTAGATACTGGTGCAGAATGTAGTCTCATAAGTAGAAAGGCTTATTTTGCTCTCCGGGAATTGTACAATCTCCCTTTATCTCCCTTTTGTAATAATTTGCATTCTGTGCAAGGTTCTCCCTTGCTTGTTCTTGGGTCTGTTTGTCTTCCCTTACAGTTTCCCTCGCATGCTACAGTTTTCCATGTCACTTTCGTTGTTGTTTCTGGTATTGCCCTTATGTGTGACTGTCTCTTGGGTATTGATGCTCTTACAGCTCATGGCATAGATATTTCTCCTAGTCACCGTGTAGTGACTTTCTGCAATTTTGTTATCCCTGGATCAGATAGACCAGTTTCTGTTTGTGATTCTCCTGTGCTTGATCAGTCCGCACATTTGCCCTCACCAGCTTCTAAGCGCTTTAACCTTACTTTTCCTTGTGCTGCTGTTGCTATTGGGGAGCACCTTATTGGACCTTCAAGTTCAGTTCGAGTTCCGGTGCGCGTTTCAGGTGCCCCGATAGGGTCTGACGTTCTCTCTCTGCCTGACTCTGTTCGTATTCGTTGCCTTGCATTAGAAGGAACTCTCCACTATTCGCGAGGGTCATGTTACCACGGCGATGGTAACAAACGTCACGGCTGTTCCTATTGCTCTCTCTCCTGGCAGCCACTTCGGCTCCTTTGATGTGGTTGACATTGTTGCTTTCCAGGACTCGCCTATCATGGCAGCTTCTGTACTACAGTCTCCTCCAACACGTGACACTGCTCACTTAGCTTCTGAATTTGCCACATTTGTAGGCGAGGTGATTTTTCTGGTGAGACGCCTCGTCTCATTGAACTATTTAATTAGTTACCCACCCTCAAGCTTTAGCTTTGCCTAGTGATCCATTAGGTGTTACAAATCGTATGGTTCATAGAATTGATCTTCAGCCAGGTGCTCGTCCTGTTTACGTCCCCTTTTACAGATTACCTCACTCTCGTCGGCTTATAGCCCAATCCTTGGTTGACGACTTATTGCGTGAAGGCGATGTACAGGAGTCCCATTCAAAGTGAAACTCGCCTCTTCTCCTGGTACCTAAGAAAGACGGATCTTTTCGTCCAGTTATTGATTACAGGCGAGTTAACGAGGTCACTGTTCCTGACCATTACCCTTTGCCTGTCTTAAGTGACCTTCTCCAGTCCATTGGCACTGGTAATACAGTATTCACCACCTGAGAATTAAAAGACGGTTTTTGGCAGATACCCCTGGAGGAGAAGTCTCGTAAAGTCACGGCCTTCTCGACTCCCAGTGGACATTATGAATGGCTTCGTTGCCCCATGGGTTTGCGGAATGCTCCCTTGACTTACCAGCGCTTGGTTAACTCCATTTTTCATGGCTTACTGGGGATGGACTTTTTGTTTACCTGGATGATTTAATTTTAGTTTCCAAAGATGTGGAAAGCCACTTTACTAAGTTGTCCATGGTCTTGCAACGTTTTGCTGAAGCTGGATTGAAACTCAGCTTACCCAAGTGTTTCTTTTTCAAGTCTAGTATCCAATTCCTAGGTCATGTTGTAGACAAACATGGTATCCACACCAGAGGTGATAAAATCAAGGCGGTGAGGGACTTCCCTATACCGAAGTCAGTTGAATATGTACGTTCCCTCCTTGGATTTGCAGGATACTATCGTGCATTCATTAAAGACTTTGCTTCAATTGCTTCCCCTCTCACTCGCCTCCTCAAGAAGGACTCTTCCTTCCAGTGGCGTGATGTTCATCAGGAAAGTTTTGATTCCTTGAAGCTTGCACTTACTGAAGCGCCTGTGTTAGCCTTCCCAGATTATAGTCTCCCCTTTACTATTTGTACAGATGCTTCTGGTACAGGCATTGGAGCTGTACTCATGCAACAAGTAGATGGATGTAGACCTCATGTTATTGCATATGCTAGTCGCATTCTTAATAAGCCAGAGTCCCGTTACTCTGTTACTCATTTAGAAGCCCTGGCAGTGGTGTGGGCTTTAAAGCATTTCCATGATATCTTTTTTGGATATCTTAATACAGTCTACACGGACCACACTGCTGTCACTCAGTTTTTCAAGGGCAAAAATCTTTCAGGCCGTCTAGCCAGATGGTTCCTCACGATCGAGGAATTCAATCCAACCCTTAAACATATCCCAGGGCGTGCAAACAACGTTGCTGATGCACTTTCACGTAATATCCCTGTTGCTGCTGTTACAGTAATTGACAACTTCTCCCTGAAGGATCTGGCCAAAGCCCAGCGTGAAGACCCTGTTTGGTCTGCTGTCATTTATGCTTTGGAGTCTGGTGATGATACCGCCTTACCAGCTTTACCGATACCTCTGTCCCAATTTTCCTTGCAGGACAAGGTTCTCATTCGTAATGTGGAAGTGTTTGAGCAGGATGTGGCACAGCTAGTGATCACTGAGTCTCTAGTTCCCGTTGTTTTGTCCCTTGCTCATGATGTCTTTCAGGCTGGTCACCCAGGTCGTGACAAAACTCTGGCTATGGCGCGTAAGAAGTATTATTGGCCTAAAATGTGACTAGACATTACCTCTCATGTAGCCCGGTGTAGTTCTTGTGCCTAGAACAAAGGTTCTACGTGCACTGCTCCCATCTTAGAGTACCCTACTCCTTGCCCTTTTCAGACTGTGGCTATACACCTTTTGCAACTGCCTCGTAGCACTCAAGGCTTTGTGTATGTCCTTGTGTGTGTGGACCACTTTAGTCGTTTTGTAATATTAGCTCCCTTAAATAACAAGTCTGCACCAGTTGTAGCCCATGCTTTAGTTTCTCATCTCTTGTATTCATACACTACTCCTTCGGTGCTCCTAAGTGACAATGGTACAGAATTTAGGAACGAAATTTTGGCAAGTATTTGTGAACGTTACGGCATCACACAAACATTCGTGACTACTTACCATCCGGCGTCCAATGGTCTTGTAGAGAGGACGAATAGGAAAATTCTAGATATACTTAGACACGTTGCTAGTAACTTTCATGAATCTTGGGAAGATTGGCTCCCCCATGTCAGTGCTTGTATTAATAGCACCATTAATGTTTCTACAGGCAAAACGCCTCATTATGTCATCTATGGAGTTGAAAAACGGCTCCCATATGATGTGATTGACAGCCCTGCTTGTCCCCTCTACAATTTTGATTAATATAGTCAACTCCAGAGTCACACGTTGCATGCCATTTATGACTGTAAAAGAAAAACTTGATGTTTCTAAGGCCGAAATGTTGAAACACCAACATATTCGTGCAAAGCCTGTTACCATCATTGTTGGTGATCATGTTTATAAGAGCATGCATGACCGCCAATCTAAGTTGAACTGTAAATTTACAAGCCCCTTTTTGGTTACTGAGAAGTTGCATCCCAATAAATTCAGGGTCTTTGATCCTTCACAGGGACTGAGCGAAGTGGTGCATGTGGACAGACTTAAGGTCACTCAGGTGTCCATACCGGCGTTTACCCGGCCTCCTCCAAGGCCCACTGTACAAACTATTCCTGTAACAGCCCCTCATAATTATAATCTCCGTTCAAGGGGTCCTGTGTCTTCATAACTGAATATGTACAGTGTTTATGTTGTTATTTGTGTTTGTCTTGACCTGTATTTTGCTTTTGTTTTTTTCTGTTAAGTGTATTGATTTGTGTGTGTACCTCTTGTTTAGCTATTAAGTGTCATGTCCCGGACGTCCGGCAATTGCTGTATTTTGTATTTTGGTTAAC
This sequence comes from Oratosquilla oratoria, assembly GCF_046742065.1. Classification (NCBI taxonomy): domain Eukaryota; kingdom Metazoa; phylum Arthropoda; class Malacostraca; order Stomatopoda; family Squillidae; genus Oratosquilla; species Oratosquilla oratoria. The sequence goes on from NC_134816.1 coordinate 8,560,537, forward strand.
TGGCGCCAGTTCTTATTTCATTTTGTTGTATGTGTTTCTTATGTACCTTCATTATGTTGTTTGTGATTCTTATGTATACATTCTTGTATTCGTGTTTATGTATTAGGGTGTGCTAATGTTATTCTTTTCCACACTTTTGTATTCACCTTTGTATGTGTGTGGACTGTGTTATGTTTGCTTTTGTCTTGCCTGGTCATTTCTTTTTGTTTGCTCAGTGGGGTCACCGAGAGGTGGTGGCCGAGCTATGTAATGGTGGCATAGAATATTCTTTGTGTGTTGTACATACGTAATTGTGTTATTGTTTATTCATTATTATTGTGAGATATGACATTATTATATACATTATATATTATACATTATTGTGAGAACCAAGTGTTCATTTAAGCGTGTATGTTTTCTTGCCAAGTCTGAGCTTGGTCGCGTCGCTTAGCGTCAGTTTTGATTTTGCTTACAAAGCAACCGCACGCTTGTATTCGTAGTGTTTGTAACTAATGCAATATTTTGCAGTGTTGCATTGTTTCATTGGCCACCCCAATACACCCCCATCTTTGATGCACATTCACAACTTGCTTATATGAGTACACTGTATTGGGATACTGGTAAGCAAGCGTAATTACATGATTGTTGTATACAAGGATCAATGCTCATTGGGTTCTGTCTCCTATTCTCTATTTTTTTTTTTTTTTACCATACCTAGCCTTAAATTCATGTACAGTTCCAATTTAATATATATTCTTGATTTCCAATTATATGTAGATTTGAACTCTTGTATTATTTGATCTTGGGCTATATCACCTTCTAAGCTATTCCATGTAATTTTATGCATATATGGAAAATGTGCTTCTTCACATCTTTCTTAATTTGCCCCCATGACCTCTTAACCTTTTACTGCCTGAATTTTAGAGGATGAATAAAAAGAATCATAATGAAAACAACTAATGAATTAATTTTATATGTGAAATTTTTAAAGAGAACAAATTTATCTCTTCAGGCACACAGCCCTTTTTTGACACACTGAAAAAAATCTGGAAATTATGAAAAAATGCACTTTTGGTGAGGAAATTACTGCAGAGGTGGAAAGACACAAAGAAAAAAATTAGTAGTGCATGAAAAAAAGTCTGATATCAAACTTATTATTTCAAGTCTTGAAGAATCTACTTTGTATGAAAACTAAGCAAATATTTTCTCTTTGTATCACAGCACAAATATACATTGCATTTGATGTAGTACATCTGTACTTTGCCATTGCACCCAGGCAATTTACATTTGGCTCTTTTTGCTGTAACTGCTGGAAAGTGGCCTAAAGCATCTCCTCTGATATCAATATTTGGAATTGGCTTTGTTGCCCTTCCACTTTTCTTTTTGGCTTTGAAGGCACTATCAACAAAGGTGCTAGGTCTCCCTCTCTCTTTATGCATAGTTTTTCCAAATGTCATCAATGAATTTGCTATCTTGAACTCAAATTCATAAAGAGGAGTCTGCTTTTGTTTTCTCACATTCAAAGCCTCTGTATACAGCATCCAACTATTTACCATTGTCAGATCTATGAGATGGAAGATGAGCCTATGGTAGTACTTCTTTGATCTGAAAAACATTCTATAGTAGGATATCATCTGATCACAGAGATCAACACCACCCATTAGATGTCATACTGTTTCATTACATTTGGCCCTGGGACATAAACTTTTTCTTTGACTTTCCTATCATATCTTTGACATATATCCACAGGGGAACTGTCTAAAAATTAGGAAACTAAGTGAACAGATCTTTTGTCCATTCATTTTACTGCTCTTAATTTTACATTGTCAGCCTGAGTTTCCCACTCATAAGAACCATGACCTTGTGCTGTCAACTGCTTGTCTGTTTTGAATGTTAGGTTTTGCAGTCTCATGGGTTGTATAGTGCCACAGCATCATATACCTCTAGTGGTCAAGTGTTCAATGAGAGGCAGACTTGTGACTCAGTTATCAAAGTATAATTTGTGGTTTTTAAAACTAGGAATACTTTGAGCAAGCTGAAGGACTACATTTGAACAAGGCCTTAGGTCTGGTACATTTACATTATCCACTCTGCTTATCTTTCCAGTGTATGAGAAAAAATTTATAAACACAGCCCTTATGGCCAGCCAAGACAAAAAGTTTATATCCCCATTTGTGTTTTTTTTTTTTTTTTTTTTTGGGGGGGGGAAGACATTGTTTCATGCCAGAACTACCCTTTAATGGAACCATTTGCTCGTCAACACACAAATGTTCCAACATTGGTGTCTGCCTGAAAGAATCTTTTAGTTGATCAATGAGTGGCCTTATTTTGAATAACTTATCTGTATCATTATTTGTGGTGTTCGTCTACTAAATGAAGCTTAGATTTTATTTGCTCCCATCTGTCTCTACTCATAATTGATGCTACAGTTCATTCATTCCTGACCAATGCAGCTTAGTATCAGGAAGTTTGCTAAGTGACATGCATAAGCATAAACCTAACCATTGCTCCATGTCATTTTTGTCTACATCTAGGTTGCTTCCTTGGATCTTGCTGTACTACATAGAGGTTGGACTGCTCTACAAATAAGTCTATGATGTCAAAACTGAGAAAATTCCGAAAATATTCAATAGTATTTAGTAAAAGCTGGTCCTCCTCATCCATTCTGATGTCAAAAATTGGTACAGTGCTTGGACATTCCCTCTTGTCTATATGGTTCCAGTAAAGACTACACTTTTTCTTATATTGACTCTCCATTTGTTCTGGAATTGGTGTTGTAGCAACAATCTCTATCACCATTGTGAAATCATCAGCCTCATTGTCACTATCATCTGTTAAAAAAAAAAATATATATATATATATATGTATATAATATATAAAGCCAGTGATTCAAATTATTGCTGTCTACCAAAAACCGTGAAGTTGTAAATGAGGCTGATCCTGCAAAATACATGAATATTTTGTAGTAAATATCAAGGAAACTTGGGTAACCCAGTGTTTACTGTCATCAATTTCACTTGTATGCCGGAAGGGACAAATATGTCCCCTTTTCATAACTTCCTCTAGTTTCCTTTATTTTCAACAGCAAGTTATTCTTTGGTGAGTAAAGCAGACTTCTGTACTTTAGGAACTAGCAGGATTTTTTTTTAGAAGTAATAGACTTACCTGATCTGACGTCCATGGTCATCTAAAAATGAAGGAGGCAGCAGGAAGTGCCTACTGTACAAAACCAACAACAATATTGTTGATGCTGATGGGATGCGGGCTAAAGTTACCTGATACTACTTGTGAGTTGATGTCAAAGGGTGCCAGATACTTCCTCTCCAACACTTTGCCGTAGATTTGAACTTAAAGATAAGGGAACAAAAATGTCTCTAACGGTGGTGAAGGGTTAAAAACCCTCCTATCTTTAATCAGATCTCTTCTGTCAATGTAATCTATTCCATTTACTAACCTGAATACTATAATCACATCACCTCTTTCTCTTCGATCTTTCAAGGTTGGCAGACCCAGTGCTATTACTCTTTTCTCACATGGTTTATCTGCCAGGCTAGGGGCCAGTTTGGTTGCTGCCCTTTGTATTCTCTCAATCTTGCTCCTTTACTCTGTGTGGAGACCATACTACTGATGCAAATTCCAGTCTTGGACAGATCAAGGTTTCATTTTTCTTTTCTTTTTTTTATCATTGCTTCATCTATATAGAGAAACACCACTTTGATCTTCTCCAGTAGTCCATATGTCTTTCCCACAGTCCTGCTGATGCGTGTGTTAGGTGAAAGGTTGTCTTTTATCCAACACTCCCAAACCTTTCTCCTCTTTTGCTTTTGTAATGGGTTCACTTTGTCACTATTGCCCATTTCCAGTACCTTGCATTTTTTTTTCTTTTTAATTGAACTTCATTTTTGTAGGATATGTTGGGCCCCGCAGGCAGCAAGCCCGCGGTAATGCACTGTAGGCAGTTGGCCTTGGGCAACAATAAAGACATTAACAAAGCTTGTCTCTCGCTCGCCTATCCTATATGACACAGTGACAGCCCTATGGATCTACGCATTCACCATGGCTGGTCATCCCCCCATCTACCAACTCAGACCTCACGGTCCTGCCGTCGGTCCCCTCAAGCGGCTACATCCCTGGAACTGGCCCATCAGCTGCTACTGGCACAGACCGAAGCCATCACAGCCTTGCAGCTACAGGTGGCGACGAGACCCGGCTGCCATTCACCAGCTCCTGAGAAATGTGACCTGGACATGTCCTCAGCAACATTTTGCACCTGGAGGCACTCTATGGAGTACTGGTTAGGTCTCAATGGCTTTACAACAGTTGAAGCAGTCCTGCACATTTGCCTTCTCTGCACCCCAACCCTGCAATGCTCCTTGGACTCCAGGTACACCACACAGCAGTGGGAGGCCCTCTCCATCAGTGACGCTCTGGACGCCGTAGGTCGCACGGCCTTGCAGGCGACCAGTCAGGCAGCGGATTGGTGCAAGTTCTTCTCGGCCACACAGGAACCCAATGAGTCTGTCTGTGACTACTTTACGCGTTGAACGCAGTGTGCTGCAGATTGTGAATTCTCTTTGCCGTTTGTATTGCTAAAGGAGCGAAATGGCTTGTGAAGGTTGTGTGAACCTGGAGGACCGTCTCAGGATGTGTGAGGAGGAAATTCGTCTTCTCAGGAGTGCGCTCTGTGAAAAGAGTGAACCCTCCCCACAACCCAAAGAGCGCTCCACTTCTTCCCCTTCTGTCACTGCCATGAGCGAATGGCGCTCTGCGGGGTCCCGTTTGTCGAATCCGCGTTCGGTAAGCGTAAGCCCTGTGGAGCAACCACTGGCTCCAGCCAATCGTTTTGCTCTGCTGGAGGATGAAGTGGCTGAAAATCAGGAGTTCTTGGTGGTGGGGGACTCCATGGTGCGAGGCTATGACGACATCCTGCAGCGGAAGACTAAACGACGTTGCAAGCTTGTATGTCAACCGGGCCGTGGGATCGCCGATTGTACCCAGTCCATCAGGGAGCAAGGATGGACAAACACGGTTACGATTGTTCATACGGGAAGTAACGATGTAGGTAGGGTGAGATCTGAGGAACTTGTTCAGAATTACAGGGTCCTCCTTCAGGAGATGAAGGAACATGAGAGCCGTCATGTAGTCTGTGGGATCCTCCCGAGGATCTACGCAGGCTCGTGTTGGAACAGTAGAGCCGCAGGGATCAATGATAGGATATCGCAATTGTGCACACAACTGGGGTACCACTTTCTTGATCCTTGGTATCTCTTTTCCAGGCATCATGACCTTAACACTTCTGATGGGATCCACCTTACCAGCAGAGGCAAAGATGTTCTTACAAACCTCATTGTGGGAGTTTGTAATGAACTAATTCCTTTTTTGGGGTAGAAGCCCAAAGAGAAGGGGAAATAGAGTGTACTTGGGAAAACAGAGTAGAGTATAGCATTAACCCCTTCGTTACCATAAACAAACGTTTCCCTGCCGAACCGACTGCCCACCCACTCCTCCGCATCGTGCGTGGGGTAGTCTTCAACTTCTCACACCCACCCTGTTCACACTATACTATCTATTTTTATGTTTTCTATCAGAGAAACCCCACAAGATGTCACCTGAGTAAAAAAAATAATAAGTAAACTACTTTTTTCTTTGATTTTACGTATGTTGCACCAAACCATTCATACTCGGATAACCATAAAATATATTAGCCTGAAAATCACAGAATACACAGAAAAATTATATATTTATTTACCTTGCAAATGACGATGATATCATGCAAAAATGGGATGGTTCTTTGTGGCCGAAAGCGTGGACAACTCGTAGCACGCTCCCAGGTAAGGTCAAGCCAGACGCAACACATGCTCACACAAAGTACAGCGCTAGTGTCACAGTTTTATATGTAGGTGCAGTGCTGTGTGTGTGCATTGTGTGAAGTGTATGTATTGAGCAAGCATATAAGAACTAAATAAATGAAGAAAGACTTGTCATAAAAGGGATGGTAAAGAAAACTTGTAAAAACAAAAGAAAAATAGGGAATGGGATTATGTTTACTGCTGGCTGTGATACTTCAGGTAATGTTCAGGAAAACATAATCCAAGTAAATCCTTGCAGGCAGGGCAGTATTTTCTTGTCCATTTGTTCTTGCCCTCAGTAGTACAAATCCTGCACCGTCTACGTGGCCTTTGTGTGTTTGCTGTGCTTGGTATAGTCATTAGTCCAAGAACCACTGGTGTGGCTGCAGCTCCTGATGTGCTGGGTTGTGCACCTGCTGGTGGTGGTCGGGGCTGTGCACTTGCTGCTGGCATTGGGACTCCTGTTCTTCTGTTTTTTTTTTTTTTTCTTGGGGCGCTGTTGTTCTTCCTGTACCACACACAAGCTGGCATACCCCAGACTGTACTCTTGCAACATCTCGTGAACAACAAGCTTTATGAATTCATTGAACCCAGTGCTACGTTTATGCAAGTTTTGATATATTACTCTAGCATCGAGTACCATTCTAGACATCATATGTACACCAATCTTTTTGAACCATGCGTAAGATATCCTGGTTGGATCATATGGTTCCAACAGCTGATCAACTATATCAACTGCACCCATCTGGTCATTGTAATGATGCATAGGCAGGGGCTTCTGCAGCATCTCCCTCCCCCCACCTTTGACATGACGTGATTGTTCTTTGTACCCTGCTGTATACTTGGTTGTGATAATGTGGACCAATCTTCTGTCACAAAATTTGACGATCAGCACATCCTCTTTTCGTCCAAATACAGACTGCTTTTTCTGAAGATTCTGGCGTGAGATAATATCAGGCACACCTCTGTTTGTCCGAATTGTCCCAGTAGTCAGTGTCTTCTTGTTCAACAAATATTCAGCCAGATGAAGGGAAGAGTACCAGTTGTCTAAGACAACGTGCCTTCCCTGATTCAGAAGTGAGTGCATTAGATGTATAGGCACACGCTCAGACTTGCTGAGAATAGCAAGCTGTGGGTCTTGTCTCATCTCCTCATATATTGCAGGTGTATATAAGAAAAAATTCCAGGTGTAGCCTTTTGCATTACTAGCACTAGGACACAATGCAAAGAGTTTCATACCAAAGCGCTTACGCTTTGCTTTTATGAACTGTCTGAAGTGTAATCTGCCTTTGAACAAAATCAGTGACTCATCCACTGCAAAATTTTCACCTGCAGAAAAGTGTTCCATGCACTTAGCACGTAACAACTCCAAATAAGTACAAATTCTTGTCATAGGCATCCTGGGGACAGCATCATCAGGGTGTGAAAACCTCACAAATCTGATAATCTGAGAGAATCTATTACGACTCATAACAGCTCTGAATACAGGTGGCCCCTGGCACAGTGATGTACTCCAATAGTCAGATATCTTGGGTAAATGTGTTTGTCCCATGAGTAGCTGCAATAAAATGCACACATACATCTCTTCCTCACTGACATTACACCACTTCTTACCCATAAATTTCTTAGAACTAATGTGGGGATTGTCTCGAAAAAAAATATGCAGCACGCGTGTTGGTCCAGAGACACAGAGCAGCAATCACACCCTTCCCCATGAATAACTGAAAACAGTCTAGAGCACTCATAGCACTGGCTTCATGATGTAGAATAATACTAGGATGTATATCAGGAAAATCAATGTTACATGTAGGTAGAGGGTTAGGTCTGGTGTCAGAGAATGGGTCTGAAAGAAGTGTGAAATCTGTTTGTCTGCCGGCAGCTGTGGGGGGTGAGCCAGGAGGGCTGCCTGACAGGCCACTACTTGCAGACAACGTCTCAATACTCTCGTTGTTGCTACTAGCATCACTCTCAACATCACTGATAGCCTCTGGATCAAACAAAGTATCGTCACCTTCCATTGAGTCATCAGAGCCCTCAAATTCACTCATCGTCCCACCATCATATTCATCTTCACTGTCCGATGTAGGTATATCCATAATTGCGAAGTAAATCCGCGCGTGTTACCCCAAAAAAACTATAGGCAACACTGAACAGGAGCTACAGAATGTGCAGTGCGGCACTCGACAAGCATGTGTTGCCATACGTAGGTCAGAATATATGATGTATAAAAATAAATATAATATCATGATTGGTCTTCAGAAATTACGTCACAGCACTGATAGTAACTCATTGGTCAAAGTTTGTAACGTTTCAAACCGTCCCATGAATGGCTGGAGCCTTATGTTTGTAAACACAGACACTTGCCACCACGTGGGTAGAAATAACCCAGAAACCGAGGCCTTGAGAGCCCTCAATACACACAGCTTATAACTGTGACGCGTGCGTGTCACGGGGAGCACGCTCGGTTCCTGGCGGGTGCACTCACCCGTGACACCCAAGTGTCACAAAACACACATGCGGTACTCAAGGGGTTAATGTAGAACAATATGCCAGTATAGGACAAAATATAATTTTAGGATATAATGTCGGTAGAGGACGAAATGTTACATTAGGATGTAATGTCAAAGGACAAAATGTCACGATGGGATATAATGACAGTGGAGGACAAAAAGATCACGATGGAATGTAATGATAGTGGAGGACAAAATATCATGATGGGATGTAATGATACTGGAGGAGAAAATATCACGGTAGGATATAATGTCAGTGGAGGACAAAATATAATTTTAGGAAGGAATGCTGGACAGAATGTCAATGAAGGCCCAAAATATCATGATGGGATGTAATGACAATGGAAGACAAAAGATCACGATGAGATGTAATTATAGTGGAGGAAAAAAATATTACGGTAGGATATAATGTCACTGGAGGACAAAATATAATTTTAGGAAGGGATGCCGGACAGAATGTCAATGAACAACAGGAGGCCGGTGTGAATCGTGATTACGTAGAGGGACAAAGTGTACAAAAGAGATCGGATGACCGTGAGCAACCAGATGTCCGGAATGGGGGAAATGTTAATTTTGATGGAAGAAATGTTAATGAGGCATTGAATGTCAATGAAGGACCAAATAATAATATAGAGGAAAGTGTTAATAAAAATAAAATTATAGTGTAAGACATGATATTGAAACTCAAAACGTATCAAAAAGAAATAATCACGAGTTTCTTAAAACCATGTACTTTAGCAGTACTAGGAACAAATTTCAAGAAACACAGGTGTATGTCAAAAGCGAAAATCTCGATACGATACGAATAACCGGAATAACCGAGACATGGTTAAATGGTAAAGAGTTCGAAGCTGAATTTAATATTGCGGGATTTAAACACTTTCATCAGGATAGAAACCACAAGAAAGGTGGGGGTGTTCTGTTGTACGTTAAAAACAAGGTCCATGCTTGTGTTTTAGAGAAAGTGAAACATGATGCATATGATAGTTTGTGTGTTGAGTTAACCCAAACAAATGGATAAAAAATGAATGTAGGTGTAATATATAGGCCAAAGACATTATCATTAGCAGACGACAAACTGTTATTTTAAGAACTAACTAGTTTCTGCAACCGGGATTTATTGATAATGGGTGATTTCAATTTTACTGACATTGATTGGATGACCCTTGAATATGACCATATAGGTAGTCGCTTGCTTGATTTTCTTGGTGACAATTACTTAGTTCAGCATGTAAAAGAGCCCACAAGATATGGAAACTTACTTGATCTATTGATCACTAGCCGAGAAAGCATGGTAACTGATGTAGAAGTCGGTGAAACTGTTGCAAATAGTGATCACAACTTAGATTCAAACTCCTAATTTTTTTTAGAATAGATACTTGTGTTTCTAAAATACCCGATTTCAGTAAAGCTCATTTCATAGGACTACATCAGGAGCTTCAGCTTACAGATTGGGAGACAAAATTAAGTGAAAGATCTGTAGATCAGATGTGGGAAATATTTCAAAATACGCTAAGATGATTCAAAGTGGCTCGACAAAGTGGCTCGACAAAGAAACTGAAAACGTATTGCTAAATAGAGACAGGCTTATAAGAAATATAAGTGCTCGGGTACATCTAATGACTATGAAAGTTATGTATCAATACAGAGAGATTTAAAAAAGACAATAAAAAAGAAAAGAAAACGACAACATGAAATGAATATCGCTGATAAATCCAAAGAGAATCCCAAAGAATTCTATAGTTACATTAGAGATAAAAAGGTTGTTAGGAATCACATTGGTCCATTATTATCTGCTGACAGTCAACTTGAATATTCAAATGAAGGAATGTGTAATATTTTACACAATTATTTTAGCTTGGTATTCGTAAACGAAACACCTCAAAGTGAACTCCAAACTGAAACCTGTGAAAAGTCTAGGGTAACCTTACTACGGTAAATATAACAAAAGAAAAAATTAAAAGGTGTATGAATAAACTCAAAGTTAATAAAACACCAGGGCCTGACGATTGGCATCCAAGAATCTTAACGGAAATGAAAAATGAGATTGTTGTTCCATTAGAACATATTTTCAAGAAATCCATCATATCCGGAGATGTCCCAAGAGAATGAAAGCTAGCTAACGTTACTTCCATATTCAAAAAAGGTGACAAAAAGAAACCAAATAACTATAGGCCTATAAGTTTGACTTCAATCGTAGGAAAATAATGGAAAATATCATCAGAGATGCTATCGAACATAAATTAGAAAGTGACCGTTTGATAAATGATACCCAGCATGGTTTCAGATGGAAACATTCTTGCGTGACTAACTTACTTGAATTCTACAACACAGTTATCTCGAATTATGGCAAAAGAAACAACATAGATTTAATATACCTAGACTTTGCAAAAGCTTTTGATACCGTCCCACACGAAAGACTACTTACTAAATTAGCTTCACATGGAATAAGCGGTAGTAATTGGTTGAATGATCGAAAATAGAGAGTTGTTTTAAATGGAAAAACTTCTAGATGGAAAAATGTTACAAGTGGAGTTCCTCAGGTTTCCGTTCTTGGGCCACTTCTATTTATAGTATATATAAATAATATAGACCATGGACTAAAATCTACTGTTTCCAAATTTGCTGATGATACAAAACTGTGCAGAATGGCAAATGATATTCAAGATTTAGATAAATTACAGCAATGGTCTGAAAAGTGGCTAATGTAATTTAACACAAATGCAAGGTAATGCACACAGGTAAAAATAACAGTAAGTACGATTACAAGTTATTTGGAAATTCTTTAACAAAAGTGAATAGTGAAAAAGATCTCAGCGTAATTATCAGTAACGATCTCAAATCATCCAAGCAGTGTATTTCAGCCTTTGAGAAAGCAAATAAGATGCTAGGACTGATTGCGCGATCTTTTGACTTCAAAAGTCCATCACTCATTAACAAGCTATATAAATCATTAGTTCGTCCACATTTGGAATATGCTGTTTCCGTATGGTCACCGAATCTCATTAAAGACATTGACAGACTGGAAAAAGTACAACGGCGAGCCACAAAACTGATTCCAAATATCAAAAATAAATCATACGAAAATCGACTAAAACATATGAATCTGTTTTCCCTAAAAAAGCGTTGACTCAGAGGTGACTTGATACAGGTCTTTAAGATTTTAAAGGGAATTTATATCAAAAGTGACAAAATTTTCACACTGAATGAGAATCAGACAAGAAACAATGGTCTCAAACTGTCCGGAAATAGATTCAATTTGGAAGTGGGTAGAAAGAACTTCACCAACCGTGTAGTTAATGAATGGAATAAACTTCCTGCAGAGCCAGTGCAATGTAGTTCAGTTCGAAGCTTTAAGAATCATTTAGATAGACAAGATGCTGTAATGATTATAATTTATTTTTTATTTGTTTTTGTTTTGTTATCATTTGTCTGTTTGACTCATTTATTATTAGTTATATGTCAATTTATTATCATTTACTATCTACCTGTTTGTTTATGATTTAACTATACCTATGCATCTATTTATGTATTTTATTTATTTACATTAGTAGTTTCTATTTATTCATTTATTATTATTATGATTCTTTTTTGCTTCTGACCTAGATATGGACCAAAAGGTCTTCTGTCGGCATACTCCGCCTTTGTAATCCTTTGAGTGCCCAGAATGCGAGTGCAGCCTGTCTGAGTACATGCTCCTCTGGAAGCTAGTGTGTGGTTTACAGAGTGTAGTGCTGAAAGAGGTGTTTTGTCAGTGTGAGTCCTTTAGTGATGTGGATTCGTTACACAAATTCTGTGTCGCTTTTGAGGCGGCACAGAAAGATGCCCACCTAGAGATGCAGCCAAGAAAAAAGAAAAAAAAAAAAAATATATATATATATATATATATATATATATATATATATATATACACATATATATATTCGTTTTTTATATATTTTGTTTTAAAATAACTCAGCAAGGAAAAGAACCATATTACTATAATTTTTCTATGTTAGAATATCAAATAAATCAGTATACCCCTCACTCAAGGTTTTCTATTGTGTTAGGGCACTTCCATTTTCTGTGGTTTCATGTTTTGATGTGTTTTATTTATTTTACAATGTACAGTTGCCCCACTTAGTTTTGGCACGGTTTTAAAAATGTTTCGGACAAGAATAGCAACTCGCCCGGTATTCTTTTTTATTGCATTTTCGTGTCTGTCCATTTACATGTTTTTTTTTTTTTTTTTTTTTTAATAGTAACTACCTTAAAAAATGTGACAAACAGCGAAATACTCAAAATGGTGTAGCAGACGACACATTTTTCTTGACTTACTAATGACATCTATCACTCTTATTTGACAAGTAAATACGTTGCAGAGGAGAGAGAACGCAGGAATCTGTTCACGAAGTGGTCAATGGTAGACTAACAACGAGCTTCAAGCTGTGAGTGGTGTTGAGTGCAGTGACAAACTAACCAAAACTAACTCGTATACTTATAAGTTATGTTATAACCCTATTATTAAATAAATTATTTTCATTTATTTATTCAGCAGAGGGCTTGTGATCCAATTATGTTATGTTAATTGTGATGCAAAAAAAAAAAATCAATCGCGTTTTTTTATATAAAAAACTTGTTTTTTATGTGTGTTTTTTAATCTCATCCCAATTTGTTCAGATATTAAATATTTAGTATATAAAAACAGGTGCAAATATGTTATTCATCCCTCCACATATGTGCATCTATCTTATTCAAAGAGGCATTAGACAGAGTATGAAAATAAACAAGTAATTGACCATATAAAGTCGCTGTCAGATGCTGCAAGCCTGCAACAAGTGTAGATACTGTATATGGGCCAGTATGGCTATTGGCTGGCTACCTTACAAAATTTACCTTTTATCTTAGCATACTCTTCAAAGATTAAACACTCCAATTTCCTATAGTGACCCTGGACGTTGCCTAAACACAGATCCGCCACTTGGACAGTGGAAAAGGGGTTAACATAGTAATGGGGGGAAACTGTAGTACTCCCCGCCACCCATCAAGGCTCAGAGCTTACTTTCTACCTGACTTTTTGCTCGCTATCCCTTAACTTTAACCTACAATCATACATAACATAATTGGATCACAAGCCCTCTGCTGAATAAATAAATGAAAATAATTTATTTAATAATAGGTTTATAACATAACTTATAAGTATACGAGTTAGTTTTGGCTAGTTTGTCACTGCACTCAACACCACTCACTGCTTGAATCTGGTTGTTAGTCTACCATCAACCACTACATGAACAAATTCCTGCGTTCTCTCTCTCTCTTTCTCCTCTGCAACGTATATTAATCGTATTACTTGTCAAATAAGAGTGATAGATGTCATTAGTAAGTCAAGAAAAATGTGTCGTCTGCTGTTTGTCACATTTTAAGGTACTATTTAACAAAAAAAAACAAAAAAAAACATGTAAATGAACAGACACGAAAATGTAATAAAAAAAAAAAGAATACCGGGCGAGTTGCTTTTCTTGTCCGAAACATTTTTAAAACTGTGCCAAAACTAAGTGGGGCAACTGTACATTGTAAAATAAATAAAACACATCAAAACATGAAACCACAGAAAATGGAAGTGCCCTAACACCATAGAAAACCTTAAGCGAGGGGTTTACTGATTTATTTGATATTCTAACATAGAAAAAAATATTGTAATGTGGTTCTTTTCCTTGCTGAGTTATTTTAAAACAAAATATATAAAAAAATATCCATGTATTTTTTTTTGGTCAAGGCTTTTTTTTGTAAAAAAAAAAAAAACATGTTAAAAAAACATGTTTTTTTTCTGAGTTGCATCTCGAGGACTTATGTATGATTGTAGGTTAAAGTTAAGGGATAGCGAGCAAAAAGTCAAGTAGAAAGTAAGCTCTGAGCCTTGATGGGTGGCAGGGAGTACTACAGTTTCCCCCCATTACTATGTTAACCCCTTTTCCACTGTCCAAGTGGCGGATCTGTGTTTAGGCAATGTCCAGGGTCACTATGGGAAATTGGAGTGTTTAATCTTTGAAGAGTATGTTAAGATAAAAGGTAAATTTTGTAAGGTAGCCAGCCAATAGCCATACTGGCCCATATACAGTATCTACACTTGTTGCAGGCTTGCAGCATCTGACAGTGACTAAAATGATCAATTACTTGTTTATTTTTATACTCTGTCTAATGCCTCTTTGAATATGATAGATGCACATATGTGGAGGGATGAATAACATACTTCCACCTCTTTTTATATACTAAATATTTAATATCTGAACAAATTTGGACGAGATTAGAAAAAAACAATAAAAAACAAAACAAAACTCATAAAAAACAAGTTTTTTTTATTAAAAAAAAAAAAAAAAAAAAAAAAAAAAAAAAAATGTGATTATTATTATTTCTTATCTATATGCCCACCACAGTGCCGGGGGCGGGAATCTCAGAAGAGAAACCCTCACTGTGGTGTCACTGCCAGACGCGCAAACAGAAGTCTCCCCTCTGGCCGCCAGGGCTTGCCACCAACCAGCCACCAAACAGCCCCCAGCCCACCTGCCACAGTTGAACCTGAAATGCTGTGGCAACTGCGGTCTGAGGCACAAGCTCGGGAGAGGGCTGTGTCCCACAAAGACACTGGTATGCCATGACTGTGGCAAAATCATGAGCAAAAGATGTGTAGAAGTAAAGGCAGACACACAGCAGCAGCAGCTGAGGAGCTGGAGACATCTGGCATCATCATTGCAGCCCAGAGTCAGCCACAGATGTGGGTGACCGTCAGCTGCTCTCAAGGAGGTACGAAGTCGACTAGAATCCAGGCCGTACCTGACACAGGAGTACAGGTGTGTGTAGCTGGTCCGGGACTACTGTCCACTCTGGGTGTCAAGACAGCATCGCTAACACACCGAGGAAGCCTGTGAGATGTGGTGAATGTCAACTTACAACCCCTGGGCTCCTTAACCTGTCACCTACAGTATGGCAACAAGTCTATAACACAAGAGGTGTTTGTTATGAAGACAGCCACATAGTGCTACATATCATTGCAAGCTAGCAAGGAGCTGGTGCAAAATCAATCAAGAGAGGTAGCCAAAAAGGAAAAGGCATAAAATCATTTCCACCCATTCCATCCCTAAATACACTCCACTCCCCTCCACCCTCCCTCCCATCTTAGCACCTCCTGGATGACAGGTCATCCTTGCACCTTGTCCACTGCCCTGGGTCAGAGGCAGTGTCGCAAGTCACAGCACATCCACAGCAAGGCCGCTTCATTAAATCGGCGATTCCCCCTCTCCGTCCCCCCCTGCATAAAAGGAGAAGGCGGGGAGAAATCCCTTCGGGCTGTGTCAAATTTTGCTCACACATACTACCTCACCCCCATCCCCCCACCCATTCCACCTCATGCATCACAACATCATCCATATTCAACCATTCTCCATTCACCCTTGTCTTCTGTCCCTCCTCAACAGACATTCCCCTCTTCCCCAAAGCCCCCTTCACCCCATCCATCCATCTCATCCTAGGACATCCCCTCATGTTCACTCCCTCCACATTTGCCTTCCATACCTCTTTTACTAGTCTTTCTTCACTCATTCTTTCCATGTGTCCAAACCATCCTAATACTCTTTCATCAACCCTATCTCCCAACTCCCTTTCCACCCGTTCTCCTCCTCATTTCTCACTCTATCTAGCCTAGTAACCCCCATCATACTTCTCAGACACCTCATCTCAAACACATTCAAACTCCTTCTCTCTTCCTCTCTTATGTTCCCTGTTTCTGCTCCATACAGTGCTGTTGGCACAATCACTCCTTCATGCAGTCTCCTCTTAGCATCCATTCACAAATGTCTATTCCTCATTACACTTTTTAATCCACAAAGGCATTTACTCACTTCTCTCAATCTACATTCTACCTCCACCTTTTCCTGCCACATTTGCACCCAAGTATCTAAAACTATCCACTTCCTCCAGTCGCTCTCCCTTAATGCTCACTTCCAGTCTGCTGCCATTTTCACCCCTTGTACATCTCATCACCTTACTTATACCCACATTTATCTTCAGCTTTCTTCTATCACACACTCTCCCAAACTCTGTCACCAACTTCCTCAATACCTCCTCCGATCCTGCCACAAGCGCAGTGTCATCCGCAAACAACAGCTGGCTCACCTCCCCCTTTTCCCCATTTTCTTTAACCATCTCCAATCTCTGACCCACCACCCTTGCATTTACCTCTCGCACCACCCCATCCATGTACAAGTTAACAGCCAGGGCAACATAACGCATCCCTGATGAAGTCCCACCTTTACCTCGAACCACTCACTCTCTACATTTCTTATCCTGACACATGCTCTACTATCGTAAAAACTCTTGACAGCTCCTAGAAGCTTTCCTCCTATCTCGTATATCTGCAAGACTTCCCATAGTGCCTTTCTGTCTACCCTGTCGTAAGCCTTTTCCAGATGTAGTACATTTAATATCTTGAGGAGGGGGATGTAGGATATGTTGGGCCCTGCAGCCTGTAGGCAGTTGGCCTTGGGCATCAATAAAGACATTAACCAAGCTTGTCTCTCACTCGCCTATCCTATGATTTCCCATTCTTGGCTCAGTGCAAAAATAGTGTCTAGATCTTTTTGCAACAGTCTACTGTCATCCTTGTTTTTCACTCTCTTCATGACTTTTGGGTCATCAGCAAACATGGCTTGTCATTTCTTCCATCATGTCATTTACATGGACAAGAAACATTATTGGTATAAGCACTGAACTTTGTGCAATTCCATTCATTACTGCTCTCCATCTTGATACCTTATGATTTACTATTGACCTCATATAGCTTTCAAAAAAACACACACACACACTGCGATGTGCTTTATCTAATGCCTTTTCGGAGTTGAGGTACACACAGTCCACCCACTCCTTTCTTGCAGCGGATCCTTGGGAATCAAATTGACAGAGGGATTGGTATTGTTAAAGGTGGTTTTTAATCATATCTTTCTGAGGGGGGCTGTTGAGTAATGGGGGCTGGAAATTTAAAATGACCAGCTGTGGCTTTGCTGAGGGCTTTATCCAGGACAAGGTTGGGTAGCTAACTTCATTAATTGGAGTTTAATAGAGGCAATCTCCCAGGCCAGGAATTGGGAACTGTAAAACCTAAAAGCCCTGAGAAAGAGACCAGAGGCACACTTCCCTTGAGTTTGTATGGGTGGTTGCTGGAGGTGGAAAATATATATATATATATATATATATATATATATATATATATTATATATATATATATATATATATATATCCAATAAATACACTAGGAGCGTGTGTTCACAAATGCGTAAGTAACCACTAGGAAAAGTAAACTAACGAAGCAGAGCGCTTTCGTATAATTAAATTTTCAGTGTAGATACAAAGAAGGAATTATCTGATAATTCCTTCTTTGTATCTACACTGAAGATGTAATTATATGAAAGCACTCTGCTTTGTTAGTTTACTTATGCATATATATATATATATATATATATATATATATATATATATATATGACACACAGGAACCCACAATCGGAGAAAATAAACTTCAAATAAAGAAGAATCCTATATTTCGGCTATCAACTGTAGCCCTCTTCAGGAAAGTACATAGGGTAGAGTACAAAGGGGACTTATAAGCTACAGAGAAGAAGATATGTGGACAGATCTCACTCAGGCACGGGGCAAACTGGGGTGGCGGAGGAAGGAGGAGGTGAGGAGAGGGGGGGTTGTAATGTCCGTACCAGCTTGTTAACTGCCGCACGTGAAATGATGTCAGGAGTCCACTGCCCTTTAGAAATATTAATATTAGGGCATTCCTCAATTAATGCTGATTCGACTATTTTCCTCCTGAAACCGCAGTGGGACTTGAACACTAATCTGGCCTTACCCTAATCGAAAGAATGATTCTTATTTTTGACATGAAGAAATACAGCCGAATTTTCTTGCCCATATCTAATTGACCTTTTATGTTCTGCCAATCTAGTGTTCAAGTCTCTCCTGGTTTGACCCAAGTAAACCAAATCACAATCTTTGCAGGGCAAACAATAAACACCAGGTGACTCAACTTCCTTCGGTGGTCCTGGAGCTGCAGCGTCTACGTCGTGGGACCACCCCCCAACCCCAAGAGTTGGGGGCCAAACGGCAGCAACCACCCTTGGCCATCAGCTCTACGCAGGTGGCACCGATCCCCAAGAGGAGCTACGCCTACCTTGGGGAATACCACAATCCTTTTTCCCAACATGCAATATTACGTTTTTTCTGCACTGAGGGGTGATTTTCCGGCGATCACCCCTCTTCTTCTACTTTTAGCTGGAGATGTAGAGAGCAATCCTGGGCCCACCACAAAATACACATGCCCAACATGCTCTAAACCCATTACTTCGAGCAGACAGACAAAGGGCTCAGTTCAGTGCAATATGTGCAAAAACTGGGCCCACCTCACTTGTACAACACTTGCTGACACAAACCAATACACAAACACTTGGACATGTTCTACCTGCCCTCCAGTAACCCCACTCCCACCTCCCCAACCACAGCCAGCACCCTTACCCACTCCCAATTTCCCTTTGCCCTTACCCCTGATTAGTACTCCCCGATCTCTCCTTTCCCCCCCTCTGACCCAGATCCTACACCTTCCCCACTACCACCCCAACCTCAACCCCAAACGGCAACATACAACACATACAAAACACACAACATCAACATATTACAACACAACATTGACGGTATTAACACGAAAAAACATGAACTTGAACACTTTCTTAAACAACACAACATACACATTGCGATTTTACAAGAAACAAAACTAAGACACTCACACAAAACACCATCATTTCATAATTACACCACCATCAGACAAGACCGGACTGACGGCTATGGCGGTGGACTCATCACCCTGATCCACCACTCCATCTGTTTTGTGGACACAAGTGCCACAACCAAAATTCTCCTCCCTACCACAGATAACACAACAGAAATCCAATCCATTCGAATCCGCACAGGCAACAAATCAACACTGACAATAGTTAACATGTACATTCCCCCCCAATCATCCCCCACAGTTCCAGACACCTTCAGGCCTCATTTTAGCCAACTAGCCTCAATCCCCAACCTGATCATGGGTGGTGACTTCAACGCCAAGTCGTCTGCCTGGTATGTCGACAATCCTGACACAGACAGAGGGCTTGATATACAGACTCAGTTTGACTCATTGACTATCATGAACAACACACATAATCATACACATATCCCACACCAAGCCCTCTACACTCCCTCCTCTCCTGATATCACCTTTTGCTCCCCCTACCTAACCCCAACAACATCATGGAGAGTGGTCGGAGCCCTTGGCTCTGACCACCTTCCAATCATCATCACCACCAAAACAAGATGCACCCCAGTTGGCCACAGACACACTTACACCAATTACAAGAGAGCTAACTGGGAAGCTTTTACTGAAGAGACAGAACAACATTTTGAAACACTTAACAGTACACCAATCACAAACATAAACAATGCTGTGCACGCTTTTAATACAATCATACAAAATGCAGACAAGAGATACATCCCTAGAGGCAACAGAAAATCACACAACCCCAACTTCACACCAGAAATCCAAGGCCTCATCAGACAACGTGACACACTTAAACACGATACCCCCACACCTATCCCTCAAAACATAGCAGACCAAATACAAACACTAAACACTGTGATTGCCAATAAAATACATGAACAAAAAACACAAAATTGGCAAAACTTTATCAATACACTTGATCACAAAACAAACACCAGCAAATTGTACAAAACACTCAACAGCATTACACTATCCAACAGTAACACTACACGCTCTCACGCAGCAATAATCACAACAACTGATAATCTACCCTCAAACAGACAACAAGCAAACGCACTCGTACGTCATTTTGCACAGACAAGCCATCTCACTTCTCACCCTGACGACTGACACACCATTCGACGTAAGAAAGACTTTCCCACAGACTCAGACTATACACCCTTCATAGACAGTCAGACAAAACTCATAATACATAGTCTCAAGCACTCATCTGCCTGTGGCCCTGATAACATAAGCAACATACACCTAAAACACATTGGACCACAAGGTATACACGCACTCACAAACATTGCAAACTACAGCTATTCACACAACACTATACCTGACATCTGGAAGCATGGTAAAATAATCACCATTCCAAAACCGAACAAAGACCCAACAATCCCAACATCGCACCGCCCAATCACACTTCTCTGCACCCCCTCTAAAGTCATTGAACGCCTTATACTTAAACTTGTCACATCACATATTCCCCTTGCTGACTCACAACACGGTTTTAGGCCACTACACTCCACAAACACTCTTCTGACAAACCTCACACAAAGAATTTTAGATGGCATCAATTCAGATAGGCCCCACCAAAGAACACTTCTTATAACATTAGACATTAGTAAAGCTTTTGATGCTATCCCCCGCCACAACCTAACAAATAAAATATATAACACAGACATGCACAATAACACAAAAAGATGGCTGGCCAATTATCTGGCAGGTAGGAATGCTTACGTGTCATATAATGGCCAATCATCGCATATCAGAAACATTAAGAACGGAGTACCACAGGGCTCAGTTCTATCCCCCACACTATTTAATCTATACATGCATGACTTACCCACGCCAGACACCTCAGAAATACAAATCTCTTCCTACGCAGACGACATAACAATCACATGCACACATCGTAACACAGACAAAGCTGCAGAAATAATCCAGCCATACCTTGACACACTCAACACATGGTTCATCACAAACAGACTCAAAATAGCTCCAACCAAATCTACAGCAACACTTCTCACCAACTGGACAAAAGAACACAAATACATACCTCATCTCTACATCAACAACACTCTAATACCACACACAAACACACCGAAAATTCTTGGTGTAACATACAATACATCCATGTCTTTCAAACAACACATCACAAACATAAAAAACAAATGCACACCCAGACTTAACGCACTTAAGTCAATCACTGGAACAACATTTGGACAAAACAAAGAAACTAATATAACAATATACAAACAATGCATACGCTCAGTGTTGAATTATGCGGGTCCTGCATGGGCTCCTAATCTCAGTGAGACACACCACAACACCCTTCAAATCATACAAAACAAAGCCCTTAAAACAATACCAGGCTGCACAAATACAACACCTACAGACCATTTACACCATGAAACAAAAGTCCTCAAAGTCAAGGACCACCTCGACATGAGAGGCACACAAACACTTGCTGCAGCCACCACAAACACATCACACCCGCTACACTACATAGCAGAACACCCACACACACCAAGAAACATTAAAACAACACCCAAAGACCTTTATCACGCACAGATACTCTCTTCTCTTCCTCCACAACCACCAAATACCAGCCTCCGGAAACATATTCATAATCATATCACTCACCGCTCCATTAACACACTGAAAGACAACACACTGCTGCATGCCAGACCCCCTGATATCCACCCTTCTGAATCCTCTCTCCCACGAAAGGACAGAGTCCACTTGGCCAGACTGCGGTGCAGTCACCACCCAGCACTTCTAAGCTACCAGAAGAGGCTGGATGACCGCGTTGTGAACAGCTGCCCAGGATGTAACACTTCACCCCATACCATACAACACATAATGGAAGACTGCATTATACACAATCATGCACGCAAACAACACAACATATGCTCTATAAAGGATTTGTGGGAAAACCCAATTTCGGCTATGGCATTCCTTGGGGAGACGGGACTGCTCAGACAGACAGTCTAGGGAACGACAACAACAACAACTTCCTTCAGTTTTTGTTGAACGTTCACAATTTGCTTACGCACGGTGTTAGGATAGTGATAGGCAATAGTGAGACGTTCATGAGGAAACAACTTAGTAGAAGAACTGACGATATTATTGAATGGAATTTTTTAAATGTCCTTAAAGGAGCGGTGAAAACTTGAGGGGACGGAAGTTTTAAAATGGTTGGCCCTAGCCTTACTGAGGGCTTGGTCCAGAAACCAAGGTGGATAAGCCAACTTCTCAAGTTGACATTTGATCCCCTCAATCTCATGGTCCAGAAATTGAGGACTGCAAATCCTGAAAGCCCTCAAGAAAAGGCCAGAGGCAACACTTTTCTTAACATTGTCAGGGTGATTGCTAAAAAAGTGAAGGTAACTCCCTGAGTGGGTGGGCTTACGGTACACTGTAAAGAATAAATTATCATCAGTTCTTCTTATCAAAATATCCAAGAAAGGGATTTGTATCCTTCTTCCCATACAATAAATATAATATGGTAGCTCTCTGAGTGAGCTTCCCAAAAACTAAAGAGTAAGCTCCATGAACCCTTTTAATCAAAATATCCAAGAATGGAATCTGATGATCTTTCCTTTCTTTTTTAATTTAATGTTGGGGCTAATTGGTTTATCGAAATAAACACCATGTGAGGACTGAGACTTTTATTATTACAACATTTTGTTTGTTACAGCTTTTTCAAGTACATAATTGTAATACACATGACTGAGATTAAACAAGAAGAACTGGGGGAATGGGGGGGGAGGGAGGGAGAGAGGAAGGGAGGTACGAGGGAGGGGGGTCACTGAATGTTAGGAAAGGTTGAGGTGGACCAAATGTCTGGGAATAGGAAAGGTTAAAGATAAAATGGAACAACTGGCTGGGAGAAGGACATTAGCTCACAACCAAGGGACAAAAGGAAGAAGAAAATAAGAAGGGTGAGCATATGTCTACTGAGGGAGGATAATGACTTTGAGAGGGTGAAAAAAGGGGGATGGATCTTGGAGGGCACCTAGGGATAGCTTAAAATTTTGTTGGCAATGGGTATTAAAGGAATTAGGTGGGGGGAGATCTTGAACATGCCCATTTTGTTCAACTGTGTTGGTTCTTTGTATGATGACTTCTCCAAACATTTTATTGGATCTTGTCAGGTTCAAATACTAGAAGTTCTGCATTTTCCTAATCTATCAAATGGTTGCTAAGGTTCCTGTGTTTTTGCACTCATTGTTTCCTCATTCAATTTATTCCAGATATCTACCACTCTGTGTCTCTGTGTGGGAAGCTATTCTTTTTCAGATTTATCCTTTTTAATTTTTTTTTCTATGTCCTCTTGTTTTTCTTTTATCCCACTTTAGTAAATCATCTCTATTAAGGACTTCCATCCCTTTCATAACTCTGTAGATGGTTAGTAGATCTCTTTCTCTTCTTTGTTTCAGGGTTGGTAGTTCGAGTTTGGCCAATCTTTGTTCGAATCTCAATTTTGAGAGCATTGGTGCCATCTTTGTTGTTGCTCTTTGAATTCTAATTTCTTTATGTATTTACCTAGTTGCATCTTATGGGAAGGGAACTACACTTGTAGTGTCCTGTCTCTGTATCTCGCCATATCTAATTTGCTCTTAACCTGTATGTTGCCAGGCGAATGTTGTATATACTCCCCCTTCAGCATTGAAGCCAAAATAATTTTTTTATTGCTTAAATAAACTCAAAATAATGTACATACATACATACATAATGTAAAACCAATAAATCTTACTTATTTTGATTCACCTTAGCCTAGAAGTGGAGAAACTGGGTCGATTTTGTCGCAATATGTGTGCAAAAGTCTGGTAGAAAATTCATAAATTCTTTCACTCTTCACATGGGTTGAACGAGGTTGTACTTCGTTAGAATTTCAGAGAGTGAAGGAATTTGACATTTATGATGTTTTAAGTCAATGTACAGTTATCCATAATAGTGTGACATGGAAAATGTGTTTATAAATAGTTTTTGTAGATTTTTTAGGCAAATATTTATCACTTTGTTATGTGGTAAATTGATTTTTCAGTTTCTTTTTTTTCTATCATTTCATGGAGGATAGGTGATTGTAGTGTTTCTTATTGTTTTGGTAAATGTTTTAGTAAGCATCCATCACACCATTATTGCCCATCCACATTTTGTATTATGCATTTATTAAAAAAAATTGGCAGTGTGAAATTGCCAGTTCTATACACCTGAATACATACTAAATAGCACCTGCCTGTCAAAGTACAACTTCACCTCCTCATTCTTTGTTTTGTATACCAGAATCGCCTAAATTACATCCTAAAGGCTGATTTTATATCCCAAGTTACCCTAAAAAAATTGTTGCCAGTTTTGTCAATAAATAAAAAAATTTGGGTGCCCTTTTATAGCCAATGGATAGGGCTACTTGGTCATTACCACAGATCTGACCCTCGATGTAGTGCCTATTTTTGGTGAATTTTTTAAATTGTGGCATACAATGTTTGCTGCTGACACTCAATCCATAAAACAATTGCGGCATGCAATGTATGCCGCAGATGCTGTAGGGGTTAAATTCTTGTATTGTTTTTGCACAATATTGTTTCATCTGGTATGTTCCCACTCTGTGGGGAAAGCTATTCTTTTTCAAGTCTCTTCTATAACTGTCTTTTTTGAACTTCTTTCCATGTCCTCCCTCAAGGATTTCTATACCTCTATAATTCTGTAGATGGTCAATAAGTCACCTTTTTCTCTTCTTTGTTCCAGTCTGTAATTCTAGTTTTGATAATCTGTCTTCATATGACAGTTTAGATAGTGTTGGGGGCATCTTTGTAGTTGCTCTCTGGATTCTCTCAATTTTCCTTATATTCTTTTTAGTAATGGGTGACCATAGTGTCACTGCATACTCCAATTTTGGCTTTATCAGGGTGACTAATATTTTCTTTACCATTTCTTCATCCAAGTAAAACCCACTTTTATGGATCTTAGGAAATTTTATGTTTCGCCGACAATTGTGTTTATATGTTTGTCAGGGGACATATCCTTTATGATGACTTCCAGTTTTTTTTCAGATCCCATTTTTTTTTTCTTTTACTTCCTTTTCACCAATTTTATATTGTCCTGATATCCATTTTAACTTTTTCCAAATTTCATTATACTACATTTCTTAATGTCTAAGTCCACTTCCCACTTCTGACTCCATTCCCAAACCCTGTTCAGATCTCTCTGTAGTGAGTCACACTCCATTTCAGTACTCACTTTCTTTAACAGTTTTGAGTCATCTGCAAAGAAGCTCATGTAACATTCCACACCCTCATCCATGTCATTCACATAAATAGTAAACATTATTGGTGCCAATACTGATTCTTGTGGAACTCCATTTTTGTAGTTATTTAACTTTTTCAGGTATTCTCAATGTTTCTAATGATAGCTTTTCCTTCGAGTAGATGAACTTGAAGGAAAACTATCATTAGAAATATAAAAAATACCAGATGGTTAAATAAATGCAAAAATGCTGTAATTTTCAACTCCACATGTCTTACAGAGAGTTTGAGTGTGTTTGTGTACGTGTATTTACCTAGTTGTATCTTATGGTAGGAGGAGTTACGCTTGTGGTGTTCTGTCTCTGTATCTTACAGTATCTAAATTATTCTTAAATTTGTGCATATTTTTTGCATACACTATCATTTTGTCCAGTTTGTTCCATACATCCACCACTCTATGGAGAATGCCGTTCTTTTTCAGGTTTCTTCTATAATTGTCCTTTTTTGAGTTTCTTCCCATGTTCTCTGGTATTTCTCGTATCCTAATTTAGTAAGTCTTCTCTATCAAGGACTTCAATACCTCTCATGATTCTATAGATGGACAAGTCTCCTCTTTCTCTTTTTTATTCCAGGACTGGTAACTCAAGTTTTGACAATCTCTCTTCATGTGACAGTTCTGAAGTGTGGGGTCCATCTTCATAGTTGCTCTATGGATTCTTTCAATTTTCCTTATATTCTTTTTGATACTGGGTGACCATAGTGTCGCTGCGTACTCCAGTCTTGGTCTTATCAGTGTGGCTATTAATTTCTTCACCATTTCTTTGTCCAAGTAATTAAATGCCACTTTTATTTATCTCAACAAGTTCTAGGTTTCTCTGGCAATTTTGTTTATCTGTTTATCTGGGGACATGTCCTTTGTGATGAGTAATCCCATGTCTTTTTCAAATTCCACTTTCTTTACTTCCTTTATCCAAATTCCATTATACTACATTTCTTAATGTTGAGATCCACTTCTGACTCCATTCCAGACCCTGTTCTGACCTCTCTGTAGTGAATCACAGTCCGTTTCATTACTCACTTTAACAATGTTGCATCATCTGCAAGGAAGCTCAAGTATTCCACACCTTCATTCATGTCATTCACATAGATAGCAAACATTATTGGACCCAATACTGATCCTTGTGGAACTCCACTAATTACCTCTTCCCAAGTAGGACTTTTATCTTAACTTCTCTCTCTTCATCCCGATGTTGCATTTTGCTCTAGTGAAAACCAACATGAAGTGTTTGCTCACGACTTGAGCCATTTCTGTATCTTCTGTGTATTCCGTAGAGTACTAAAAAGAGCACAAAGAAATTAGAAAGAATTCAAAGAGCAATGACAAAGATGGCACCATCACTCTCCAAATTGACATATAAAGATTGGACAAACATGAACTATCAACCCTGGAACAAAGATGAGAAAGAAGGCCTACTGTCTACAGAATTATGAATGGGATGAAACTCCTTGATAGAGATGATTTACTGAAGTGGGATAGAAGAAAAACAAGAGGACATGAAAAGAAACTTAAAAAGGATAGTTACAGAAGAGTTCTGAAAAAGAATATTTTCCAATACTGAACAAACTGAATGAGGAAACTGTGAGTGCAAAAACTATACAAGAATTTAAGATCAAACTGGAGGCTGAGAGATACAAAAGCGGGTCACTATGAGCATAGCTCTCTTTCTGTAAAATACAACTAGGTAAATACATACATATATATATATATATATATATATGTATGAAAATCACTGCTTTTTTTTTTATTATTAAATTATCCCATTCTAATAACTATCCTAGGTAATATACAAATATATCCAAATATATCTCATATTTAATATATTTACATGGTATATAGGGCATTGCCATCATTTCTCATGAACTATTCAAATCTAATGAAATTATCTCAGCTACTGTAATTTACAAAAATATTTACATAGCTTTATACCAAGAGATATATACAGCACAGAGGCTTCAGTTTTAACTAGCTTCCCCCTCTTCCATCATTTCTTCTTTTTGCTAGGTGCTCTCTCTTGATCTGCTCTCTTTCTTCAGCTGGAGGCAGATTAGGAACAATCCCTGCGATTCTTCTCTCTAAACGAACTTGACTCTAAAACAAAACAGAATAAAATTACTTTATATCCATTAGTGGTGGGCAATACCACACCAATCTGCACTTCCACACTTGAATTTTAGCAACCCCTGTGTTAGCACATCTCCTGTACATGGAAAAATAAGCATTAGACCTCTTAATGTTAAAGGTTCAAAGAAAAAGAGGTGACTTGATTGTGTTCACACTATTAAAGGGGTTGGACAGAACTGACAGGTGGGAGGGGCTTCATGAAATAATGGGAACAAATTAAAAAAAGACCAATGGGAACAAATTAAAAAAAGACCAAGAGTCTAAAAGATGTAAATTAATAATTTTCTGGATATATATAAACTCATGGGGTGACACAGCACAAGCAGGAACCATACATGAAATTATGATTATGGTATGATAACTTTAGTCAATCAATCTATTGCTCCAGGTCACTTGCAGGAGACCCACAGCACCTTGGTAACTGGCAACAATCACCAGATTGGCCCACAATTCTCTCAAGGAAGAGACAAGTGTTGTTGTCTGGGTATGGCTATAGAAGAACAATGTATGATAAAATGTTTAGTGTCTTGTGTATGGTGACTGTATCTGAGGCAATTTGCTTTTGAGCAGGCCTATTGTGTGTTGTGCTTGTGCATTTTTTTCTTGTAATAGGAGGGATTTCTTTATAGAGTAGGGGCTTTGATGGTTGGTCTTGGGGTGTTTGTTTAGTGATCTGAATATGTATGTGTTTTTTGTATGTCATGCTGGTGGAGGTTGTTGATATTTAAGTAATATACTACTGGTGTTTTTATTTATTCATTTTATATTCAATTATTGTGTTTGTGTCATGTAATGGGATAATGTGATATTGAGGGCTCTTGTTGTGTGCCTACCATTTTCATGTGCTGTTCTATCAAGAAACCCAAGCAATTGGCAACAGCCACCAGATTGGCTGACAAGTCAATCAAGGAAGATATTGTGTTGTCTGGGTAAGGCTAGAGTAGAGCTGTGTAGGATGACATGTTCAGTGTCCTCTGTGGTGAATATATCTGGGACAATTTATTTCTGTGGCCAGGCCTATCATGTGTTCATATTTTTTTCAAGCTGGATGGTAGCCTAAATGCAGACATGCCAGTGTGATTCTTGTTAGCTGTGGGAGGGATTTCTCTGTAAGTTATATCTAGGTGTGTTTGGTGGGGGTATGGATAACCTGTTTTAAAATACAAGTCAATAGGTTTCTGTTTGAATGTTCCCCACCCCCATCTATAGGCAATTTATTCAAAGAATCTCAGTCGATCCTGCATTTTCGGTTGGCAGCCCTGCTCACCCTTCCCCTGCTAAGCTGGCTGAAACCTCAAGCTTCTTTAAAATATATTTATATTTCTTCACTAGCTCAGTGACTATACAAGTTACACAAATTTCATGTACATCTAGGGATGAAGCAGTCCTTGTTCACCTATTTCAAAGCTTTCCATCTCGATAGTGTAAAGAAAGTAATTATAGCGAGTATAAAATAAGGTACAAAGAAAAGAAAAGAGAAGTAAAGCACAAGGTAAAGGAGGCAAAGAGGAGAGCAGATGTGAAATGGGTTAAGAGTATGACAGAAAATTTTGAAAGTAATAAAAAGATGTTTTGGAAAGAAATTAAGAGAGGAAGAGGAGGCGAATCAAGTAGAGAAGAAAAGGTAAAAGGTGTAGATGGAGAGATGATAATGGAAAAGAAGGCAGTAAGGGGAAGATGGGCAGAGTATTTAAGGGCGTTGCTAAATGTGAAGGAGGATAGGGAGGGAAAAATAGTTGCAGTAGAAAGTGCTAAGAAAATGACTGTGATGAGTGAGGAAAATGGAGGAGAAATAGGGAAGGATGAAGTCAATGCAGTTGTTAAGATGATGAGAGCAGGTAAGGCACCTGGTCTGGATGGATGCCACGCAGAATGTCTAAAAAAAGAGGAGGTACAGTGATGGTGGACTGGATGGTGAGGTTATTTAATGTTTGCTGGAGAGAGGGTAGAGTGCCAGAGGACTGGAGGAGTGCCTGTATTCCACTTCACAAGGGAAAGGGGGACAAGTGTGAGTGTAGTAGTTTCAGAGGGATTAGCTTGTTAAGTGTAGTTGGGAAGGCTCATGGGAGGATCTTGATTGAGAGGATTAGGAGAGGAACAGAGGGAGTGATTGGCGAGGAGCAGTGTGGATTTAGGACAGGTAGAGGTTGCATAGATAAGATTTTTGTGGTAAGACAGATATGTGAGAAAGCTTTAGGAAAAGGTAAGGATGTTTTTTGGGCTTTTATGGATCTGGGAAAGGCTTATGACAGGGTTGATAGAAAGGCACTGTGGGAGGTCTTGCAGATATATGGGATAGGAGGAAAGCTTCTAGGAGCTGTCAAGAGTTTTTACGAGAGTAGTAGAGCATGTGTTAGGATTAGAAATGGAGAAAGTGAGTGGTTCGAGGTAAAGGTGGGACTTCATCAAGGATGTGTTATGTCGCCCTGGATGTTCAACTTATACATGGATGGGGTGGTGGGTCAGGGATTGGAGATGTTTAAAGAAAATGGAGAAAAGTGGGAGGTGAGCCAGTTGCTGTTTGTGGATGACACTGTACTTGTAGCAGGATCAGAGGAGGGATTGAGGAAGTTGGTGACACGAGTCTGGGAGAGTGTGTGAAAGAATAAAGTTGAAGATAAATGTGGGTAAAAGTAAGGTGATGAGATGTACAAGGGGTGAAAGTGGCAGTAGACTGGAAGTGAGCATTAAGGGAGAGCGACTGGAGGAAGTGGATAGTTTTAGATACTTGGGTGCAAATGTGGCAGGAAAGGGTGGCATGGAGGTAGAATGTAGATTGAGAGAGGTGAGTAAATGCCTTTGTGGATTAAAAAGTGTATTGAGGAATAGACATTTGGGAATGGAGGCTAAGAGGAGATTGTATGAAGGAGTGATTGTGCCACCAGCACTGTATGGGGCAGAAACATGGAACATAAGAGAGGAAGAGAGAAGGAGTTTGAATGTGTTTGAGATGAGGTGTCTGAGAAGTATGATGGGGGTTACTAGGCTGGATAGAGTGAGAAATGAGGAGGTGAGGAGGAGAACATGGGTGGTAAGGGAGTTGGGAGATAGGGTGGATGAAAGAGTATTGGGATGGTTTGGACACAAGGAAAGAATGAGTGAAGAAAGACTAGTAAAAGAGGTATGGAAGGCAGATGTGGAGGGAGTGAACATGAGGGGGCGACCTAGAATGAGATGGATGGGGTGAAAGGGGCTTTGGGGAAGAGGGGAATGTCTGTTGAGGAAGGACGGGAGAGGACAGAAGACAGGGGTGAATGTAGAATGGTTGCATATGGATGATGGGGGATGGGGGATGGGGGGTGAGGTAGTAGGTGTGAGAAAAATTTGATACAGCCCGAAGGGATTTCTCCCGGTCTTCTCCTTTTCTGCATGGGGGGACGGAGAGGGGGGGGTTGCCGATTTAATGAACAGCCTTGCTGTGGATGTGCTATGTCTTGTGACACTCCCTCTGACCCAGGGCATTGGACAAGATGCAGGGATAACCCGTCATCCAGGAGGTGCCAAGATAAGAGGGAGGGTGGAGGGGAGTGGAGTGTATTAGGGATGAAATGGGTGGGAATGGTTTTTATGCCTTTTTTTTTTTTTGCTACCTCCCTTGTAAGGGGGGAAAAGCCTTTGGTATATGTATGTATGTATAAAATAAGGAATATAATTTGAATGTTTATACAGCATTTTACTTATTATTGCTTTGTCTATTCATTATGAGGCCTTTTGTAAAATTTAACATGTCTTCTGTGATATAAAATAGTCATGACTATGACTATGCTTTCACATACCCCATAACGTGACATATAAAAGAGAAAATGAAAGGTTTATATGATTCTCTTTTGATACTGGACAGGTGGTGAGAATAAGAGGATTCAGAAGGGATGGTTGAGGTGTGAAGACCAGGATGATAGGAAGGGGGGTCCTGCCCCTTATGGTAGTGATACAGGCCAACAAGATCAAGGTCAAACCCATTCTTGAGGAACGAGAACTAAAAGAGCATGTGGAGAGCCATCCAGGTTCTGATGTGGCTGTGATGTGTGGAGGTTGCCAGTCATACAGGATCTGGTTCATGTGCTGTTAGTGACCACTCCATTTCAGAAGAACAGGGCTGATGTGCTGACCAGAGTGCTGAAGGCTTGGTTAGTGGACTGGAAGTTGTGTCTGTAGTTGATGTTGAAGGTTTGCACTCACAGCATCATTTTGGAGTGGATAGAACATAGTATTTGACTAGAATGTTTGATCCATCAGTCAACAGGAAGTGCGTCAATTCTATTGTGAAGGCATGCAGACAATACCAGACCACTGACCTGGTGCCTTTAGACCATGTGTGGAAAGTTGTATCCACACTTTGGAGGTGATGTGAGTAACAGAGCAATTAAAGGCTGTTTCATTCTATGAAATCCAGAGAGCAGTTACGAACTAACAAAACTCTCATATGAAGAAAGATTGTTAAAATTGGAGTTGCCAACTCTGGAACACAGAAAAGAAAGAGGTGACTTGTTGACCATCTACAGAATTATGAAAGGCATGGAAATCCTTGATAGAGAAGACTTACTAAATTGGGATAAGAGAAACACAAGAGGACATGGAAACTTAAAAAGGACAATTATAGAAGAAACCTGAAAAAGAACAGCTTTCCCCACAGACTGGTGGATGTATGGAACATATTAGATGAAAGAACAGTGTGTGCAAAAACAATACAAGAATTTAAGAGCAAACTAGATATGGAGAGATACAAAGATGGGACACCAAGAGCATATCTCCCCTTCCTGTAAGATACATCTAGGTAACAGGTGGCTAGCCTATAGTTCACACAAAGCCCTGCACTTCATGAAGACCAATTTCCCTCAAACTGTATTTTACCTAGCTGTATTTACATACATACATATACCAAGGCTTTTTCCCCTTTACAAGGGAGGTAGCCAAAAAGGAAAAGACATAAAATCATTCCCACCCACTCCATCCCTGAATACACTCCACACCCCTCCACCCTCCCTCTTATCTTAGCACCTCCTAGATATTTACCTAGTTGTATCTTCCGGGAAGGGGTGCGACACTTTTGGTGACCCGCCTTTGTATCTTGCAGTGTCTAGTTTGCTCTTAAATTTGTGTATGGTTTTTGCACACATGTTTGTTCTGTGTCCACCACTATGTGGAAAATTGTTCTTCTTCAGAACTCTTCTATAATTATCTTTTTTGAGTTTCTTTCCATGTCCTCTTGTGTTTCTCGTCCCAATTTAACAAGTTCTCTCTATTGAGTATTACTGTGCCTTTTATGATTTGCTCAAAAGTCGGTAACTCCAATTTAGCCAGTCTCTCTTCATATGACAAGTTTGAAAGTGTTGGAGCCATTTTTATGGTTGCTCTCTGGATTCTTTCAATTTTCTTTATATTCATTTTGGTACTGGGCAACCATAATGTCACTGCATATTCAAGTCTAGGCGATGATCTTTGGGTGTGTTTCCAGTGAAGGCCATGTCATGCTGCCCCACATCTTTGAAGAGGGACTCAGACTCATTTCAGATGGCTATATTGAGTTGCTGTCCACTGTTGTCAAGCACTGGGTGGAGAAAGTGGATGTGGGAAGACCATACGTGTGGCAGCAAGACTCAACTCCGTGTCTAACCTCTGGGAAAACCCAGAAGTGGCTGTCTGAGAACTTCTATGGTTTCACCAGTCCCAACTTCTGACCCCCCCCAATTTGCCTGATTGCAACCTCATGGACTATTATGAGTGGGACACAGTTGAAAAAGACACCAATTGTACTGCCTGCAACACCAAGGACAAGCTGATTGCCAGGATCAATCTGGTGTTCAGGCGTCTCTTGAAGGACACTGTGTAGGCTGTGTGGTGCAGGTTCAGGTCCTGCCTGGAGGCCATGATGGAGGCTCAGGGCAGCTTCTTTGAGTGAACTGTATTTGGCAAAAGATCCTCTAAGAGATGCACTTTGAATTTTGAGAATACATCAATTTTTGGCCAAGATATAAAAAAATTATTTCCCTTCTGAAAGTGTCAAATTTATCCCAAACACCCTGTACACGAAAAAAAAAAAAAAAATCATATATATAAACATATATATATATATATATACATATATATACATACATCATACATATACCAAGGCTTTTTCCCCCTTACAAGGTAGGTAGCCAAAAAGGGAAAGGCATAAAATCATTCCCACCCATTCCATCCCTGAAAACACTCCACACCCCTCCACCCTCCCTTTTATCTTAGCACCTTCTGGATGACGGGTCATCCCTGCACCTTGTCCACTGCCCTGGGTCAGAAGCAGTGTCACCAGACACAGCACATCCACAACAAGGCTGCTTCATTAAATCGGCGACCCCCCCTCTCCATTCCCCCATGCATAAAAGGAGAAGACCGGGAGAAATCCCTTCGGGCTGCATCAAATTTTGCTCACACATACTACCTCACCCCCCCATCCCCCTGCCCATTCCATCTCATGCATCACAACATCATCCATATACAACCATTCTCCATTCACCCGTCTTCTGTCCTCTCCCGTCCTTCCTCAACAGACATTCCCCTCTTCCCCAAAGCCCCCTTCACCCCATCCATCCACCTCATCCTAGGACGTCCCCTCATGTTCACTCCATCCACATCTGCCTTCCATACCTCTTTTACTAGTCTTTCTTCACTCATTCTTTCCATGTGTCCAAACCATCCTAATACTCTTTCATCAACCCTATCTCCCAACTCCCTTTCCACCCCCATTCTTCTTCTCACCTCCTTATTTCTCACTCTATCTAGCCTAGTAATCCCCATCATACTTTTCAGACACCTCATCTCAAACACATTCAAACTCCTTCTCTCTTCCTCTCTTATGTTCCATGTTTCTGCCCCATACAGTGCTGTTGGCACAATCACTCCTTCATACAGTCTCCTCTTAGCATCCATTCACAAATGTCTATTCCTCATTACACTCTTCAATCCACCAAGGCATTTACTCGCTTCTCTCAACTACATTCTACCTCCACCTTCACTCCACCCTTTCCTGCCACATTTGCACCCAAGTATCTAAAACTATCCACTTCCTCCAGTCGCTCTCCCTTAATGCTCACTTCCAGTCTACTGCCACTTTCACTCCTTGTACATCTCATCACCTTACTTTTACCCACATTTATCTTTAGCTTTCTTCTATCACATACTCTCCCAAACTCTGTCACCAACTTCCTCAGTCCCTCCTCCAATCCTGCCACAAGCACAGTGTCGTCAGCAAACAACAGCTGGTTCACCTCCCACTTTTCTCTATTTTCTTTAACCATCTCCAATCCCTGACCCACTACCCTTGCATTTACCTCTCGCACTACCCCATCCATGTATAAGTTGAACAGCCAGGGCGACATAACGCATCCTTGACGAAGTCCCACCTTTACCTCAAACCACTCACTCTCTCCATTTCTAATCCTGACACATGCTCTACTACTCTCATAAAAACTCTTGACAGCTCCTGAAAGCTTTCCTCCTATCCCATATATCTGCATAACCTCCCACAGTGCCTTTCTGTCTACCCTATCGTATGCCTTTTCCAGATCCATAAAAGCCCAAAAAACATCCTTCCCCTTTCCTATAGCTTTCTCACATATTTGTCTTACCACAAAGATCTGATCTACACAACCTCTACCCGTTCTAAATCCACACTGTTCCTCACCAATTATTCCCTCTCTTCCTCTCCTAATCCTCTCAATCAAGATCCTCCCATAAGCCTTCCCAACTACACTTAACAAGCTAATCCCTCTGAAACTACTACATTCACACTTGTCCCCTTTTCCCTTGTAAAGTGGAACTATACAGGCACTCCTCCAGTCCTCCGGCACTCTACCCTCTCTCCAGCAAACATTAAATAACCTCACCAGCCAGTCCACCATCACTGTACCTCCTTTCTTTAGACATTCTGCATATATATATATATATATATATAAAGATAATTCCTTTTGTGGACATATGCTTCTCAATGGTCATATTGTTGTCAAACCAGGTGTCCTAAGAGGTCAAGGTCAGGTCAACCTAATTCCATGTGAAGTGGCCTCTGCTGAGGGTCTGGTTTGACCTGATGCTCAACAGCTGCTTTGTTCTGCTGCTGTGATATATATGATGTCATATGGATATCTATCTTCTCATTGTGTGACATCCTGTGATGTGTAATATATCTTCTTCCAACATGTGCCCAGGTAGTTGAGTGTTTTGGACAGTTGGACCAGGCTGGCACTAGATGTAACACACTTTGGGGGAATAGTGTATCTCATAGTTGTAGACTGTGGACTAAGCAGGTTCATGGCGAGTTGGGAGGTAGCACCAGAGAATACTCATGAGATCTGTAGTCATATGACATGAATGTTTCTTGAAAGAGGGCCTTCTGAAGTTCTGATGGACAATGGCCCAGCATTCCAGTCTGCCCAGTTCACAGATGTTTGTAAAGAGTAGAATGTTTCTCAGATTCCGAGCAGCTTATTGACCATCAGGAAATGAGATAACAGAGCACATGCATCAAACCATAAAGAGTATGGCTGTGAGATCTGGGGAAAGTCAACTTAAGATGGTGTTTTGATATGACTTGACAGCAGGAGGTGTTGATAGGAGGACAGCTCCTGTGGAAGTTCTTCACAGATAGTAATGGAGACATCCCATGCTTGTGAGAGAAGAGCAGAGACCTATTTGAAATTCAGTGTTGGGGACCCACTGGTGGTGAAACTGGCAGATGTGTGGTGTATGTCCCGATGGGCTGATTGTAAAGTGACCAGGACAATGTTGGAGAACACTGTGGAAGTTGATGGCACCCCTCGTCATATGTTTGATATTCGTCAACTGTTCTTTGATGAGGAGTCAAATGAGGGATGCACAAATGCTTAGGAAATTGATGGAACTTGGAATGCCCAGGAGTGATGGAACTCGGGAGATACAGGAGGCACCCAGACACATGAGTTGAGTGAGGTGCCCGCCAATCTGGCACTCCAATTATGAATTACGATGGAAAGATCATGGGTGTGGTGTAAATGTATGTTCAGGAGTTGGCAACTGAGAGGTGAGTGAAATGGCTGTGTTCTACTTTGCTGGCCCTTGCCCCCACTTTCCTCCCCCAATTTTGTTGGGCCAACAGTGATGGTGGACTGGAGGCAGCAAAGGGTTACATGGGTGTGTAAAAGCCTGCTTCAAGAAAAGTTGTCATCTTTTTTCTTCATGTCAAAGAGAAGCGAGAGGTCATGAGTGTACTCTATCATGTCTGGCTGAGAGATGAGCAGCATTCTTTTGTCATGAACATGCGTGATTTGTAACTTTCAGTTCAACAGTTGGTTGTGAGGCACCGTTTGTGCTTATTTTGTTGCATCCAAGTGGTTGTGGGTTGGCCCACTCCATTTTGTTTGTTCATGGTTTGGTTTGCTGTCTGGGCAGTGGAGTGGTTGGCGGAGGCCCTTGGTACATGAGGTCACTATGGTCAGGCTGAGTTTTGAAATAGGACATGCAGCAAGACACCAGCACTGGCTCTTCAGATTTGGACATAAGTGGAATAGTGTTTGTTCTGATCCAGGTGCACAACTAATTACTCCCTCTGTTCCTCTCCTAATCCTGTCGGTTAAAACCCTTCCATACACCTTCCCAACTACACTCAACAAATTGATCCCTCTAAAACTACTACAATCACATGTCTCCTTCTCCTTTGTAATGTGGAACTATACATGCACTTCTTCAGCACTCTACTCACCCTTAGACACACATTAAACCTCAGTGGCCAGTCCACTATTACTGTACCTTCCTGGGTGAGTATGACAGAAAACTTTGGGGGGAAAAAAAAAAAAAAAGTTTTGGATGGAAGTTAAGTGAGGAAGGGGTAGTAAGTCAAGCCGAGATGAAAAGTTAAAAGGCACAGATGGACAAATATGACCTCAGCCAGTCCGCTCATGACCTCAGCCAGTCCGCTCGTGACCTCAGCGCAGTCCGCTCGTGACCTCAGTCCAGTCCGCTCGTGACCTCAGCTAGAGACCTTGTTTTTCTGCACAGACACCAGCTAGCGAATACCTGTGAAATTTATATCTCCGAATAGTGTTAAGTGAGTGTTGTGTTTTTGTAATTGTATACGTATAAGCGCTATAGTTACAGATATAAGATAAGTGTAGTGTTCTATTTAAATTCAAAATAGTTTTCTGTTACTGTACTCCAAAGGTAGGAGAAATAGTACAAGGTAAGTAGAGTAAGCTTCGCGTATTTAGTTTATTAGAGACCGCTTTGATTTTGTTGTTGTTGTTGATTTGTATTTTCTCTTTGCCGTTTTTATTGCTAAAGGAGGAGCGAAATGGCTTGTGAAGGTTGCGTGAACCTAGAGGTCCATCTCAGGATGTGTGAGGAGGAAACTCGTCTTCTCAGGAGTGTGCTCCGTGAAAAGAGTGAACCCTCCCCACAACCCAAAGAGCGTTCCACTTCTTCCTCTACTGTCACTGCCGTGAGCGAGTGGCGCTCCGTGGGGTCCCGTTTGTCGAGCCCGCGTTCAGTAGATGTGTGCCCTGTGGAGCAACCGCTGGCTCTAGCCAATCGTTTTGCTCTACTGGAGGATGAAGTGGCTGAAAACCAGGAGTTCTTGGTGGTGGGGGATTCCATGGTGCGAGGCTATGAACATCCTGCAGCGGAAGACTAAGCGATGTTGCAAGCTTGTATGTCAACTGGGCCGTGGGATTGCCGATTGTACCCAGTCCATCAGGGTGGAAGGACGGAAGAACACGGTTACGATTGTTCATATGGGAAGTTACGATGTAGGTAGGGTGAGATCAGAGGAATTTGTTTGGAATTACGAGGTCCTCCTTCAGGAGATGAAGGAACGTGGGAGCCGTCACGTAGTCTGTGGGATCCTCCCGAGGATCTACGCAGGCTTGTGTTGGAACAGTAGAGCCATAGGGATCAATGATAGGATATCGCAGTTGTGCACACAATTGGGATACCACTTTCTTGATCCTTGGTATCTCTTTTCTAGGCGCCATGACCTTTGTGCTTCTGATGGGATCCACCTTACCCGCAGAGGCAAAGATGTTCTTACAAACCTCATTGTGGAAGTTTGTAATGAATTAGCTCCTTTTTTAGGGTAGAAGCCCAAAGGGAAGGGGAAATAGAATGTACTTGGGAAAACAGTGTAGAGTATAGCATTAATGTAGAACAATGTGCCAGTATAGGACAAAATATAATTTTAGGTTATAATGTCGCTAGAGGACGAAATGTTACATTAGGATGTAATGTCATAGGACAAAATGTCGCAATGGGATGAAATGACAGTGGAGGACAAAAGATCACGATGGGAAGTAATGATAGTGGAGGACAAAATATCACGATAGGATGTAATGATAATGGAGGAGAAAATATCACGGTAGGATATAATGTCAGTGGAGGACAAAATATAATTTTAGGAAGGGATACCGGACAGAATGTCAATGAAGGCCAAAATATCATGATAGGATGTAATGACAGTGGAAGACAAAAGATCACGATGGGATGTAATTATAGTGGAGGAAAAAACATCACGGTAGGATGTAATGTCACTGGAGGAAAAAACATCACGGTAGGATGTAATGTCACTGGAGGACAAAATATAATTTCAGGAAGGGATGCCGGACATAATATCAATGAACGACGGGAGGCCGGCGTGAATCACGGTGACGTAGGGGGACAAAATGTACAAAAGAGATCGGATGACCGTGTTCGACCAGATGTCCGTGATGGGGGAAATGTTAATGTTAATTTTGATGGGAGAAATGTTAATGAGGCATTGAATGTCAATGAAGGACCAAATAATAATATAGAGCAAGGTATAAATAAAAAACAAAATGATAATGTAAGACATGATATTGAAACTCAAAATGTGTCAAAAAGAAATAATCACGAGTTTCTTAAAACCATGTACGTACTTTAATGCTCGTAGTATTAGGAACAAATTTCAAGAAATACAGGCGTATGTCAAAAGCGAAAATCTCGATATGATAGGAATAACTGAGACATGGTTAAATGGTACAGAGTTTGAAGCTGAATTTAATATTGCGGGATTTAAACACTTTCATCAGGATAGAAACCACAAGAAAGGTGGGGGTGTTCTGTTGTACATTAAAAACAATGTTCATGCTTGTGTTTTAGAGAAAGTGAAACAGGATGCATTTGATAGTTTGTGGGTTGAGTTAACCCAAACAAATGGACAAAAAATGAATATAGGTGTAATATATAGGCCAAAGACATTATCATTAGCAGACGACAAACTGTTATTTCAAGAACTGTCTAGTTTCTGCAACCGGGATTTATTGATGGGTGATTTCAATTTTACTGACCTTGATTGGATGACCCTTGAACATGGCCATATAGGTAGTCGCTTGATTGATTTTCTTGGTGACAATTACTTAATTCAGCATGTAAAAGAGCCCACAAGATATGGAAACTTACTTGATCTATTGATCACTAGCCGCGAAAGCATGGTAACTGATGTAGAAGTCGGTAAATCTGTTGCAAATAGCGATCACAACTTAGTTAGATTCAAACTCCTAAACAATTTTAGAATAGATACTTGTCTTTCTAAAATACCCGATTTCAGTAAAGCTCAGTTCATAGGACTACATCAGGAGCTTCAGCTTACAGATTGGGAGGCAAAATTAAACGAAAGACCTGTAGATCAGATGTGGGAAATATTTCAAAATACGCTCAATAAGATGATTCAAATTTACATTCCTTTTAAGGACAGACGTCCTCCAAATCAGGCTCGCCCAAAGTGGCTCGACAAAGAAACTGAAAAAAGTATTGCTAAAAAGAGACAGGCTTATAAGAAATATAAGTGCTCGGGTGCATCTAATGACTATGAAAGTTATGTATCAATACAGAGAGATTTAAAAAAGACAATAAGAAAAAGAAAGCAACAATACGAAATGAACCAAGCTGATAAATCCAAAGAGAATCCCAAAGAATTCTATAGTTACATTAGAGATAAAAAGGTTGTTAGGAATCACATTGGTCCACTATTATCTGCTGACGGTCAACTTGAATATTCGACTTAAGCACATGAATCTGTTTTCCCTAAAAAAGCGTAGACTCAGAGGTGACTTGATACAGGTCTTTAAGATTTTAAAGGGAATTGACAACATCAAAAGTGACAAAATTTTCACATTGAATGAGAATCAGACAAGAAACAATGGTCTCAAACTGTCCGGAAATAGATTCAATTTGGAAGTAGGTAGAAACAACTTTGCCAACCGTGTAGTTAATGAATGGAATAAACTTCCTGCACAGGTAGTGCAATGTAGTTCAGTTCGAAGCTTTAAGAATCATTTAGATAAATACCTAAGTAAGATGCTGTAATGATTATAATTTATGTTATATTATTTGTTTTTGTTTTGTTATAATTTGTCTGTCTGATTTTCATTTATTATTAGTTATATGTCAATTTATAATCATTTACTATTTACCTTTTTGTTTGTTATTCAACTATACCTATGCATTTATTTATGTATTTTATTTGTTATTTTTACATTATTATAGTTTTAATTTATTATTAATATGATTTTTTTTTTTTTTTTTTTTTTTTTTTTTTTGCATCCGACCTAGATATGGATCAAAAGGTCTCCTGTCGGCATGCTCCGCCTTTGTAATCCTTTGTAATATCTTAAACAATTATTTTAGCTCGGTATTCGTAAACGAAACACCTCAAAATGAATTCCAAACTGAAACCTGTGTAAAGTCTAGGGTAAACTTACTCACTACGGTAAATATAACAAAAGAAAAAATTAAAAGGTGTATAGATAAACTCAAAGTTAATAAAACACCAGGGCCTGACGGTTGGCATCCAAGAATCTTAAAGGAAATGAAAAATGAGATTGTTGTTCCATTAGAAAATATTTTCAAGAAATCCATCATATCCGGAGATGTCCCAAGAGAATGGAAGCTAGCTAACGTTACTCCCATATTCAAAAAAGGTGACAAAAAGAAGCCAAATAACTATAGGCCTATAAGTTTGACTTCAATCGTAGGAAAAATAATGGAAACTATCATCAGAGATGCTATCGAACATCATTTAGAAAGTAACCGTTTGATAAATGATAGCCAGCATGGTTTCAGACGGAAACTTTATTGCGTGACTAACTTACTCAAATTCTACAACACAGTTATCTCGAATTATGACAAAAGAAACAATATAGATTTAATATATCTAGAGTTTGCAAAAACTTTTGATACCGTCCCACACGAAAGACTACTTACTAAATTAGCTTTACACGGAATAAGTGCCTATTAGGTTGGACTAGTAATTGGTTGAATGGTCGAAAACAGAAAGTTGTTTTAAATGGAAAAACTTCTAGATGGAAAAATGTTACAAGTGGAGCTCCTCAGGGTTCTGTTCTTGGACCACTTCTATTCATACTATATATAAATGATACAGACCATGGACTAAAATCTACTGTTTCCGAATTTGCTGATGATACAAAACTGTGCGGAGTGGCAAATGATCACTCAAACCAATTACATATTCAAGAAGATTTAGATAAATTACAGCAATGGTCTGAAAAGTGGCTAATGAAATTTAACACAAGTAAATGCAAGGTAATGCACATAGGTGAAAATAACAGTAAGTACGATTTTAAGTTATTTGGAAATTCGTTAACAAAAGTGGATAGTGAAAAAGATCTCGGCGTAATTATCAGTAACAACCTCAAATCATCCAAGCTATGTATTTCAGCCTCTGAGAAAGCAAATAAGATTCTAGGACTGATTGCGCGATCTTTTGATTTCAAAAGTCCATCACTCATTAACAAGCTATATAAATCGTTAGTTCGTCCACATTTGGAATATGCTGTTTCCGTATGGTCACCGAATCTCATTAAAGACATTAACAGACTGGAAAAAGTACAACGGCGAGCCACAAAACTGATTCCAAATATCAAAAATAAATCATACGAAAATCGACTAAAATATATGAATCTGTTTTCCCTAAAAAAGCGTTGACTCAGAGGTGACTTGATACAGGTCTTTAAGATTTTAAAGGGAATTGACAACATCAAAAGTGACAAAATTTTCACATTGAATGAGAATCAGACAAGAAACAATGGTCTCAAACTGTCCGGAAGTAGATTCAATTTGGAAGTAGGTAGAAACAACTTTGCCAACCGTGTAGTTAATGAATGGAATAAACTTCCTGCACAGGTAGTGCAATGTAGTTCAGTTCGAAGCTTTAAGAATCATTTAGATAAATACCTAAGCAAGATGCTGTAATGATTATAATTTATTTTATATTATTTGTTTTTGTTTTATCATTTGTCTGTCTGATTTTCATTTATTATTAGTTATATGTCAATTTACTATTATTTACTATTTACCTGTTTGTTTATTATTTAACTATACCTATGCATTTATGTATTTTATTTATTATTTACATTATTATAGTTTTTATTTATTATTTTATTATTATTATTATTATTTTTTTTTTGCATCCGACCTAGATATGGACCAAAAGGTCTCCTGTCGGCATGCTCCGCCTTTGTAATCCTTTGCAATCCTTTTAGAAAAGGGTAAGGGAAAGATGGGCAGTGTTTTTGAGATCTACTGCATATGGAGGAGACTAGGAAGTTATTGGTGGTAGCAGTAGGAGGTGCCAAGAAAATTATGTTGACAGGAGAGCAAAATGGAGGAGAAATAAATAAAGACAAGTTGCAAGTAGTTTTGAAAATGATGAGAGTAGGTAAGGCAGCACCTGGGTTAGATAGGTGTCAAGTGACGTGTCTGAAGAATGGAGGTACTGGAAGGCACAAAAAGGGGTAAATTATTTAAAAAAGAAAGGGATGAGGATGTATCTCTCCCATTCCTAGCCATCTCATCTTGAAGGTAATGGTATATAAGTTGGAAGAAAGAAAATAATAATAATGATAATAATAATAATAATGATAACAAATTGCCTTACCCAAAAATCCTTACATCTCTTGTAATTTTCAAAATGGAAGGCACAGTCCTCCCTCTTAAAACTGTTCTCACTCAAACACTTGTATGACAGCTCATGTTCCTGTTATGAAGATACAAGGATAAATTAGTCTATTTATTATTCCAGTTCTCTTTTGGAGGAGACCTATGGGTCTTAAGAAACTGGCCACTGCCATCAATTCAACCCATAAGTCATGCAGAAAAATATTTTTTTTTGAGCTATCTGAAGTGAGAGTGTAGATAAAACAGTACTAGAAAACAAAATATTTCCTGCTAAAGTAGACGGTTTACTATTGGCCAGGCTGGAAATAAATGATTACTTGATGGCAAATAACAATGATACTATATGCTTGCAGAAGACAAAACTCCCCCCAAAATGTTT
Organism: Oratosquilla oratoria; assembly: GCF_046742065.1. Taxonomy (NCBI): domain Eukaryota; kingdom Metazoa; phylum Arthropoda; class Malacostraca; order Stomatopoda; family Squillidae; genus Oratosquilla; species Oratosquilla oratoria. The sequence continues at coordinate 8,604,453 of NC_134816.1, forward strand.
CTCTACAGCAGGAGAATAATAGATATGCCACCCAGAGAAGAGACAGATAAGATAAAATGGGTGGTGGGGTGATGATTGTTGTGAGAAATTATATGATGGTGGAAGACGCAAATCTGAGTGAAGGGAAGGCTGAAGCAATCCACCTGAAAATCAAAATTAAAGGGCTGAATACAAGACCTCACAGGTGCATATATCCCCCCTCACACACACACAGTGTATGTGCCACAAAAAACACAGGCTTGGTCTGATAGTGATCATTCTAAATTACTGGAAGACACAATGAATGTGCTAAATGAAAGAGGGCGGTAACATAGTAATTATGGGTGATTTTAATGCAAAGGATATAATCTGGGAAGAAATGACAGTAAAAGGGGGAGAAGAACTTTGGAGCAACATTCTGCTAGATATGACCATTGAATATACCTTAACACAATGGGTTAAGGAAAATACTAGATATAGAAACAATGAGGAACCATCGAAACTAGACCTAATATTAACTTCTGAACCAGATATCATTAACAAAATGGGAGTATAAAACACCAATTGGAAAGTGACCATAAACTAATAGAGTTTGAATTAAAAGAACACAACAATGTAAGAAGGAATGATAAACAGAGAAGGAAGATTAATGTACAACAAAACAGATTTTGTAAAACTAAGAAAAAATTTCCAAAACACAGAGATAAATTCTCCAAAGAGGAAACAAAGATGGAAGACAAATGGAACATATTCAAAGAAAAGTACAAGGAAGGAATTGATAATGTACCAAAGAAGAAGCAAAAAGAGATTTATATAGTGTTGGTACAACAAAAGGTGCAGTGAGGCTAAAGACATAAGAGACAAAGCCTGGAAAAGATTGAAAAGAGATAATCAACCAAATGGCAAACATATAAAACTTAGGAACAAAGCCCCCTTCACCCCATCCATCCACCTCATCCTAGGACGTCCCCTCATGTTCACTCCCTCCACATCTGCCTTCCATACCTCTTTTACTAATCTTTCTTCCTAGATGTTAGGAAATTGCATAGACTGGATGGAATTGCAAACTGGATACTGAAAGAGTGTATAGACGAACTGATGGACAAACTATACAAGATAATAGACTTTTCACTCAAAGAAGTAAAGGTACTGTAAGATTGGAAAGATGCAAACATAGTACCAATATATACAGGAGGAAACAAAGAAAACCCTACACACTTCAGACTGGTATCCCTTACAAGCACAGCAGCAAAAACATGCAAAGTTATCAGAAACAAATGGATCAAACACCTGGAAGAAAATAAAATATTAAACCCTAAACCATTTTTGCTTTAGAAGTGGAAGATTGTGTACCACAAACTTAGTATGCTTTTACTCAAGATTAATTGGGATAATACAAGAAAGAGATTACTGGGCAGATTGTGCCTTCTTGGACTTGCAGAAGGCTTTTGACAAAGTACCACATAAAAAATTCATAAGAAAAATTGAAACAATAGGAGGAATGCAAGGTAAGCTACTGGAATGGATGAAGGATTTCTTAATTGGGAGAAAAATGAAAGTGGTACTTAGAGACAAAAATATGAACTGGGAAGATGTGATAAGTGGCATCCCACAAGGCTCTGTATTGGCTCCTTAAATGTTTGTCATATATATAAATGATATGGATAAGGGAGTGAATTGTTACATTAACTTCTTTGCTGATGATGCCAAATTACTCAAGAGAGTAAGCACAGAAGATTGCAGGTCGCTACAAGAAGACCTGGACAAAACATGGGAATGGAGTCAGAGATATGAAATGAACTTTAACATTAAAAGTTGATTCAGAAAGGGACCTGGGTGTGGTTATCTCAAGTAACTTGACACCTGATAAACATGTCAATAAATTATTTGGAGAGACTATTAAATCATTAAGATCAATGAAAGTGGCCTTTGACTATATGGATGAAGAAATGGTAAAGAAATAGTGGTTACACTAATAAGACCTAAATTAGAGTATGCTGCAACTCTATGGGCACCTAACACCAAAAAAAAAAAAAAAAAAATGAGAAAATTAGAAATAATTCAAAGAGCAGTGACAAAAATGGCACCTACACTATCAAATTTGACATATGAGCAAAGATTGGAGAAATTACATCTATCAACACTGGAACAGAGAAGAGAAAGAGATGATTTGTTGACCATTTACAGAATTATGTAAAGGGATGGAATTTCTTGATAGACATGACTTATTAAAATGGAACAGAAGAGAAACAAGAAGACACAAAAAGAAGCTAAAGAAGGACAGTTACAGAAGAGATTTGAAAAAGAATAGCTTCCCACATAGAGTGATTGATGTCTGGAACAAACTAAACGGAGAAACAGTGAGTGCCAAAACTATACAAGATTTTAAGAATAAACTGGATGCGGAGAGATACAAAAATGGGTCACTATGAGCATAGCTCTCATCCTGCAAAATACAACTAGGTAAATACACACACACACACACAGATCATCCTTAAACTATTCTTTAAGATGTGAACCCATTACATAAGCAAAAGAAGAGAAAGAATTGGGAGTGTTGATAAAAGACAACCTGTTACCTGACATACATAGCATGATTGTTGGGGAGATATATGGACTAGTGCAGAAGATTAAATTGGTGTTCACTATATGGATGAAGAGATGATGAAAACACTGATTCAAACCCTCATATGGTCAAGACTGGAATATGCATCAGTAGTATGGTCCCCACACAGTGAAGAATATAAGCAAGATTGAGAGAATACAAAGAGCAGCAACCAAACTGGTGCTCAGCCTGGCAGATAAATCACGAGGTAAGACTAAAAACACTGGGTTTGCCAACTTTGAAAGATCGAAAAGAAAGAGGTGACATGATTACAGTATTCAGGTTACTAAAGGGTATAGATCACATTGACAGAATAGATCTCATCAAAGATGAGAAGGCTTTAAGAGGTCATGAGAGCAAATTAAGATGTAAAGAAATACAGTTTTCCATATAGATGCATAAATACTTGGAATAGCTTAGGAAGTGATGTAGCCCAAGCTCAAACAACACATGAGTTCAAATAATCTAAATGTGATAACAGGAAATCAAGGATATATATTAAGTTGGACCTGTACATGAATTTGAGGATGAAAAATTAGAGAATAGGAGAGGGGACCCAACGAGTGCTGCTCCTTTCCTGTATATTATAATTAGGTAAATACACAAGATGGGCTTGGACTGAAGCTGAATATCAAGAAATGTTGGACACAACTAAAAAAAAAAAAAAAAAAAAAAAAAAAATATATATATATATATATATATATGGGCTTGGACTGAAGCTGAATATCAAGAAATGTTGGACACAACTCAAAAAAAAATATATATATATATATATAATATATATATATATATTATATATATATATAAATAATCATACATACTTGCCACAACTGACGATGATATTTTGAGCAAAGTAAAAATATATTTGTTGATTTTAATTGTGTGAGGTCAACTGGTAGTGGGAAGTAAGTGGCAATGCAGATTCCTGGGGAAATATCCGGTTAACTATAGCAATGAAGAAGACAATGACTCAACAGGTAATGGAAGTGACTCTGGTAACAAGATTAGTTCTGTTACTTACCAATGAGCCTCATATCACTGGCTTTTTGAAAATACCTTTGATTCATAGGAAAAAGTGACCATGTAAAACCTGAATTTCAGCTGGGTGAGGCAGATTCAAGGCAGAGTTTTCAGAATTGAAGAAATTCTTTGAAGAAGCAGATTGGGAGGAATTCATGAATACCATTGGAACTATAAGGAAATGGGAAATGTTTCTTTACAACTACTACCCAAGGGTGAAAAACATATGCCAAAAATTTGTGGAAAAAGGAGAGGAAACAAGATTGGTTTGACAAAAAGTGTGAAATAGCTTAAAAAAAGCCAGAGGTTTGACTTGGGGAAAATTTCACGTTTACACAAATAAGTAAAATATCCCAGCACTTGCCAAACACGACCATGATTCATGAAAGCACACTGGGTCATGTTGTGTGCCAATGTCTAGAGAGGGTCTGGGAACTATCACATACCCAATGTTCACGTGTCTTCTTTTTTTCTCGTGGTGGTCGTAAGTTGTCGACAAGCACACAGTTTTCATTTCCCTCCCTTATCACCCATCTATGTAGACCAATTGACACAACCAGAAGGTCAACATGGTCAGATCAGTGGCTGTCTTTTGTTGCCTTTGCCCTCAAGCCAAGTAAGGCATGGCCGTTATTAGCATTGGGGCGTAATTTGCCAGGTTGTAATTTTGGTTAGGTTTCTTTTCTTCGTATTTTACCATTTTTATTTTATGTAACGTAACCAGATTTCTTATAACTTGTTTTTGTAACACAGTTACCATATGTCAGTATGCTGCAACATACTCAATTTTTTTTTTATTAAAGTCTTAAGTGTATTTAACTTGAATATATATGGTAACATTTTTCTATCACCGGCAGGCTGTGCATGTTGAGTTGCTAGTTAATTATTTTATTGCCCTTTTTACTTTCTTTGTGTTAGTATTAAGGTTTTTATTATTATATGCATAATATTTTTGTGTGTGTAATTTAAGGTTGTGTAAGTGGTTAGGCTACTAGGCTGTCATTCAGAGTGGTATAGGGAAAATTTCCTTTGTTGTAACCTTCAGCCTTTGGCTCCAGTGACCCATCAGGTCAATTGGCAAGCCCTTTAAAAGAGAGGCACCAAACCTCTCTCTGGCTTCTTCTTCCTCATCTTGTTCAAGTTAAGAGCCGACCATTCTGGCTCCCTTTGCGGAGACTTTTTCCCACAAGGTATGTAGTAACAGCCTATGGTTTTAAAAATGCAGTTTTTTTTTTTTTTTTTTTAAAGGAATACGTCCTATGTATGGTGCAAGGTTTTTGTTAGGATTGTAGGTTCACCCTTTTGGGATTTTGAATTGGTGTGTCATATGGGCTTTTACCAATTTGCTCTTGTGGGTGACCTTGTTAATCTGTTTCCTCCACCTTTTGTTTTTCCCATTATGTTCTGTGTATGGTGCAAGGTCTTTGTTAGGATTGTAGGTTCACCCTTTTGGGATCTTGAATTGGTGTGTCATATGGGCTTTTATCAATTTGTTCTCGTGGGTGATCTTGTTAATCTGTTTCCTCCCACCTTTTGTTAATCCACATTACACGTAATCTAAGGTTGGTTTAAGGTATTATCTCATGTGATTTTCTTGTCTTCTGATTTTAAGTTATATTGAAATTTAATACTTAAATTGTGATAATATTTCTGTTACAAAAGTGCTTTCATTGTATTGTTGTGTAGTGTAAATCTTTCTTTAAAATGAACTTTTTTTTCCAAACCTAGAAAAAAATATATATATATATATATATATATATATATATATATATATATATATATATATATATATATATATATATAATTTTAAATATTTTCTCCACTGTTCCAATTTATAGCAGTGGTGACCCTTTTCTCCTCTTAATTTATAACAGAACCTAACCTAGTTTTTCCCATAAGACCTGTTATTCGCCCAACACAGATTTTGTCATGCACAACAGGCTAAGAAACATAACACTCATGTTAGGCAAGGTCTGACTGTATCATGAATAGAAGTGCCCCAAGAACAGGGCCCTGAGGAACTCCACTTGTAACATTTTTCCACCTAGAAGTTTTGCATTTAGGACAATAAAAACTAAAGCTACACTGGGGAGGCTACTAGTCCAGTTTAACAGTCTACTATCAATTCCATGTGGTAGCTAGGTGTGGTAGATGGGTTGCAGACAATAACATTGTGGTATTGCCAGTAATCAACTCTAGAAAACAGATAGTGATACAGAAATGGAAGATACATTTGATGTCATGGGAGATGCTACCCTGAAGTCAAGAGGTTTAGCAAAGCTTGGGTGAGCATGAGACTTAAAAGAAACTGACAAAAAAAAAAAAAAAAAAAAAAAAAAAAAAACACTGAACTCTATACCAGCATGTCAGTAATAAGGATTAGCAATGGAAGAATGCCTGCATCTACCAAGCTATTAGGGATGAGTGGAATGCACTAGTTGCTAAATGAACACCAACATAGTGTACCGAGTTCAACACACAAAGTTGAGCTTCAGTAGTAGATGAGTATATTTCACAGCCATACTCTAACTTTGAGAGGATAATTGTTTGGTGTAATAGGAGGAGGGTCTATTTGTCAGTACTCCAAAAGGTATGGGCTAAAACTCTAAGGAGTACTATTTTCTTACAAGTAGCCTTAATATAATGAAGGTGAGGTATTCAAGTCTAGCAGCTGTCAAATATTAGTCCTAGTAGTTAGGTTTCCTCTATACAAGGGATTTTTCTTTCATATAGACATAGGTCTGGATCAGGATAAGCACCATGGAGGCAGCAAAAGTGTATGGCTGCAGTCTTTGAAGTACATACATACATATACCAAGGCTTTTTCCCCTTACAAGGGAGATAGCCAAAAAAGGAAAGGCATAAAATCATTTCCACCCATTCCATCCCTGAATACACTCCACACCCCTCCACCCTCCCTCTTATCTTGGCACCTCCTGGATGACGGGTCATCCCTGCACCCTGTTCACTGCCCTGGGTCAGAAGCAGTGTCGCAAGACACAGCACATCCACAGCAAGGCCGCTTCATTAAATCAGCGACCCCCCCCCTCTCCATCCCCCCATTGCATAAAAGGAGAGGACAGGGAGAAATCCCTTCGGGCTGCATCAAATTTTGCTCACACATACTACCTCACCCCAAATCCCCCCCGCCCATTCCACCTCATGAAATCACAACATCATCCATATACAACCATTCTCCATTCACCCCTGTCTTCTGTCCTCTCCCATCCTTCCTCAACAGACATTCCCCTCTTCCCCAAAGCCCCCTTCACCCCATCCATCCACCTCATCCTAGGACGTCCCCTCATGTTCACTCCATCCACATCTGCCTTCCATACCTCTTTTACTAGTCTTTCTTCACTCATTCTTTCCATGTGTCCAAACCATCCTAATATTCTTTCATCAACCTTATCTCCCAGCTCCTTTTCCACCCCTGTTCTCCTCACCTCCTCATTTCTCACTCTATCTAGCCTAGTAACCCCCATCATACTTCTCAGACACCTCATTTCAAACACATTCAAACTCCCTCTCTCTTCTTCTCTTATGTTCCATGTTTCTGCCCCATACAGTGCTGTTGGCACAATCACTCCTTCATACAGTCTCCTCTTAGCATCCATTCCCAAATGTCTATTCCTCATTACACTCTTAAAGTCTTTGAAGTGGAGAAATGAAATCCTCCAGTTGTGGCCCATTCCAATCCGATTAATTACTAATTACTGGGTTTTTTTCAATTAATGGTATCTTAACTGCAGAGGATATTAATAAGTTATTGATATATAAGCTTAGTGGACATTGGCATGGTGTACCAAGTTCAACACACAAAGTTGAGCTTCAGTAGTAGATGAATAGATTTCACAGCTGTACTCTAATGTTGAGAGGATAATTTTTGGTGTAATAGGAGAAGGGTCTGTCCGTCTGCACTCCAAGAGGTGAGCTAAAACTCTATGGAGTGACACTGTTTTCATACAAGTAGCCTTAATATAATGAAGGTGAGGTACCGTCAGGTGGCTGTCAAATATTAGTCCCAGGAAGCAGGTTTCCTCCATACAAGGGATTCTTCTTTCATAGAGGCCTGGATCAGGATGAACACCCAAGGAGGTGGTAGAAGTGTATGGCCACAGTCTTTGAGGTAGAGAAATGAAATCCTCCAGTTGTGGCCCACTCAGAGATTTGACTAATTGCTAATTGCAATTTATTCTCAATTAATGGCATCCATACTGCAGAGGAGATTGATAAGTCATTGATGAATAAACTCCCATGAACTCCTTTTGGAAGCACAATGATGACACTTTATGGCCACAGCGAAAAGTGTCACACCAAGTTTACTTCCTTGTGGTACACCACCTTCAAGTGAATGAGCTTCAGACAAAATGCTTCCAATTCACACTTGTAAGAAACAATGAGATAAAGACTGCTGAATAAAGATGGGATGTATGCCATGAAGACCGTACTGGAATAAGCTTTTAAGAATTCCATGGTGCCAGGCTGTCTTACATGCTTTTTCCAAGTCAAAGAATATGGTAACATGTTGTTTATTTGCAAATACTTTGCAGAGTACTATCAGGACAGAAGAGCATCAGTTGTGTATCACATTTTTTGAAATCCATATTGAACAGGTGATAGGTAATTGCCTTTCTCCAAGTACTATAGCATGACATTTACCATTTTTTCCAGTGGTTTACAGAGGAAAGAGGTTAAGGATATGAGGCAATAATTGGCTGTCAACTGATGATTTTTTCAGTTGGGATTGGGATGGTTACAGCAGTACCCCAAGAGTAAGGGAAGTCTCCAGTGTTCCACATAAAGTTGAAGAGGTCAAATAAAAAGTAATATGCCTTATCCAACATGTGATATAGAAAGACATATGGGATCTTATCAAGGCTTGGTGATGAATTGCTGCATTGTGACAAAGCTACCTTTAATTCAGAGATGGAAGGGCACATTATAATATTCACTCTTAGTGGAGGTAAAGTTAATTCCACAGGATTCCAAATGGCACTGATGGTGTGTTAATGGTGAATTGGGATCTTAGAAATGCTTGCAAAGTGATCTGCAAATATACGATATTAGCAGCTTCTTTGGGATTGGCCACCATCTCACCAACATAAAACAACACAGGAGGGGTGGGAGGTGAAAACTTCCCAGAGATCTTGTGAATTCTCTTCCACACTTCAGTGGGATTTGGGCTGTAATTAATGAGACATTCATCCATGATGTTTGTTGGGCCTGAGCTCATGCTCATCAGAAAGTATCCATACACTGAATATCCCCATGATGTCTTTGAAGGTGGGAGAAAGCAGTATGCTCTGTCCTCACAGCAACAGTGCAGTCAGTGTTCCACCATGGGACTGGATGTTAGGGAAAACTGCCAGATGTCCTTGGAACAGATTGGAGTGCTGCAGAATGTATTCTATTGGTGAAATAGGTTGTGGCCTCTTCTGAGTTGCTAAAGCTGGCCAGCGATTGATCAAATGAAAGCCTCTTGAACAGTGACCAATCTCCATTGTCCAGACACTATCTGGGATTTTGAGATTTTGGCTTTGACTTTGTCAATTCTAGTATTATTAGGAAATGGTCACTCCCATATAAATTTGGTAAAATGTGCCTATTGAAATGTAAAACAGCTTCTGATGAACTGGGGGAAATGTCAATTGCTGTGAAGGTTCCACTTTGGTTTTGGAACTGTGTTGAGTCTCCCAAGTTTAAATTTCTATTTCTTAGTCTTCTGTAAAACTCGCCAGTAAAACTCCTCTGGGGTTGACTAAGGTGTCTCCCCACAGTGGGTGGTAACAATCAAAATCTAATAGGAGGAAAGGAGAGGGAAGGTCTCTGTTAAGGTGGCTAAAGCTGTCCCTCTGAACTGGGATACTGGGTGGTATGTACAATATATGCTGTACACTGTGTAGGCTCAGTTTAAAAACAGCCTCACTACAACAGCCTGCAGTGGAATCTGCAGCCCGAGAACAGTTTGGAGGACTTGGCTTACTCCCTTATAAGAGGGACTGAGTCTCCTACCATTGTCTCTTGGAAAAAGACACATGCTGGAGAGAATCTTGAAAGGAGGAGACTGAGCTCCTCCTGGGAGGCATGCATACCATGACAATTCCATTGCAGGAACTTGAATTTAGCTACTTTGTTGGCTTTTGGGAATCTCCAGAGTGAAGTTTCCATTTTCCGACCTGATCTGATGTTTTGTTTGGTTGGTGAGGTTTGTCTTGTTTGTTGCTTGTGGGATTAGCAATGTGTGACTGGGGGTACGATGTTGCTTTTGTAGTCCACACTTGTGCTTTGAATTCTGATTCTAGAGGAATCTTCTTTGGGGGGATGTCTGCCAAATCGAGGGACTCTGCAGATCCTTGGGGACACTTTTGGTTTGACTGAGAAGGAACTGCACAAGGTTTGGCTGAAGTAAGTGTCAGTTTTGGTTTGGTCTTTGTTTTGGGTTTTAGGTTGGGATCTGTGTGGATGTGGACTTCTGAAATGTGGTACCTGTTGTGAAGGTTTGTGATGTTGCCAAAGATTCTGTGGAGGGTTTTGTCAGTGATTTTGAAAAGGGTTTTTCTGATGATATGGTGGAGACTTTTGTTGAATAAGTGGTGGAGTTTGCAGAAGATATGGAATGTTCTTCTGTGCTGTTTTCCAAAATGGTGAACTTGTTTTGCACTGTGACAGCTGGAGTAGGATCATCATTTGGTGGTTGAGAGAGGCAGGATGGTGCTTTGGTTGTGATTGATTGAGTGGAAGAACTGGAGTGAAGGAAGAGGCCCTTTGCCCCACCATCTTTATGTCTGAATTGAACTTCTCTTCTAGCACTTCCAAGACTGATAAACTGGGAATTTACTAGTTGCAGAATATCTTGTTCAAGATGGTACCTCTTACATTGTTGGGATCATACTAGGTAAGCTTTCCTACAGTGGAAGCATCAAGATTCTGCTTTACATTTTTGGGTAGCATTTGAGTCAAGGGCAGAGCTGTGACTGCATTGGGGATCATTTGTACAGTTCTTCTTTCTGTGAGCAAACTCATAGCACTGTAATGTTTATTTGTTTGGAGAGATATGAACCACAGAACGTAAGCATGACCATGTTGCTATTTTCTCAGATCTTTATAGCTCGCTGGACATTATCTGGGCACAATTGTAGGATATCATATTCCAAGAATTCATACAAGTCCTGGTTGTACATATGCCCTTTGCAGTAACTGAATGATGTACATGGCTTTATTGAATAAAAAATCCCTTCTGATGGGCAGAGTAGATGTAGGAGCATCATTGTCTTTTGCCCAGATTAATAATCCTTTCCCATATTTCTTGATGTTGTTTTCTGGGACTACTTGAATCTCTCTCTCTAGATATTTTGTTGCATGGATATGGATAAGCTGCTTTTATTTTCTTTGTAGTTTGCCACAAACCAATAAGGTGTGGGGGCATGGCAAACTTAGAGGGCATATTTTTCATCTTTGAAGAGGTTGGGAGAAGAGAGTAGTTATTTTTGCTATCAACTACATTATTTGATCAGATTATTTCAGCAATTAGGATACCTCCAAGATGTAGGGAATTTATTACCTCATATACAGTTTTGGTACCACTGTCAGATGTGAAAGTCACATAACATCGATTCGTGGGACAGTCACTATCATATTTCAGAAGTATACGGAGGATTTTTCCGAAAGGCTTGAAAACTGAGTGGATCCCATGATATGACAGTGATGTGTAGATATTTGATAACTTGATTGTATCAAGACAGGACTCAATAGGTGACCCACTGGGTCTTCCAAGTTGGGACACTGTGGCAGGAGGAGTGCAACCTCTAGCCTGCTCATATGTTTCTCTTCCATTACAACCACATGGGGTGATCCCAAGTGCCTGGTCAATTGGCTCTCAGGGGTTTAGGGTGTGGTTTGTCTCCATAGGCTATGAAGTAATTTGTTTGGTTCCAGGGTCAAGGGTAATCACCTACTGGGATTACAAAGTGAGAGGGCATTGGCCGCTGTGGATGGGGTACCTCGTCTTCATGGGGGCCACTTCTTTTAAAAAGCACTCCCTCTTGATGTGAACATTTGTCCATGGCAGAGCTAAGACCTCCCTCCACAACTCATCCAAGCCCAGACACCAAACCATCTAGCACACATTCACCTCATATAGTGGTTCCTCTGGTGGTCAGAACTGTTGGCCTGTACAGGTAGCCTAGCACTGGGAACCTTTTAGTCTGGTCCCTCACTGGTGACCTTGCTGGCATGGGTAACCCTCTCCCACTAAGTAGGGTAGAGCAGGGGCCAAAGCCCCCTCTTGCCTCACGTGCCAGGTCATTGGAACACACAAGCCCCTCCCCCCACCTTGACAAGGCAGTTCCTGTGAATGGGGACTAATGAGAAATATTTTACTGTTAGGGGGACTAAGCAGTCATCACAGAATGGTTGTGCATTTTATGGGACATGAGGTAACCATGTGTGAGACATGTGTGACCTGTCCTGAGATGGGACAATGCAGTCTCTTAGCAGTGTACTTGAATGTGTTTGTGTGTCCACGGACAGGGTTGTCTCACCCAACCAAAGCCTATCACCTCTTCTGCCGATTGGCAAAAACTGTTACCCATATTGAATCACTAAAAATCATAAAAGATGAATTCTAAAAAAAAATAATAATAAAAAATAAATAAATAAATAATAATAATAAATAAATAAATAAAATGGTACACCAGGGAGTCTACTGCCTACACCGAATGAAGGGAATGTAACACCTTATCTGACCCCAACATCAGACTTTGAACTGTCTGTAAATATTGGGATGGAGTTCAAATGTGTGGAACAGTGTTTTAGGATTTGTATGGTACTGGTAATCTGGAAATATAATTTTATTAGGAATACCAGGGCTGCAGACAGTAACACTAGGGAGCTGCCAGTAACCAACTGACTCAGGAAGACACTGAACTCCATGTCAGCATCTCAGCAATAAGGACTGGTGACATATGTCCAATGGAAGGATGCCTGCATCCACCTGCGAGCTTGGTACTGGGAACGAGTGAAATGCACCAGTTGCCAAGTGAATATCAGCATGGTGTACCAAATTCAACACATGAAGCCAAGCTTTAGTAGTAGACGAGTAGATTTCACAGCTGTACTCTAACTTTGAGAGAACAATTGTTCAGTGTAATAGGAGGAAGGTATGTCTGTCAGCACCCCAAGAGGTATGGGATAGAACTCCAAGGAATGACACTGTTTTCATACATGTAGCCTTAATATAATGAAGGTGAGGTACCTAAGTCAGGTGGCTGTCAAATATTAGTCCTAGGAAGCAGGTTAACTCCACACAAGGGATTCTTCTTTCATAGAGGCCTGGATTAGGATGAACACCTTGGAGGTGGCACAAGTGTATGGCTGCAATCTTTGAAGCAAAAATTAAATCCTTGAGTTGTGGCCCACTCAGAGATCCAATTCATTGCTACATACATACATACATATACCAAGGCTTTTTCCCCCTTACAAGGGGGGTAGCCAAAAAGAAAAAGGCACAAAATCAATCCCACCCATTCCACCCCTGAATACACTCCACACCCCTCCACCCTCCCTCTTATCTTAGCACCTCCTGAATGATGGGTCATCCCTGGCATCTGTCCTGCAGAAAAGAAGATTGATAAGTCATTAATGTATAAGCTACCACAAACTCCTTCTGGAAGCACATTGATGATACATTTTATGGCCACAGCAAAAAGTGTCACATTAAGTAGACTTCCTTGTGGCACACTATTTTCGAGTGAATGAGCTTCAGAGCACTCCCAATTCATACTTATAAGGAACAATGAGATAAAAACTGCTGAATAAAAATGGGGAGTCTGCCAGGAATATCCTACTTGAATAGGATTTTTAGAATGCTGTGGTGCCAGGCTGAGTTGCATGTATAATTAATATTATATATATATATATATATCATATTATATATATATATTATATTATATATATATACATACATACATATACCAAAGGCTTCCCCCTACATGGGGGGTAGCCACAGAGAAAAAGGCATAGAAACCACTCCCACCCACTCCATTTCCTATATATTCCACTCCCCTCCACCCTCCTCCCTCCCTCTTATCTTGGCACCTCCTGGATGGATGGATGGATGGATATATATATATATATATATATATTTACATGTTGATGTGGTGTTATTTGCAAATGCTTCAGAAATTGAGGATTCTAGGGACTTTTCGGAAAGGTTTGAAAACCAAGTAGATTGCATGATATGACAGTGATGGGTGGACATTTGTTATCTTGACTCTATCAAGATAAGACTCAATAGGTGACCTGCAGGGTCTTCCATGGAGCATGGGATATTGTAGCAGGGTGAGTGCAACCTCCAGAATGCTCGTGTGTTTTACCTTCATTATGACAAGAGGGTGATTTCCTGAGGGCTTGGTCAACTGTCTCTCAAGGGCTTTGGTTTTTGTTTTTAACCATAAGATATGTGACTTATTTACTTGGTTCCAGGGGCCAAGGGTAACCACCTACTGGGATTACTTAGGGAATGAATGCTGGCTGTTGCAGATAGGGTACCTTGTCCCCATGGGGGCCATTTGTTTTAAAAACCTCTTCCATTTGATTTGAATGTTTGTCCACATTGGAACCAAGATATCCCTCCACAGCTTATCCAAGTCCAGACACTCAATCATCCAGCATAGAACCACCTCATATGGTGGCCCCTCTAGTGGGTGGCACCATTGGCCTACATGGGTAGCCTAACACTGGGAACATTTTGGTGTGGCCCCTCACTAGTGACCTTGCTAGCATAGGTAACCCTCTCATAGCTTGCATGTCCCTCTCATTGGGACATGCAAGCCCCTCCCACACTATGCCAAAGCAGTTCCCATAAGGGTGGATGAGAATGCAGAGAGTGAGAATTGAAGATGTGAGAAGGGGAGCAGCAGTGGAAAGGGAGTTGGCAGACAGACAGGGCTGATGAAAGAATGCTGGAATGGTTTGGTCACATGGTAAGAATGAGCAGAGAAGGACTAGCATAAAGAGCATAGAAGGCAAAGGTGGATGGAGTGAACTTGAAGGGAAGACTGAGAATGAAATGTATGGGGGGGCCTTTAGTAGAAGGGGAATATCTGTTGGGCAGGGAAGAGAGTAGGCAAGATATAGGTTTAAGTGGAGAAAGGTTGTGAATAGATTATAAACAGACATGCCCCAAAGGGATTTCTCCTATCCTCCATCTTTGCATGAGGGGATAAGGGAGAGGTCACAAAATAAATAATGGGGTGGGTCCTTGCTATGCATGTGCTGTGTCTTACTGCACTGCTTCTGACTCAGGCAGTGGGTAGGAAACAGGGATGGCTTTTCATTCATGAGGAGCTAAGATAAAAGAAAACCAAAGGGATGATGGATAGGAGTGGGATGGGTAGGAGTAGGTTGCCTTGGCTAGCTACCTCCCTTGTAAGGAGAGGAATATAGATAGAAATTATAAATTAGAGAATAAGAGACAGGACCCTACAAACATTGCTCCTTTCCTGTATACTACAATTAGGTAAATACACAGATCCAGAGGTACTTCAGAACTTATACTTATCTTGTTCCTGGAAGTTGTGCAAGTTGGAAAAGTTTTGGGTTTCTTTTTTTTTCTAATTTGAATTTAAACATTAATATAACATATACAATACATTAGAATGATTAATCTTTACATTTTTTAAATTTCAATTTTGAGAAAATGGTTAAAGTCTTCTAGGATACTATCTATTGAAGCATATGCATAAAATGTAGTACAGTACCATATAATACAACCATGTTTACTTGTGATTGAGTTCCACATTAAGTTTGATTTCTGGGTCAAAATTTTCTCAAAATAATCATTCATATTCCAAGTTATGCAACCTCTAGGGCATTCAGGTTATATTTTTTATATGCTTCATTCCAGTTTTCCGAGACAAACAGAAACAATGGACAAAATTCATATAAAATTACTTAATAGAGTTTATAAAAACAGTGAAAGGGTATTTTTTCACACCTTCATGCATGGATTCTTTTCTTCTTGGAGTAAACGGGAGCTGTTCTTGATATGATTCTGTCTCTCTTCTTCATTTTTGGATCTTTTGACTTCTATTCCATTAAACATTTTGCATTGTTTTCCCTAAAGAAAAGTAAGTAAATTAATAAATAGTAAGAATAACTGAATCATAGCAAACACTAAATAAGTCACATTTCCATGTAAATGTTTTATCAAATTCATTCATATACAAAAAAAGTCAATATATATTTACAATTTTGGTAGCCTTCTCAAAATATAACCTAAAAGTATTACTTTGTTTCAATCAACTAATCCATTGCCCCAGTTCTTTCTATATTTTATTGCAGCCAATTATAATGTCCCTACATCCACAAGGAGCTCAGATAAAAGGGAAAACAAATGGATGTTGGATGGGTAAAGGGTGAGTGCATGCCTTGGCTTGCCTCCTCCCTTATAAATAAAAAGAGGCCTTCCAGTATATGTGCAGTGGAACCTTGATTTGTGAACTTAATCCGTTCTGTGACTACGTTCTTAGACTGAAATGTTCACAGAGATAATTAATGAAAACACACTAAAGCACTACTAAGCCAGTGAGATTATATTTACCTAATTGTAGCATACAGGATAGGAGTACCATTTGCTGGGTCACGTCTCCTATTCTCTACTTTCTTATTATAGCTAGCCTCCCATTCATGTACAGTTTCAACTTAATCTATATCTTTGATTTCCAATTATCATGTATTGTTTGAGCTCGGGCTATATCACCCTCTAAGCTATTTCACTTAATTATATTTCTATATGGAAAACTGTATTTCTTCAAATTCATTAGACAAGTGATCTTATTTTACTACTATGACTTCTTAAAGCCCTCCCATCTTTAATCAAATCTCTTCTGCCAATGCAATCTATTCCCTTGAAGACCTGAATACTGTAATCATATCACCTCTTCCTCTTCAATCTTTCAAAGTTGGCAGACCCAGTGCTTTTAGTCTTTCCTCATATGGTTTATCTGCCAGGCTGGGGACCAGTTTGGTTGCTGCCATTTGTATTCTCTCAATTTTGCTTATATCCTTCACCCTGTGTAGAGACTATACTACTGACACACATTCCAGTCTTGGACAGATCAGGGTTTCTATGTATTTTTTCATCATCTCTTCATCCATACAGTGAAATGCCACTTTAATCTTCTGCAGCAATCCATACGTCTCTCCCACAATCTTGCTGATATGTCTGTCAGGTACTTTCTGTATTGTATGTCTGTAAATGTAATTTCCAGTATTTTGTTTTTTGGTATTGAGCTTCATTTCCCATTCTTGTCTCCATGCAAAAATAGTGTCTAGATCTTTTTGCAATAGTCTACCATCCTCATTTTTTATCCTTCTCATCTGCAAACATGTTGGCATAGCTTGTTCCCATCATATCACTGATAAAGACACAAAACATTATTGGTGCAAGTATTGAACCTTGTGGAACTCTGCTCATTTGTGCTCTCCATCTTAAATCTTTTCCTTTACTATTGTCATGTATCTTTCCTTCAAAAATTCTTTTCTCCATTCTAGTACTTTGCCTCTCAGCCCTCCAATGTGCTCTAGATCAATGTACACACAGTCCATCCACCCCCTCTCTCTTTCAGTGCATCAATTACTCTCCAGATTTTATGCCAAACTGTCTGTCAGAATGTTCATTTTTCCAAGATATTTGGACCATTGATCTTTCATAATCCTTTCACATAATTTCACTATTGTGCTGGTCAGTGATACCAGCCTATAATTTAGTGGTGCATCCTTATTTCCACCTTTGTGAATGGGACCTTTCGCAGCGAGTGATTTGATACCAGACACCGCCAAATTTTGTAATTCTTGCCGGAAAATAAATACTTTTTTGGGCAAGTTTTATAAGCTTACAGAGGTGCATCGTTGTACATTATTGTGTCTGAAATTTAAGTCAATTAATTTCATGATTGCAAACGGCATATACCATTGTTTGAGCCTCTATTTATGATTACAGATAATATTCGTAAAACAGCCTATAATTGTATTAAGCCAAGCAATTTGTCATTTTCTACCGACTTCAATGGATGTATACTGATATATACTTTCATTTGAATGCACCAAGCAATAGGCAAATCCATGTAATGTATAGAAAATATAATTTTGCATTGAAGACTTAATTTTTCCGGTACGATTATGGTTTGTCTTTCTCTTACTTTTTCTTGAATCTGACGTGCAGTCTGCCACGGCACACGTAAAATTAGTCATATTTGTTTGAAAATAGCTGCCAGCAGATCTAAGAGGCTATTATTTACACAAACGTCGCTCACCTTGTACGTCCGCCACCACTGTTGTTACCTTTTATCTCACTGATTAGCTTCATACACAGTGATATCCATTATTTATAATCAAATTAACAAAGCCTTATCACACACCAGTAAGTAAAAATTATAACATTAAGAGTCATGTTTTTAATTTTGAATACACCTATGCAGCAATTTCTGTCATATTTTTTTTTTAAATCCGTTTCCAAATTAGCTAAGTCACCCCTTTGCCTCGTGAAATCTGAGACAATTGAAAATTCTAGCGCTAATAGGAATCTACGAGCCTGACTGCAAAAGGTCTCATTGGCACCACATTTGTCCTTTTCCAATTAAGCAACAAACATGTAATAAGAATGTGAATCTTGTCTGATAGCTGTTCCCTACATTCTTAAATATCCAGTCTTGTCTGCTAGTTGTTCCCTTTATTCTTAAGTATCCAGTCTTCTCTGCTAGTTGTTCCCTTCATTCTTAAGTATCCAGTCTGTCAGGTCCTGAAGCTTTTGTCACATCCAATGATTACAAGAGATTGACCACTTGCCTCACTTCTATATCTATATCTTCTAAACCTGGATTTTTGCTACCCTGGCTTTCCTCCAGAAAAACAGTTCTTTTTTTGGTGAAGACTGATTGGAAAGTTTCTTTCATAATTTCTGCCTAAGCTGAGGCCTCTTCATAGACCTCATCACCCACTATCAACTTAGTGATTATTCCTTGTCTCAATTTACCATTTATAAACTTGTAAAATAGTTTTGGTTCATCTTTGTATTTATCTACTACACCTCTTTCAAAATTACTTTCTTCCTGCAAATTCTTGTACAGTAATTTCTAGCTTGTTTGTCAGCTTCTTTTGTTTTATTGTTTCTTTTCTTCCTCCATTTTTCCCAAAGCATATTCTTGGCCTCTTTTGCAGTCTCACACTTTTTGTTAAACCAGTCCTGTTACTGCTAGTATTTGGCACATTTGTTCACTCCCCTGTTGTAAATGTAAGATTTTCCATTTCCTCCTTATTCTAGTGGTATTAATGAATTCCTCTCAGTTTGCTTTTTCAAATAATTTCTTCAACCCTAAGTAATCTGCTTTCCTAAAATTGAGTCTCCCTTCTCTGTATGATGCATTCCTTGGTTCTATTTCCTCATCCTCCACCTGAGATTCAATTGTTACATGGTCACTTTTTCCTAAGGGGCAAAGATATTTTAACAAGTTGATGATGTCTGGCTCTCTGGCTAGTAAAAGATCTAATCTTGTGGGAATGTCATCTCTTACCCTAGTCACTTTCTTTACCCACTGGGTCACTGTGTCCTCCATTACCAGGGCATTTCCCAAGGAATCTGCTTTGCTGCTTACTTCCCATTCCTCCTAGTTGACCTTACTGCAATCAAGACATCCAATTAAGACTAAATTACAACTTTTTTTTTCAATAGTTTTCTTTATGAAAAAAGCTGAGTCTGATCAAATTTCTTGATATTCAGCTTCATTCCAAGCACTTGTCTTGGGGGTGGGGGGGGTGGGGGGGACATATACCACCATGAAGTTTCTTTTATTCTTTCCTTTAGTTTAGTAATAATTCTTAGGTGGATTACTTCAGTCTTGCCTTCACTCAGACTTGCTTCTTCCACCTCTTTGTCATTTCTCACCACAAACATTACCCTTCTATCCATTCTATCTTCTCTGTCTCTTCTCCTCGTATATCTATTGTTTTTCAACTGTAGATCAAAATTTTTTGGGAGTTTGGTCACCAGTAGGCACAAAATATCAGGCTTATTTATCCCTTAGTCATTTATCTTCAACCTGGCTGATATTAATCAACATTAGGATAAGCTATTCTGTTTTCTTTACAACATTACCTTCCTGTTTTCTTAGAAACAATTTTCTCACATTCTGATCATACCTATATCAAAGGTTTTTTTTTTCCCTTTCAAGGGAGGTGGCCAAAAAACAAAGGCATAAAATCCACTCCCACTCATTCCATCCCCACATACTCCACTCCCATCCACCTCCCTCCCTCCCTTTTATCTTGGCTCCTCCTGGATGATGGGTCATCCCTGCATCTTGTCCACTGCCCTGGGTCAGAAGCAGTGTCGCAAGATACAGCACATCCACAGCAAGGCTGCTTCATTAAATCGGTGACCCACCTTTCTGTCCCCTCACGAAGAAATAAAGATGTGGAGAAATCCCTAGAATACAGTGAATAAGTGAAATGGATATAGAATAGAGACTGTTGTCATAATAAAATGCAGTTAAGTGTTTGCAGTGACTAGATACACTTTTGGATTAATTATAAGAACTTTAACAATCAACTTCTACAGATGGCAGATACTACACAACAAAATAGAGCAGAATTGAGGTGCCAAATGTCACATGTGTGGTGAGGCCTGTGAAATGAAATACACAATAGTGTGAAGAGTGCACACAACACGTGCAGTGGCCTGCCATTATATAAAATGTTTTCTTGCCAGAATGCACTGCAAATTCACATATGAAGATTTTTGTCTTACCAAGTTTGCTGACTTTGATTGGACAGCAGAAGCCAGTGAGACCATGGAATGCCAAAATTCACTGAGGCAACAATAACCAGTTGCAAAGACAGCAGGCCACACCAAATACCACCAAGAGTCAGAAACTAACCCTCCACAACCACCAGAGGAGGAAGTGGATGCATCTCAGAATATAAAGGATGGCACTGATGGCGACACAAGCCTGGACAATATGAATAATGGTAGGATGCCACGTAGTGCAGCAGATATACTGGGAGGACATTCCCACGATCCCGCTCTGGAAACTACAAAGGCAGCCAACAAACCAAAGAAAGGTCCTATATGTCATTATTACAGGAAGGGGAGATGCAAACATGAGATTGCTGTTAAGAACTGTAGGTTAAGATACCCTAAACCATACTGCAGATTCCTTTCTCAGGGGTTCAGGGGACCAAATGGATGCAACTTTGGCAAAAAGTGCACTTTGTTTCACCCCCTCTGTGCCATAACTGTTAGACACTATGAGTGTCTGAGAGAAACCTACAGATTTCAGCATATCAAGGGCATGCAGAGAATTAGAGAGACTCCAAACCCACCACAAACTTCTCCTGTCACACATAGACACTGAGGTGAGACAACTGTCCAACCACACACCACCTGTGATTAAGGTGGCACCTCAGTCCAAAAATACACAAAACCCTGGGGTAAGCAATGAAGATTTTTTTAGGGGTGCAGTCCAACATCAAGCTAGGAATGATGAACCTCTTCAAGTTCATGGAATCACAGACAACATTACAGACCAGCTAGATGAGGGAGAACAGGGCAGTCTGGAAGATGTGAGCTTCTCCATGCCAGCCCATCCCCTGGTTCAACACCGTAGTAGCCCATTAGAAACCTTCATGACAGGGAATATCCAAGGCCTCTACCCAAAAACTTATCAAACTAAAGTGCATTTTCTCAATGAACTGGTTATAGAGGTAAACCCAATGTTTACTGCCCAAACAGAAACAGATCTGAAAAATGACATAAATAAGGGCAGACAGACAACAAAGAAACCATGGAGGGGTATCAGTCTCTATAAGAAATAATCTTGCCCCAACTGCCAAAACACTATCATCTCCCTCAAATGGGCAAGTTGAGGTAATAGCCACTGAACTGAGTACATACATACATATACCAAATGCTCTTTTCCCCTTTATAAGGGAGGTAGCCAAAAAACAAAGGCATAAAAACCCCTCCCACTCATTCCATCCCCATCACACTCCACTCCCCTCCACCCTCTTCTCTCCCTCTTATCTTGGCACCTCCTGGATGACGGGTCATCCCTGCATCTTGTCCACTGCCCTGGGTCAGAAGCAGTGTCACAAGACACAGCACATCCACAGCAAGGCTGCTTCATTGAATTGGCAACCCTCCCTCTCCATCCCCTCATGCAGAAAAGAAGACAGGGAGAAATCCCTTCAGGCTGCATTGAAATTTTCTCCCACATACTCCCTCACCCATTCCACCTCATGGATCACATCATCATCCATATACAACTATTCACCATTCACCCGTCTTCTGTCCTCTCCCATCCTTCCTCAACTGACATTCCCCTCTTTCCCAAAGCCCCCTGTACCCCACCCATCCATCTCATCCTAGGTTGCCCCTTCATGTTCACTCCTTCCACACCTCTTTCACTAGTCATTCTTCACTCATTCTTTCCATGTGTCCAAACCATCCCAATACTCTTTCATACACCCTATCTCCCAACTCCCTTTTCAACCCCAATCTCCTCCTCACCTCATTTCTCACTCTATCTAGCCTAGTAACCCCTATCATACTTCTCAGACACCTACTCTCTTCCTCTCTTATGTTCCATATTTCTGCCCCATACAGTGCTGTCAGCACAATCATTCCTTCATACAATCTCCTCTTAGCATCTATTCCCAAATGTCTATTCCTCATTACACTTTTTAATCCACCATGGCAGTTACTCACTTCTCTCAATCTACATTCTACCTCCACCTCCATTCCTCCCTTTCCTGCCACATTCACACCCAAGTATTTAAAACTATCCGCTTACTACAGTCTCTCTCCTTTAATACTCCCAGGTCTGCTGCCACTTTCACCCCTTGTACATCTCATCACCTTACTTTTACCCACATTTATCTTCAACTTCCTTCTTTCACACACTTTTCCAAACTCTGTCACTAACTTCCTCAATCCCTCCTCTGATCCTGCCACAAGCGCAGTGTTGTCTGCAAACAACAACTGGCTTATCCCCCACTTTTCTCCATTTTCTTTAACCATCTCCAATCCCTGACCTATCATCCTTGCATTTACCTCTTGCATCACCCCATCCATGTATAAATTGGACAGCCAGGGTGACATAACACATCCCTGACGAAGTCCCACCTTTACCTCAAACTATTTGCTCTCTCCATTTCTAATCCTGACACACACTCTACTACTCTCATAAAAACTCTTGACAGCTCCTGCAAGCTTTCCTCATATCCTGTATATCTCCAATACCTCCCACAGTGCCTTCATGTATACCCTGTCATAAGCCTTTTCCAAATCCATAAAAGCCCAAAAAACATCCTTACCTTTTCCTGTAGCTTTCTTACATATCTGTCTTACCACAAAGATCTGATCTACGCAACCTCTACCTGTCCTAAATCCACACTATTCCTCACCAATTACTCCCTCTGTTCCTCTCCTAATCCTCTCAATCAAGATCCTCCCATAAGCTAATCCCTCTGAAACTACTACACTCACACTTGTCCTCCTCTTTTCCCTTGTAAAGTGGAACTATACAGGCACTCCTACAGTCCTCCGGCACTCTACCCTCTCTTAAACAAACATTAAATAACCTTACCAGCCAGTCCACCATCACTGTACCTCCTTTTTTCAGACATTCTGCATGACATCCATCCAGACCAGGTGCCTTACCTCCTCTCATCATCTTAACCCCTTCCATACGGTGCCGCACACGTAGGCGTCATGGACTTAGATCTCGGTGGCAGCAGCCAATGCCAGCCGTACGATGTGTCGTAATAATACTCGCATCATAAAATATAGTCACCGCTTATATCGATCGTTCTCTCTTCACCCGTGAATTTTGATAACCATAGAAAATGCGATTACAAAAGAATTAGAAAGAATGTCATTATGGAGGGGCGACTACAATAAATATAATCAAGACGCCGATATGGCAGCCTCGCGAATACACTCGCTCCCCATGACGCCTACGTGTGCGGCACCGTATGGAAGGGGTTAACAGCTGCTTTCACCTCATTTTTCCTTATTTCCCCTGCATTTTTCTCACTCATCACTCATTTTCTTAGTACTTCCCACTGCAACTACCTTTCCCTCCCTTTCCTCCTTCACATTTAGCAACTCCCTAAAATACTCTACCCATCTTCCTTTTACTCCCTTCTCTTCCATTATCACCTCTCCATCTGCACCTTTTACCTATTCTTCTCTATTTGATTTGCCTCCTCTTCCTCTTTTAATTTCTTACCAAAACTTCTTTTCATTACTTTCAAAATTTTCTGTCATACTCTTACCTCATTTCACATCTGCTCTCCTCTTTGCCTCTTTTATCTTATGCTTTACTTCTCTTTTCTTTGTGCATCTATGATTCCCTCGTCCTATTTTGTAACCAATCTGTGAAAGCTCGCTTCTTCTCTGCTTCCTCATCCCACCACTCACTACCATTCCTTATATTTCCTCTCATCCTCCTTATTCCACACACCATCTTTGCACACCTTGTGGCTCCCTCCTTGAACCATCCCCATTCCTCCTCCACTCCTAGTTCTACTCTACCCTTCACTCCCTCCCACTCCTCTCTCAGCTTCTTACCAAAACATCTTTTTATTACTTTCAAAATTTTCTGTCATACTCTTACCCCATTTCACATCTGCTCTCCTCTTTGCCTCTTTTATCTTATGCTTTACTTTCTTTTCTTTGTACATCTATGACTCCCTCGTCCTATTTTGTAACCAATCTGTGAAAGCTCGCTTCTTCTCTGCTTTCTCATCCCACCACTCACTACCATTCCTTCTATTTCCTCTCATCCTCCTTGTTCCACCCACCATCTTTGCACACCTTGTGGCTCCCTCCTTGAACCATCCCCATTCCTCCTCCACTCCTAGTTCTACTCTACCCTTCACTCCCTCCCACTCTTCTCTCAGCTTCTTCTTGTACTCCTTCTCCTTTTCTTTCTCATTTAAGCAGTTCACTTTAAGCACCTCCCTACCTTTTGTCCTTTTCCTCTTTCTCCATCTGTCCTCCACTCTCAATTTACCTTCCACCAGAAAATGATCTGATTTTCCCCCACTCTCTCCCCTTAGAACATGTACATCCTTAACTCTTCCTATTATACACCTATCTACCACTACACAGTCCATTAATGCTCTATCTACCACCCTTCCATTCACCACCCTTTCCCATGTGTACTTATGCTTGACTTTCTTCCTAAACACTGTAATTGCTATCATCAACTCTCTAGACACATCGCCACCATCAACTCTCAACTACAATTCTTTCCTGGAACTCCACATTTCCCAATCACTCCATTTACTGGTTCATTTCCTACCCTAGCATTAAGGTCTCCCAATACCACTACATTGATGTTCCTCCCTAATCCCTGTATGCACTCATTTAAATCTATCTAAAAGCCTCCCTTTCTTCTACACTCTTCTCACTACCAGGCCCATATGCACTTACAAAAACCCACATCCCCTTTCCCAGTTTCACCTTTATCCACATTAACCTTGAAGAAACCTCCTTCCACTCCACTACATGTTTACCTATCTCATCACTTACTAGTATAGCCACCCCTTCTCTCTTCTCTCCCTTGCCCTCTCTTCACTCCTGAGAATCTCCCAACTACACTCCCAAACTCGCACTCGCCCCCTCCCTCTCAACTTAGCTTCACTCAAAGCCAACACATCCATCTTTCTTCTCACAAACATACTGCCTATCTCTTCCCCCTTTTACTCTCATCTGTACTACATCCATGCACATTAAAAGACCCAAACCTTAGGGTACTGGTTGGAAAACTCCTAGACCCTCTTATGTCATTACATTTTTAGGAATGTCCCCTGTGGGGCTACAGGGAGAAGGATGCCTAGTCCTAGTTTTTCTCGCCTCTTACAATCCAAGTGGGAAGACTTGGTGGCAGTATTCTATCCCCCACCACAGGGTAGGTGAAAAAAGGAAATGAATATTCAGAGAAATGGTACAACACAGTAACAAGGGGTTGGGGGACAGCATAATGGAGGGACAGTTGCAGTATAATAAAAGTGTCATAATTTCTCTGTGAACAGAGTCCTCCTCTATCACAGACAAAATTATGTGTGGCTCTGGTCCATAGGGGTGCCCTATATAGACCCTAAAGTATCAACTGCATGCTACTTTGCCACAATAACATGCAGCCAATACCCCAGACAGGGTTGAACTGAGTACCCTAGGATTAATAATTATCAACTACTATTGGCCACCAAGTTGTACCATACAAAATTTCGGTGTGACAATAGAAAATACCATCAAACTAATAGAAGATTAATCCCAGCCCATGCCAGAATCATACTATGCCGAGACTTCAACTTCCCATTTATAGACTGGCCAGAGGGAACTATATCAGGTGGTACATGGGAAAATCAAGCACAAGCCAACCTCTTCCTTGAACTTGCTGACAAATTCTTCTTATTACAGCAACTAAACCAGCCCACTAGACAGCATAACATTCTGTATCTCCTCTTCACAAACAACCAGGATGTCGTAAGTATATATCAGATGGAAAAAACAATCTTTTCAGATCACAACTTTATCACCATCAAAAAAAGGGGGGAAGGGGAAACTGCAGCATACACACCACAACAATACTAAAAAGAACATAAAGAAGTTAGAAGGAGTTCAGGGAGCGGCGGTGGGGATAGCGCCAACACTCTCCAGGTTGGCATGCAAACGGGGATTGGATGGGCTCGAGCTACCAACCATGGAACAAAGAAGAGAAAGAGGAGATCTACTAACCACTTACAGAATTATGAAAGGGATGGAAGTCTTTGATAGAGATGATTTACTAAAGTGGGATAGGAGAAAAACAAGAAGACATGAAAATAAACTTAAAAGGATAGTTACAGAAGAGATCTGAAAAAAAAATAGCTTCTCACAAACTAAATGAGGAAACAGTGAGTGAAAAAACTATACAAGAATTTAAGATCAAACTGGATGCTGAAAGATACAAAAGCGGGTCACTACAAGCATAGCTCTCTTCCTGTAAAATACAACTAGGTAAATCTATCCCAAAATACAACTTCTTCAGCAACAGGATAGCCTGGGAAACAGTACAGCAAAGTATTAGCAGTACTGACTGGGATCAAATCCTGGAGGGAGATGACCCTAATGTTTTACTGGAGATCATCTATATCAAACTACAGGAAACATGCAAGGCACATATCTCATTTAAAGGAAGTAGAAGAAACCATAACCACAGTGCCATCCAAAGACAGAAAAATACTCATGAAATGGAGAACTGCATTGAATAAATAGCTAAACAAAACATCTTGAAACAAGGAAACCAATAATTACAGCCAAAATAAGGGTGATTGAACAGAAAGTCAAGATTCCCATACAAATCAAAGAACAAGAGAGGAGAACAAAGCAATAGAAAACATAAAAAAATAACACAGTACTTTTTCAGCTATTGCAAAAGATTCTCTGAGGCAGACACAAATTGGACCACTGAAAACTGAAGACCCCCACAACAGGCCTGTGAAATACTACTGCAGCAATATGGTAGTGTCTATAGTACACCACAAGCAATCTGTAATTAGCAATCCAACCACATTTTTAAATTCACGCATGAAGACGCACAACTCACTGACACTGACTTCACAGAAAAGTACATCATGGTGGCTATAAAGGAGCTAAGAGCAAATTCAGCAGCTGGGCCTGATGGGGTACCAGGCACTCTACTCCTAAAATGCAGCAGAGAATTAGCCCATCCCTTGCACAAACTATGGCAATGCTCTATGGACACAAGACATAATACTAGGGCAACTAAAGAAAGCTACGGTAAACCCAATTTTCAAGGGTGGAGACAAGACACTACCCAAAAATTACAGACCAGTCACACTGACATCACACCTGAAAAAAGAAGAAGAAAAAAAGTGACAGAAACAAATAACTGAACATCTGTAGAGCCAAAGTCACCTCAGTGCCAACCAACATGACTTTAGAAAAGGAAGATCCTGCCTCTCCAAAATGCTGGCACAGTATGATTGGTTGCTTCAAAACCTTGCCAAGGGAAGGGACATGGCTGTCATGTTCCCTGATTTTGCAAAAGCATTTGGCAAAGTTGAACACGGCATTCTACTCCATAAAGTGAAGTCTCTTGGCATACATACATATACCAAGGCTTTTTCCCCCTTACAAGGGAGGTAGCCAAATAGGGAAAGGCATAAAATCATGTCCACCCATTCCATCCCTGAATACACTCCACACCCCTCCACCCTCCCTCTTATCTGAGCACCTCCTGGATGACGGGTCATCCCTGCACCTTGTCCACTGCCCTGGGTCAGAAGCAGTGTCGCAAGACACAGCACATCCACAGCAAGGCCGCTTCATTAAATCGGCGACCCCCTCTCTCCGTCCCCCCATTGCATAAAAGGAGAGGACAGGGAGAAATCCCTTCAGGCTGCGTCAAATTTTGCTCACACATACTACCTCACCCCCCATCCCCCTGCCCATTCCACTTCATGCAATCACATCATCATCCATATACAACCCTTCTCCATTCACCCCTGTCTTCTGTCCTCTCCTGTCCTTCCTCAACAGACATTCCCCTCTTCCCCAAAGCCCCCTTCACCCCATCCATCCACCTCATCCTAGGACGTCCCCTAATCTTCACTCCCTCCACATCTGCCTTCCATACCTCTTTTACTAATCTTTCTTCACTCATTCTTTCCATGTGTCCAAACCATCCTAATATTTTTTCATCAACCCTATCTCCCAGCTCCTTTTCCACCCCTGTTCTCCTCCTCACCTCCTCATTTCTCACTCTATCTAGCCTAGTAACCACTATCATACTTCTCAGACACCTCATCTCAAACACATTGAAACTCCTTCTCTTATGTTCCATGTTTCTGCCCCATACAGTGCTGTTGGCACAATCACTCCTTCATACAGTCTCCTATTAGCATCCATTCCCAAATATCTATTCCTCATTACACTCTTTAATCCACCAAGGCATTTACTCGCTTCTCTCAATCTACATTCTACCTCCACCTTCACTCCACCTTTTCCTGCCACATTTGCACCCAAGTATCTAAAACTATCCACTTCCTCAAGTCGCTCTCCCTTAATGCTCACTTCCAATCTACTGTCACTTTCACCCCTTGTACATTTCATCACCTTACTTTTACCCACATTTATCTTTAGCTTTCTTCTATCACATACTCTCCCAAACTCTGTCACCAACTTCCTCAATCCCTCCTCCGATCCTGCCACAAGCGCAGTGTCGTCCGCAAACAACAGCTGGCTCACCTCCCACTTTTCTCCATTTTCTTTAATCATCTCCAATCCCTGACCCACTATCCTTGCATTTACCTCTCGCACCACCCCATCCATGTATTAGTTGAACAGCCAGGGCGACATAACGCATCCTTGACCAAGTCCCACCTTTACCTCGAACCACTCACTCTCTCCATTTCCAATCCTGACACAAGCTCTACTACTCTCATAAAAACTCTTGACAGCTCCTAGAAGCTTTCCTCCTATCCCGTATATCTGCAGTACCTCCCACAGTGCCTTTCTGTCTACCCTATCATAAGCCTTTTCAAGATCCATAAAAGCCCAAAAAACATCCTTCCCCTTTCCTATAGCTTTCTCACATATCTGTCTTACCACAAAGATCTGATCTACACAACCTCTACCTGTCCTAAATCCACACTGTTCCTCACCAATTACTCCTTCTGTTCCTCTCCTAATCCTCTCAATCAAGATCCTCCCATAAGCATTCCCAACTACACTTAACAAGCTAATCCCTCTGAAACTACTACATTCACACTTGTCCCCTTTTCCCTTGTAAAGAGGAACTATACAGGCACTCCTCCGGCACTCTACCCTCTCTCCAGCAAACATTAAATAACCTCACCAGCCAGTCCACCATCACTGTACCTCCCTTTTTCAGACATTCTGCATGGCATCCATCCAGACCAGGTGCCTTACCTTCTTTCATCATCTTAACAACTCCCTTCACTTCATCCTTCCTTATTTCTCCTCCATTCTCCTCACTCTCATTTTCTTCACATTTCCCACTGCAGCTATCTTTCCCTATCTAAAATATTCTGCCCATCTTCCCCTTACTGCCTACTCTTCCATTATCATCTCTCCATCTGCACCTTTTACCTTTTCTTCTCTACTTGATTCGCCTCCTCTTCCTCTCTTAATTTCTTTCCAAAACATCTTTTAATTACTTTCAAAATTTTCTGTCATACTCTTACCCCATTTCACATCTGCTCTCCTCTTTGCCTCCTTTACCTTTTGTTTTACTTCTCTTTTCTTTTCTTTGTATCTCTCATATGACTCCCTCATCCTATTTTGTAACCAATCTGTGAAAGCTCGCTTCTTCTCTTCTACAACCTTCTTTGTTTCATCCCACCATTCACTACCCTTTCTTCTATTTCCCCCTGTCCTTCTTGTTACACACACACTCCTTGCACACTTTATGATTCCCTCCTTGAACCATCCCCATTCCTCCTCCACACCCAGCTCTACTCTATCCTTTACTCCCTCCCACTCCTCCTTCAGCTTCTTTTCGTACTCCTTCTCCTTTCCATTTTCATTCAAAGAGTTCACTCTAAGAACCTCCCTACCTTTTGTCCCTTTCCTCTTTTCCATCTATCCTCCACTCTCAACTTACCTTCCACCAGAAAATGATCTGATATTCCCCCACTCTCTCCCCTTAGCACATGTACATCCTTAACTCTTCCTATCATAATCCTATTTACCACTACATAATCCATTAGTACTCTATCTACCACCCTTCCCTCCACCACCCTCTCCCATGTGTACTTATGCTTGACTTTCTTCCGAAACACTGTATTTGCTATCATCAACTCTCTTTCTAGACACATTTCCACCATCAACTCTCCACTACAATTCTTTCCTGGAACTCCACATTTCCCAACCACTCCATCGATTGGACCATTTCCTACCCTAGCATTAAGGTCTTCCAGTACTATTACATTTACATTTCTTCCTAAATCCTCTATGCACTCATTTAAATCTATCAAAAAGGCCTCCCTTTCTTCTACACTCTTCTCACTGCCAGGCCCATATGCACTAACAAAGACCCACATCTCCTTTCCCAGTTTCATCTTCATCCACATTATCCTTGAGGAAACCTCCTTCCCCTCCACTACCCATTTACCTATCTCTTCACTTACTAGAATAGCCACCCCTTCCCTCCCTCGCCCTCTCTTCACTCCTGATAACCTCCCACTTACACTCCCAAACTTACACTCACCCTTCCCTTTCAACTTAGTTTCACTTAAAGCCAACACATCCATCTTTCTTCTCACAAACATACTACCTATCTCTTCCCTTTTACTCTCATCTGTACCACATCCACGCACATTAAAAGACCCAAACCTTAGGGTGCTGGTCCAAAAACTCCCAGACCCTCTTATGCCTTCTCTTTTTTGTTTAGGAATGTCCCCTGTGGGGCTACAAGGAGAAGGATGCCTAGTCCCAATCCCCATCCCTTTCTTCTCGCCTCTTACGATCCAAGTGGGAAGACTTGGTGGCAGTATTCTTTTCCCCCACCACAGAAAAAAGAAATACTCAGAGAAATGGTACAGGAGAGCAACAAGGGTTTGGGGGACAGCATAACGGAGGGACAGTCGTAGTATAAAAGTGTCATAATTTCTCTATGAACAGAGTTTTCCTCTATCATAGACAAAATGATGTGTGGCTCTGGTCCGTAGGAGCGCCCCATATAGACCCTAAAGTATCAACTGCATGCTACTTTGCCACAATAACAAGCAGCCAATACCCCAGTCTCTTGGCACAACAGATAAATTGACTGCATGACTTCCTCCCAGGACATGGTCGAGAGCCACAAGTCAGAGGAAGGAGATGTAATCAGTGGAGTGCTGCAAGGCTCAGTTCAGAGCCCTCTCCCTTTTCTATTTCATATGGGGGATATTGGCATAAGTGTGAGAGGTTCATCTCCTCTTTTGATGATGACACAAGTACAAGCTGCCCTGTAACAAGTTAAGAACTGTGCTACCTACAACAAGATCTTGATACAGTATATGCCTGGACCAAAAGAAGCAATATGACCTTTAACAAAGGGAAATTCTAAATGCTAGGGCATGGCTCAGATCACACTACACACTGGGGAAGGACAAGACATCATCCTACATCAATGCATCATGTCTGGGTGTCACCCTAAGTAAAGACTGCTCCTGCCAACAACATATCTTAGAGTGAAAAGGGCAAAAGGGATGGCTGGATGGGTTCTCAAGCCCTTTGTCACAAGGGAGCCACAAGTAATGCTGACCCTCTGGAATGCCCTAGTACAGCCCTAACTGGACTGCTGTAGCCAGTTGCAGTTGCCTCACAGGAGGAGCAACATGCATTGGAGGCAGTGCAGAGGTCCTATACTAGACAAACAGCAGAGCTGAAGGACCTTGACTACAGGAACCACTTGAGGGAACTGGAACAGAATAGATACAAGATCATCTATATCTGGAAGGTTCTGGAGCAACAAGTGCTTGCTCCTATGACCTTAGGACTCCTGCAGTCCACAACCAATGAGAGTACAGGGCATAAGTGCACCAGAAGGAGTCTATTATCCAGAGCCACAGCAAGAGTCAAGACATTGCTGGTGTCCAGTCTGGCACATGATGGGCCTTAAATCTTTTATGTACTGTCCAATGATATGAAGAACAATACTGACTGCCCTGTGGACAAAATAAAAGCTAGTTGGGATAAGTTCCTAAAATCTGTGCCAGATGAACCCCAGTACTGGACAACATCAGCAGATGTAGGACCTTCAACACCATAGAAGATCAAGAGGGCCTTTTGTATAAGGACCACCACAACTCTGAGGAAGGACTTCAAGACATAACCAAAGGAAAGAAAAACAAAAGATAAAGGTTGAATCAAGGCACGATATGGGCTGGTGCACCAGCAGTGTGTTTCCTTGGTCCCTCCATTGAGTGCAGCTGGTCAGAGTATGGGGAGCCCTCAGGTAAGAAAGCCCAGTAAAAACAAAACTTGAAAGAATTTACTTTGACCTTGTGGGCACTCATGCCCCTGACCAAGCGACCAAGCCATAAAAAAAAAAAAAAAAAAAAAACTGAATATATTTTAAATCTATGGTACTTTAGAATTGCACACCTACACAATATAGGAATACAAATATTAAATATTGATTTTGTAAATTTTAATATATCAATGAAATATCCATTTTTCTTGGCAGAAATCGATAACAAAAAATCTTGTTAAAACAAATACCCTACTGAATGGAGCTGCAATGATAGGTTTGAGATATCATGTCACCTGTCCAGTCCCATCAATGTCAGTTTGATGATGACATTGATGTTGTGTACCAGATGTTCTCCCACTCCAAGTGACATCGCCACGCTACATATTTTTAAAATGGTGCTACAGAGCTGAGTTTCATGTTTTACTTCAAGCTATGAAACTTCTCTACAACCCCCAGTCCATTCAGATGCCAAAAATGGCCATCAACATACCCGACGATGACCCTGATGACCTCTAGAATTCCAGGTATATTACTAAATGCAAGTTAGATCAGGGGTGTCAAACTCATGGCCTGCAAGGTGATAAGAGATTTTTCAACTTGAGTTACTATAATTATTATAACTGAGGAAAATGTAACTAATCTGTTAAGACAAGACATAATAACTTCTTTTCATTTTTATTTAATTTTATTATTAATATTTTTCTTATTTATTTCTAACATTTATGGCCCTTGAAACCATAACCAAGTGCATAATTGGCCCTCAAAAGGACATGAGTTTGATACCCCTGGGTTAGACAAAGAATATCATACTTTAATTTCTTCAACCTCTGCATCTATCAACGCAAAGATGGTGTTTCAAGCAATTGTCGCAGCTCCATTTGTAAGTGTATTACTTTAAGCAACTTTTTTCATTATTGATTTCTGCCAAGAAAAACATATTATGTTGATGTATAATAATTTACAAAATGGATAGTTAATTTTCTACTGCTAATCACATGGGTGTGCACTTCTAAAAATTTACCAGATTTATACCAAAGTCCCATTAATTCATTTGGTCATATAGAGAACCTCTCCTTCCCCCCCCCCCAAAATATCTTTACATGAGCAAAGTTGGGGTGAATATCCTTCATTTGATTATAGTGTAATGCCAAGATGGCATCATGGCCGCCCAAATATGTAGTGCCAAAATGACACCACTGTAACCAAATTATGTCCCCACTACCACCCCAACCTCAACCCCAAACGGCAACATACAACACATACAAAACACACAACATCAACATATTACAACACAACATTGACGGTATTAACACTAAAAAACATGAACTTGAACACTTTCTTAAACAACACAACATACACATTGTGATTTTACAAGAAACAAA
This sequence comes from Oratosquilla oratoria, assembly GCF_046742065.1. NCBI lineage: Eukaryota > Metazoa > Arthropoda > Malacostraca > Stomatopoda > Squillidae > Oratosquilla > Oratosquilla oratoria. The sequence continues at coordinate 8,638,493 of NC_134816.1, forward strand.
ACTAAGACACTCACACAAAACACCATCATTTCATAATTACACCACCATCAGACAAGACCGGACTGACGGCAATGGCGGTGGACTCATCACCCTGATCCACCACTCCATCTGTTTTGTGGACACAAGTGCCACAACCAAAATTCTCCTCCCTACCACAGATAACACAACAGAAACCCAATCCATTCGTATCCGCACAGGCAACAATTCAACACTGACAATAGTTAACATGTACATTCCCCCCATAGTTAACATTTCCCCCAATAGTTAACATGTACATTCCCCCCACCTTCAGACCTCAACTTAGCCAACTAACCTCAATCCCCAACCTGATCATGGGTGGTGACTTCAACGCCAAGTCGTCTGCCTGGTATGTCGACAACCCTGACACAGACAGAGGGCTTGATATACAGACTCAATTCGACTCATTGACTATCATGAACAACACGCATAATCATACACATATCCCATACCAAGCCCTCTACACTCCCTCCTCTCCTGATATCACCTTTTGCTCCCCCTGCCTAACCCCAACAACATCATGGAGAGTGGTCGGAACCCTTGGCTCTGACCACCTTCCAATCATCATCACCACCAAAACAAGATGCACCCCAGCTGGCCACAGACACACTTACACCAATTACAAGAGAGCTAACTGGGAAGCCTTTACTGAAGAGACAGAACAACATTTTGAAACACTTAACAGTACACCAATCACAAACATAAACAATGCTGTGCACGCTTTTAATACAATCATACAAAATGCAGACAAGAGATACATCCCTAGAGGCAACAGAAAATCACACAACCCCAACTTCACACCAGAAATCCAAGGCCTCATCAGACAACGTGACACACTTAATCACGATACCCCCACACCTATCCCTCAAAACATAGCAGACCAAATACAAACACTAAACACTGTGATTGCCAATAAAATACATGAACAAAAAACACAAAATTGGCAAAACTTTATCAATACACTTGATCACAAAACAAACACCAGCAAATTGTACAAAACACTCAACAGCATCACACTATCCAACACTAACACTACACGCTCTCACGCAGCAATAATCACAACAACAGATAATCTACCCTCAAACAGACAACAAGCAAACGCACTCATACGTCATTTTGCACAGACGAGCCATCTTACATCTCACCCTGACGACCGACGCACCATTCGACGTAAGAAAGCCTTCCCCACAGACTCAGACTATACACCCTTCATAGACAGTCAGACAAAACTCATAATGCATAATCTCAAGCACTCATCTGCCTGTGGCCCTGATAACATAAGCAACATCCACCTAAAACACATTGGACCACAAGGTATACACGCACTCACAAACATTGCAAACTACAGCTATTCACACAACACTATACCCGACATCTGGAAGCATGGTAAAATAATCACCATTCCAAAACCGAACAAAGACCCAACAATCCCAACATCGCACCGCCCAATCACACTTCTCTGCACCCCCTCTAAAGTCATTGAACGCCTAATACTTAAACTTGTCACACCATATATTCCCCTTGCTGACTCACAACACAGTTTTAGGCCACTACACTCCACAAACACTCTTCTGACAAACCTCACACAAAGAATTTTAGATGGCATCAATTCAGATAGGCCCCACCACAGAACACTTCTTATAACATTGGACATTAGTAAAGCTTTTGATGCTATCCCCCGCCACAACCTAACAAATAAAATATATAACACAGACATGCACAATAACACCAAAAGATGGCTGGCCAATTATCTGGCAGGCAGGAATGCTCATGTGTCATATAATGGCCAATCATCGCACATCAGAAACATTAAGAACGGAGTACCACAGGGCTCAGTTCTATCCCCCACATTATTTAATCTATACATGCATGACTTACCCACACCAGACACCTCAGAAATACAAATCTCTTCCTACGCAGACGACATAACAATCACATGCACACATCGTAACACAGACAAAGCTGCAGAAATAATCCAGCCTTACCTTGACACACTCAACACATGGTTCATCACAAACAGACTCAAAATAGCTCCAACCAAATCTACAGCAACACTTCTCACCAACTGGACAAAAGAACACAAATACATACCTCATCTCTACATCAACGACACTCTAATACCACACACAAACACACCGAAAATTCTTGGTGTAACATACGATACATCCATGTCTTTCAAACAACACCTCACAAACATAAAAAACAAATGCACACCTAGACTTAACGCACTTAAGTCAATCACTGGAACAACATTTGGACAAAACAAAGAAACTAATATAACAATATACAAACAATGCATACGCTCAGTGATGAATTATGCGAGTCCTGCATGGGCTCCTAATCTCAGTGAGACACACCACAACACCCTTCAAATCATACAAAACAAAGCCCTAAAAACAATTACAGGCTGCACAAATACAACACCTACAGACCATTTACACCATGAAACAAAAGTCCTCAAAGTCAAGGACCACCTCGACATGAGAGGCACACAAACACTTGCTGCAGCCACCACAAACACATCACACCCGCTACACTACATAGCAGAACACCCACACACACCAAGAAACATTAAAACTACACCCAAAGACCTTTATTACACACAGATACACTCTTCTCTTCCTCCACAACCACCAAATACCAGCCTCCGGAAACATATTCATAATCATATCACTCACCGCTCCATTAACACACTGAAAGACAACACACTGCTGCATGCCAGACCCCCTGATATCCACCCTTCTGAATCCTCTCTCCCACGAAAGGACAGAGTCCACTTGGCCAGACTGCGATGCGGTCACCACCCAGCACTTCTAAGCTACCAGAAGAGGCTGGACGACCGTGTTGTGAACAGCTGCCCAGGATGTAACACTTCACCCCATACCATACAACACATAATGGAAGACTGCATTATACACAATCATGCACGCAAACAACACAACATACACTCTATAAAGGATTTGTGGGAAAACCCAGTTTCGGCTGTGGCCTTCCTTGGGGAGACGGGACTGCTCGGACAGACAGTCTAGGGAACAACAACAACAACAACAATTATGTCCTGGTCTTACAATAGGACCACAGCATGTAGCCAAGACCTCACATTTAGACCTGACTTTACCTGTAATTAATAGGCTCAAACAACACCAAATCCAAGCTTTAAAAAAGAAAGTGAAGTGTGCTACTTGTAAGATAAATTGAGTATTATTTTAGTTGTACACACCTATGTGATATAGCATTAGAAAATTAAATATTTTGTAAATTATAATTCATACATACATATACCAAGTCTTTTTCCCCCTTACAAAGGAGACAGCCAAAAAGGAAAAGGCATAAAATCATTCCCACCCATTCCATCCCTGAATACACTCCACACCCCTCCACCCTCCCTCTCATCTTAGCACCTCCTGGATGACGGGTCATCCCAGCACCTTGTCCACTGCCCTGGGTCAGAAGCAGTGTCGCAAGACACAGCACATCCACAGCAAGGCCACTTCATTAAATCGGCGACCCCCCCCCCCTCTCCGTCTCCCCATGCATAAAAGGAGAGGACGGGGAGAAATCCCTTCGAGCTGTGTCAAATTTTGCTCACACATACTACCTCACCCCCAATCCCCCTGCCCATTCCACCTCACGCATCACAACATCATCCATATACAGACGCTCCTCAACTTACGTTTTAGTTACGTTCCGAACGGCCTAAATCACCCCTAAAACACCCCTAAATCATTAATTATACACATAACATTGTAAAATAATAACATTAATTTCAAATAAATTAAATTCAAGCAACATAAATTGAGATGGTGGAGGAGGAGGAGGCAAGGCACGTTCAGTCTGTCGTTTGTGCCATGTAAACAATGGACGCAGTGTCATGCGTATATCGTTTGAACTACGGAGAGCGCCCAAACTAAAAATTCACTCAATTTTTTTTTTACAATTTTTTTTTTACAGTCAGTTCAAACGTAAAATCGAAAAAACGTAAAACGAATGAACGTAAGTAGAGGAGCATCTGTACAACCATTCACCCGTCTTCTGTCCTCTCCCATCCTTCCTCAACAGACATTCCCCTCTTCCCCAAAGCCCCTTTCACCCCATCCATCCACCTGATCCTAGGACGTCCCTTCATGTTCACTCCATCCACATCTGCCTTCCATACCTCTTTTACTAGTCTTTCTTCACTCATTCTTTCCGTGTGTCCAAACCATCCTAATACTCTTTCATCAACCCTATCTCCCAACTCCCTTTCCACCCCTGTTCTCCTCTTCACCTCCTCATTTCTCACTCTATCCAGCCCCTGTCATACTTCTCAGACACCTCATCTCATACACATTCAAACTCTTTCTCTCGTCCTCTCTTATGTTCCATGTTTCTGCCCCATACAGTGCTGTTGGCACAATCACTCCTTCATACAGTCTCCTCTTAGCATCCATTCCCAATGTCTATTCCTCATTACACTTTTTAATCCACCAAGGCATTTACTCTCTTCTCTCAATCTACATTCTACCTCCACCTTTGCACCCAAGTATCTAAAACTATCCACTTCCTCCAGTCGCTCTCCCTTAATGCTCACTTCCAGTCTACTGCCATTTTCACCCCTTGTACATCTCATCACCTTACTTTTACCCACATTTATCTTCAGCTTTCTTCTATCACATACTCTCCCAAACTCTGTCACCAACTTCATCAATCCCTCCTCCGATCCTGCCACAAGCGCAGTGTCATCCGCAAACAACAGCTGGCTCACCTCCCACTTTTCTCCATTTTCTTTAACCATCTCCAATCCCTGACCCACTACCCTTGCATTTACCTCTCGCACCACCCCATCCATGTATAAGTTGAACAGCCAGGGCGACATAACGCATCCTTGACGAAGTCCCACCTTTACCTCGAACCACTAATCCTGACACAAGCTCTACTACCCTCATAGAAACTCTTGACAGCTCCTAGAAGCTTTCCTCCTATCCTGTATATCCGCAAAACCTCCCACATTGCCTTTCTATCTACCCTGTCATAAGCCTTTTCCAGATCCATAAAAGCCCAAAAAACATCCTTCCCCTTTCCTATAGCTTTCTCACATATCTGTATTACCACAAAAATCTGATATACACAACCTCAACATGAACATAACATTCAATTTTCTTGGCAGAAATAATATACAAAAAACTTTGCTACAAGCAAATTTACTAAAGAATGAAGCTGCTAGGATACGGTATGGATGCAATGCCAGTCCAGTCACTATCAGACAACAGCTTTCACATTGTGGACTGGGCATTCTTCAACTCCAGGTGATGTTAATAAGTGCTGTTTCAAAGACAATACGGCTTCCTTGGACTTTATGAGGGAATACGGGGTTCTGCCATTGTCTGTTAATTGCTCGAAGTACAATAATAATCAGGCTGTCTGCATCCATGATGACGACGATCTTTAGAACTTGAGGTGCTGAAATACTAAACGTTGATTAAGTTACGTAGGTTAGGTTAGAATAGACTAATTTATCATCCTTTCATTTCTTTGACCTTGGCACCTATCAAAACAAACATGGCGTATCATTCAACTGCCACAACTGTTTGTTAGAAAATCGGTTTTAACAACTTTGTCATTGATTTCCGCCTAGATAATTGCATATTACATTGATCTATTATAATTTACAAAATTAATAATTAATTTTCTATTGCTATATCACGTAGGTGTGCACAACTAATATTTTACCATAAATTGGGCCAAACATACCAAAAATAAGGTTGGCTACATCTGGAAGCGCAATCAAATGACTATGAAGTACAATTCTACAACAGCTATTAGAACTGGATTATCATTATTCTTTGCTAGACTTTTGCATAATCCAACTTGTCATTGCACTTAGCTGAAACAACACAGACTTTCAAAAAATGAGTAATTAAATTAACTGGGCGAAGTAAGCCACGGCTATGCCACCTGTGCAATTAATGTAAAAATAAAGTGGTCACCACATAATTATAGAGTAGTTTTCACTCTGTACCCTCTGGCTCTGTGATACATGGAAAATGTAATGATGTAAAAACAATGTGTACTTGGGACTCAGGTTTTTATTTATCACCCAGTGTAGTTGAGGTGAGGAGATAGTTCATATGAATGAATTTGGAAGATTGTTCACTAGGGATCACGGGTGGGGGGGGCGGGGAGGTCTAATGATATTCTATACATGACCCAACCTATTTTAGATCTATCGTGTGGTGGAATTACCGTGATAATACTCAGGAATCAAAACACCAAACAAATTTGTCTGCTCTCTGAAATTGTACGTAACGTACTGCTCACATACAATAATCCTCAAAATTACCTGCTCGTCACAACTCAGGTGTTTGTTTTTTCTGTACAGTTTTTCTATCGCTTGCGTATGCTGTAAATTTCTGTAAACAAGAACATATCAAGCGCTAAACAGCTATTATGACGTTTTCCGGGAGCACGTTTCTCGCTAATTCAGTCAATCAATCAGCCATCAAATGTTGAGGTTTGGATTTATTGGCAATAAGATATATAAATAGAATGCATGAAATTGCGAGGATAAAGCAATAAAGCATATGAAACATATTTCCATTGTGTGTTTGTGGTACAATTGGAAGCATGTGTCGTGGGTTTGGTTCGGTAAGGACAAGCCAGGGAAAGGAGACTCACAATAACACTAACTCTAAGATTTAATGGTTAATATGCTCGGAGGTAACGGACGAGGTCTCGTTGGGAGAAGGATCCGCAGTGAAGGCCTCATCAAGCGTCGTGGCTGTGGGCGAAGAGCCACAGGAGGGCATGAGGCGACTTGCTGGATGGAACTTGTCTCGAGGCGTCTTGCTAGGGAGAACTGGTTCCGAGGCGGCTTGCTGGAGAGAACTGCTGCTTGGAGTTGAGCCTGGGAGAGAACTGAGCTTGGAGTTGAGCCCGGGAGAGAAGTCCGGAGACAAGTCGACTTGCCAATTAAGACCACCCGCTCGTGCGGGATCGGTTTTTGTGGAAGGGGAAGAATGTCTGTAAGAAAATGAAAAGATAGTAGTGTATAAAAGAGGGCTTTTGCCACCGGGCGATTGAGCGAGCGATTAGGGGCGGTTGGTGGTCGTGGCTCAGGAGAAATGGGCAGGGAACTCGGACGGCGGCGCCGACGGCCGGGATTAGAATCACCAAAAGTTGAGAAAATGGTAGGAGGTGTAGTAGTAGAGAAAGGTGGAAAAACGGAAAAATCTTTAGTGGGAGGTAAACTGAAATGAGAAGATGTAGTATAAAAGAAAGTTAGAAAGGAAACGAATTTTAGTCGAAGAAAAAGTACGTGTAGATGTTTGTGCGTGGGATGGGTTATGTTCGTGAGAGGTATGTGTATGTATCTTACGGGAAGTGAGTAGAGTTCACTACCCGCGTGTAGAGAGCGCGTTCATGATTAGCCCCAGGTTTAGGCATGAGTGTTCCTGTTTAGCCCCAGGTTGGGCTTGAGCGATGAGCGAGCGATGCCCGAAGCGTAGTCAGGAGAGTGGATGCAATGGCGGTGCGAGGGTGGGTGGGTGGGCAGGCGGGCAGGTGTTGTTTTATCTTTCTCCTTCCAAGCATAACTCTGAAAGTAGAGAATTACGTGACTTATGTCTTTTACAATTGTTGTCATGTGGTCTATATTAACGACATGCCAGGTGCGGTGAACTGTAAATCATTGCTCTATGCCAGCGTTTCTCAACCTTTTTATCCTTGCGTAACCTTTAAAATAAACTGCATGTCTCTAGGAACCCCTGCGAAAAAAACACATATACCATATCTTTCTAATTTTATTTTCATCGTAATAATAGGTTAGATAACCTAGAATAACCAAGAATATGTCGTGCGTATTTGATTATATTACGTTCATGAAATTAAATAAAAAATCAAAAGTGCATAAGCTTATCTCACTTGTTCTCGCGAAACCCTTAGGGACCTTTTGCGGAACCTTAGGGTTCCGGGGAACCCTGGTTAAGAAACGCTGCTCTACGCAGATGATTCCGCACTAATTGTCTCAGGTAGGGACCCAGATGAAGTAGAGGAGGCCCTGAGTGTTGAATTGTCATCAGTCTAGGACTGGCTCATAGATAACAAGCTGTCTTTACACCTTGGTAAGACAGAAAGTATTGTCTTCGCATCAAAACCCAACCTCAGGAAACACCGCGGTGTACAGGTCAGATGTGGGAATAATGTCTTGGAATCAAAACAAGAGATAACTTATCTTGGAATACCCTTAGATCAGTCCCTCTCAGGGAATGCCTTAACGGATAAGATTGTATCCAAGTGTTCACATATAGTTAAATTTTTGTACAGAAAAGCCAGAAATTTTGATCTGGAAACAAAGAAACTTTTGGTCTCAGCCCTGATACAACATCACTTTGATTACGCTTGTAGCTTTTGGTACAGTAGTCTGAGCAGAAAAAAAAACAGCCTCGGCTATAGGTTGCTCAAAATAAGATCATTAGATTCATACTAAATTTACCTCAACGTAGTCATATTGGTATAGAAGAATTTAACAAAGTAGGAATGTTACCTGTAAAATATCGTGTCCAGCAGCTGAAACTAAATCATGTTTTGTGGTAATTGTTGTTACGGGAATTGCATTGTTTACTTGAGCTACGGCAATTTCCCGAAAGCTTGTTTAATTTTCGAATCGGGAACCTTTCCTGTAACTTTGTACCACACTATCGTAATTTTAATTAATATATTATTAAACTCCCCTCCCTCTTTATTATTTTTTAAGCCTATGTTGTAATTTCGATTAACAAATCGGGAACTTTGTGAACTTACTTAAAGTATTAGTTGTCCCGTGGCTTCGAAGTCGTTTTACGAGCTCGTAAGAATTCCAGCCGAACGAGACTACGTTTAGTAAACTGAACGTCAGACAAGCTTCAACTCTGGTACCAGAAGGACAAATAAACTTCGGCAAGGGAATTCTTTGGTTAGATCGAAACCTCAAGAATAAACTTTCAGTTCCGACGATTGTTAGAGAACTCAACCAGGTAAGTTCTCTAACGTTCTCAGTTTGAAGTAACTTAATTGCAACAGTTTATAATGTCGTTCATAATTCTGCTTCTTCATATGTGAGCTGTAATTTTACGTTATCTGCTGAGAACCGAACCCGGAACAATCAAGGGTCTTTTATTGTAACTCATGTAGGTTCCTTCACCAAAAACAACTTTCACTTCACAGGTGTTCAACTATGGAACTCACTACCTATGTCTATTAAGCAGTCAGATGTCTCAGGTATGGTCCGAGAACAGTTATGGTCTGATCATAATACAAGCCTGGTGAATTAGGATACCAGGCAATAAGGTAATTGGACCTTTCCCTCAAGCTTCTTGTTGTTTTACTCGTACGAGTACGGGTCCCCTGCACCCTACTTCTGGTGCTTCAGATCATAATGGACTACTTCCTGGTGCTCAAATTAATGTGTGATTGCCCACTCCGTCCTGAGGTACAGGTAAATATTGTAATTAATCAATAGGTGACCCAAACTGCCATGTAGCATTCACTATAATAACATGTTGATATTGTTGATGGTCTGCTACTTTCTATCCCGTGGTACTCGATATTTACTCTTACCCCGGGATGGACTCCCCCTTTATTGTCCTACACTTGCTGCTACAGCAGTAGGATAATGTAGTATATCACTAATGGTACTATACTGATCTGATACACACTCATACTGTTTTGGTGCTTGTGATGGTGCTCAATTTTTGGTCTCAATACCCTATGTGTTACGTACATTTAAGTAGTACTAGCAAATCTATAATAATGTTTATTTGTTATATGTGTATTGATTGGTATTACTCATGACTGTCTCTGGTCCCCTTAACCCCTACGTATAATGTCTGTGTAACTTAGTGTAGAAAAACAATCTAATGAGGACCACAATGGAAATAAGCTTACGTCCTTTTTTGTGTTATCCTCGGCAATTGTAATTGTTATTTCGAACTATGTGTTCTTTTCATTATCTGCATTATCACGAAATCTAAAACCAAAGTCCGCACAACCTACATATTCGATCTTCAGTATGCTGATGATGCAGCATACCCCCCAACACAGCAAGCACTCCAGAGAAACATTACAGCCACCAATGATGCATACCGAGCAGGAGGTATGCTGGTCAATGCGGACAAGACTGAGGTACTTCAGTACCTATTCGAACCCCAACGGTGTAACCCCAACATACTCTCCAGGTTTACGGTGGAAGGGGAAGAATTAAAAAACGCGGATGTCTTCAAGTATCTTGGTAGTATTCTCTCTTCTACCTGCGAGCTTGAACCGGAGATTCAGAACCGCATTCACCAGGTAGTGCGGCGGTTTAGCTAGGAAATTTCAACATACAGTATTGTGCACTTTTTGATAAAAGTACCAATTTTGGCACAGAGGTAGACCGATATATTATAAACAAATTTGGATGTGGAGCCATCGGCCAACTGCCCCCTGGCGGCCGTGGGGGCCATTTTCCAAAATGGCCGCCAGCGGACACCCGAAAAACGAAAGAAGTTAGATAAAGTTTGCTGCTGAAGGTTTTAGTGAATGGTTTTTAATCAAAACATGCCAGATAGTTATTAAGTCATATTTTAGGAGATGCTCCTACATGAATTTACATATTTATGCTAATTATAATTACAGATCATCTGTAATTACAGATGAAATGGCGACTAGAATCTCATGATCGTGTAGGTACCGATTCGAATTTGATGAACAATGCTGACAAACATCAATTAAAACATCGACCATAATCCAAGTTCCACCACCTCAAAACAGTCATTCCATGGGACTGCTATTTCCCTCGTGCAACACCCTGCGTTCCATGGGGCCGGCGTTGACCGCGGCATCACTATCCTCGGAGGGTCGAACGAAAGAGGCTTCAAAGCAGTTGACCGTTTGCCACACTACTATACAGATGTCCCATCCGTCACCGGCAGCATCAAGAACACACAGATACCGGATACCAACGTGACATCCCTGAGCGGCAACAGCGGCCTCAAGCAATATGTTGAAAGAGAGCATCTCTGGCTACAACACATCCAAGTTGCCCTACAAGAAAGTTCTCCGTTAGAGAACATTACATGGGCTGCATACCACGCAAGTCAGCAGTCCATGCCCGCCAGTCGGACCATCTGCCCCACCGCACTACTCCCACTCTTCCTGGAAAGTGCCCATACCGTGGCAATGATCAAGCACTCCATGGATGTCGTAAGGAACGCAGTGGAACATCTTAACCCTAGCCAGATTCCAGTGGTCACATTCGACCAACCGCTTTTTGCTTTGGCAAAGCAAATCCAGTGGAAGTGGCCACAGGAATATGGTGAAGAGAAGTTCGTCATCCTCTTTGGAGGTCTTCATATCGAGATGGCAGCGCTGAAGACCGTTGGTGACTGGTTGCAAGGGAGCGGATGGGTGCAAGCACTGGTTCAGGCAAAGATCACCAGTGCCGGGACAGCGGATTCCTTCCTGCGGGCATCACATGTCAGTCGAACCAGGCGAGCGCATCAAGTGACAGCAGCAGCCCTCTTCACACTGCAGCAGCACGCCTACAACCACTACATTGACCAGCTGGATGACGCCGGGACCGAGCAGCTGGAGTTTGCTGACTGGTGCCAGCAAAAGGCGGAGACTTGCCCCCAGTTCCACTACTGGGCAACTGTACTGCAACTGGAACTGACGGTCCTGGTGTACGTGCGTTCTCTACGCCAAGCGTCGTTTGCGATGTACGTCGATGCCCTCAGAGAACTAGCTGTGTGGTTCCATGCCCTGGATCACACCAACTACGCGCGCTGGATTCCTGTGCATCTGCGAGACATGGTGGAACTGCCGACGACACACCCTGAAATAGCCGAGGAATTCCGAGCTGGGAATTTCACCGTCCAGAAGACGAACAGGCCGTTCTCCGCCATCCCTGTCGATCAGGCCCACGAGCAGAACAATGCAGCCATCAAAGGAGACGGAGGCGCAGTAGGCCTGACTGACAATCCCAGCGCACTACGACGGTGGATGGTGGCAGGACCAGAGGTTGCCAGGCTCATCGAAGAGTTCCAGGACTCAAAGCAAGACCGGTCACAAGACACAAAGCATCATGACCAGTCATCGAGTGTGCAGACTGCTTTCCTAAAAGACGTACAGTCAATGATCAAAGTGATGGAAGACTTTGGGAATCCATTTGAGGAGGATAGTCAAAATCTGCTGGTACTCGATACCAAGGAGATCGCGCCACCTGGAGCTGTAGACGCCCTCCGTCGTGCACATAAATTGGGACAGGAGCAGTTTGACAAATTCGTCAGAGAACGCCTGGTGGAGAGAACGAAACCCATAGAAGATGCCATCCACAGAAACAAGCTCAAAATATTCGGTCAGCCTGCTACAAAAACTCAGGCAAAGGGCAAGCAGCAAATGAAATCCCTCAAGAACGACGTGGACCTCTTCTCTCGTCTGTATATCGGGTGCCAGAACCGGGATGGGAATCTAGATGAATTCTTCCAACATGAAAACCAAGCCTGCCCGCCTGCACTATCGGACGGCGGTGGCATCCGGCTTGGTGTAAAGAGTGATCTTCTTACTTGTCTAGAAGACTTCAGTCAGCCCCGTTCTGAGGTTCCTCCAACCAGCTGCATTGTCCTAGATGGAGTAGTCATCATCCAGTTACTGAAGCCTGCTACAGCAAAAACCTTCAACGAGTATGCCAAGCAAGTCTTTGTGCCTTACATACTCTCAAAACTTCATCAATCCACGCGACTGGACCTGGTGTGGGACCGCTACATTACAGACTCGTTGAAGGGTACGGCAAGAGCCAAGCGGGGAAAAGGGGTTAGAACACGAGTGGTGGGTAGTGCAACTATACCCGGGGACTGGGCCAGCTTCCTCAGAGTCGACGAGAACAAGACCGAGTTGTTCAACTTCCTCTCTGGCGTCCTCTACGACTCACTCCAGCTTGCAGACAAGGAGCTCGTCATCACTAAAGGAGATGATGTCTTTAGAAAGCCACCGCATCTGGATACTTCAGCCCTGGCTCCTTGCAACCACGAGGAGGCCGACAGCCGCATGATGTTGCATGCCGCCCACGCTGCTCACAATGGCCACAAGAAGATCCTTATCCGCACAGTTGACACTGATGTGGTTGTCCTGGCAGTGGCTCTGGCACGCACCCAGAATGAAGAAACAGAAGTGTGGGTGTCCTTCGGCACGGGGAAGACTTTCCGATTCTTGGCAGCCCATGAGATTGCTCGGGCTCTGGGTCCTGAAAAAGCTCAGGCACTACCGATGTTTCATGCTTTGACGGGCTGCGACACGGTCTCCAGCTTCGCCGGACATGGAAAGAGGACAGCATGGGCAGTTTGGACAGCTCTACCTGAGCTGACCCAGACACTCACTCTTCTCTCAACTGCACCGGATCATATTAATGAAGACGCCATGCACACCATTGAGAGGTTCATCATACTGCTTTACGACAGAACAAGCACCACAAGCGATATCGACAAGGCACGTCGCAAATTGTTTGCAAAGAAAAGCAACGTCCAGCTGATTCCACCGACAAGGGCAGCCCTGGAGCAGCACGTCCGACGAGCAGTGTACCAGGGCGGACATGTCTGGGGTCAGGCCCTGGTTCCTTCACCAACACTGCCATCACCAAACGACTGGGGTTGGAACAAGACCAGCGGCGTGTATGAACCTTTGTGGACAACGCTACCCGAAGCATCCAAGATCTGTAGGGAGCTCGTCTCTTGCAAATGCAAGGAGGGCTGCGTGAAAAAGTGCAAGTGCAAGAAGGCCAGTCTGCAATGCACACCACTGTGTGCTTGCGACGGGGAGTGCTCTCAGAACTGAAGTCGCATGAAGACGAAGGTTCTGAACTTTGCATAACTTACGTAACTTTGGCAGTATACTGGAACTGTATAACAGTGAACTTTTCGGCATTACTGATGCGTTAATTAACATGATAATTATATGCAGTAGTGTTAGTAATGTTAGTATTTGATGTTTGATTATGGGTTTGCCTGTCGCCATTTCATCTGTAATTAGCATAAATATGTAAATTAATATAGGAGAATCTCCTAAAATATGACTTAATAACTATCTGGCATGTTTTGATTAAAAACCATTCAATAAACATTCACTAAAACCTTCAGCAGCAAACTTAATCTAACTTCTTTCGTTTTTCGGGTGTCCGCTGGCGGCCATTTTGGAAAATGGCCCCCACGGCCGCCAGGGGGCAGTTGGCCGATGGCTCCACATCCAAATTTGTTTATAATATATCGGTCTACCTCTGTGCCAAAATTGGTACTTTTATCAAAAAGTGCACAATGTGTTAGCTAATCCGCTGCACTAAGGCCACAATAAGCTTCGGCAAGCTCAGGGAGAGGGTATATACAAACCGAGATCTGACTGTTAAAACCAAAGTCAAAGTGTATGTTGCCATCTGTCTTCCCATTCTACTGTACGGCAGTGAGTCCTGGACGCTTTACAGTAAACAAGTCCGCAGACTGGAGGCCTTCCACATCCGCTGTCTACAGTGCATTTTAGGCATCACTTGGCGTAACCGTGTACCACACGTCGACATTCTTCAAACTGCTAACACCACCAGCATAGAGTCAATGATAATCACCCGCCAGTTGCGCTGGGTTGGACATGTCATACGAATGCCAGAAAACCGTCTCCCTCGACAGGTTCTCTATGGTGAACTGAGAGATGGGACCCGTGCGACTGGTGGACAGAAGAAGAGGTTCAAAGACCAGCTGAAACGAAACCTTAAAAAATGCGATATAGAACCAAACCAACTGGAAACCCTTGCCTCGGACCGATGTACCTGGCGCTTAACCATCAAGCAAGCAGCTGAGACTTTCGAGGAAAAACGCACAGCTACCAGAAACCTCCAGCGAACCCGCAGGCATGAGTACCAGGCCCAAAACCCTCTTCCACCTGGGGACGGTATCCCATGTCCAACATGTGGAAAGCGCTGCGCCTCAGAGTTTGGCTTGAGGAGCCATCGGCGCATACATCAGTGACATCGATAATGATCTTACCAATGTTTTACTTTATAAACTTTCAAGAGAGAGAGGACGTCTTCGTCGTCAACGACGGACTGCCTTAACTAACTATTATTATTATTATTATTATTATTATTATTATTATTATTATTATTATTATTATTATTATTATTATTATTATTATTATTATTATTATTATTATTATTATTATTATTATTATTATTATTATTATTATTATTATTATTATTATTATTATTATTATTATTATTATTATTATTATTATTATTATTATATTATTATTATTATTATTATTATTATTATTATTATTATTATTATTATTATTATGATTATTATTATTATTTTATTATTATTATTAATATGATTATTATGATTATTATTATTATTATTATTATTATTATTATTATTATTATTATTATTATTATTATCATTATTATTATCATTATTATTATCATTATTATTATTATTATTATTATTATTATTATTATTATTATTATTATTATTATTATTATTATTATTATTATTATTATTATTATTATTATTATTATTATTATTATTATTATTACTATTATCATTAGTATCATTATCATTATTATCACTATTATCATTGTTATCATTATTATCATTATTATCATTGTTATCATTATCATTGTTATCATTGTTATCGTTATTATTATCATTATCATTATTATCATTATCATCATCATTATCATTATTACCATTATCATTATTACCATTATCAATATTATCATCATTATCATTATCATTATTATTATCATTAATATCATTATCATCATTATCATTATTATCATTATTATCATTATTATTATTATTATCATTATCATTATCATAATTATCATCATTATCATCAGCATCATTATCATCATTATTATCATTATTATCATCATTATCATCATTATTATCATCATTATTATCATCCTTATTATCATCATCATTATCATCATTATTATCATCATTATCATCATTATTATCATCATCATCATTATTATCATCATCATTATTATCATCATCATTATCATCATCATTATCATCATCATCATTATTATCATCATTATCATCATTATCTTCATTATTATCATCATAATTATTATCATCATTATTATCATTATCATTATCATCATCATTATCATTATTATCATTATCATCATTATTATCATCATCATTATTATCATCATCATTGTTATCATCATTATTATCATCATAATTATCATCATTATCATCATTATCATCATCATTATCATCATTTTCATCATCATTATCATTATTATTGGCATTATTATCGTCATTATTATCATTATTATCATTATTATCATCATCATTATCATCATCATTATTATCATCATTATTATCATCATTATCATCATCATTATCATCATCATCATAATTATCATCATAATTATCATCATCATTATCATCATCATTATCATCATCATTATCATTATCATCGTCATTATTACCATTAGTATCATCATTATTATCATTATTATTATCATCATCATTATCATCATCATTATCATTATCATTATTATCGTCATTATTATCGTCATTATCGTCATTATTATCGTCATTATTAACAACATTATTATCATCATTATTATCACTATTATTATAATTATTATTATCATTATTATTATGTACTATTGTATTAATTATTCGTCTGTCGACTCTTATGCTGCGTAGTCCTTGCGGTCCTTCTCGGTCCTGCCGACGTGGTTTGTTACTTCTTCGGCCGTCGCGTCCTATTCATTCAGTACAGGTCATCCTTCATCGTTATCTAAGCTGGAGGAGGTATCAGTCCTTGGCAGTAGGTTTACTATGACGCATTATCGCCATATGTCAAAACATGCAGGTAAGTACAACTATACAAAACCAGTCTGTATCATTTGGGGGAGCGGCACTTGTATGAGGCGTCCCAGTTGGTACGAGGTGAGCGTCCTTGTCAGTCTGTGGATCAGTTCCCCCGTCGAGGTCCTGGCATTTACTATGACTTAGTAAGATTCATTGCAGAGAAAGTCTCCTCTTATATGTTTACACCATCTTGACATTTCTCACTGTTGTAGTTACCTCCAACAAGTTCCATATCCTTTCCAAGTAAATGAATCCTAAATCTGGTCATAACAAACACCCATTTGTCGAAATCATGAAAAAAAAACAGCTCGTCCTGGTTTAATCTGTAA
Source organism: Oratosquilla oratoria (assembly GCF_046742065.1). Taxonomy (NCBI): domain Eukaryota; kingdom Metazoa; phylum Arthropoda; class Malacostraca; order Stomatopoda; family Squillidae; genus Oratosquilla; species Oratosquilla oratoria. Next base: position 8,655,708 of record NC_134816.1, read on the forward strand.
GTCAGTATGTATGACACGTTGTATTTCTGCTTTATCATTCCATTCAACCTGGGCAAAGACCGACAAGAAACAAAAAGCCATCTCTGAAACTGATAAAGGCCTCTTTTGCTACCACTGACTTTCACTGATTTAGCTGTCATTAACATTTTGTCCAGTACCTCATTCTGTTTCTCTAAACTAACCCAATAAGCATTTTTTTCTTGTCATGAAGAACTCTAGAGCTGAAAATATCAAACCATGAGTCAACAAGCTTTATAATATAACTTCTGTTTCCCAGTGCTTGCCTTTAAAAACCCCTTTCTGACCAAAATAAGTTAAAGCCTTTGCTATAGTCTCGGAAAGTAGCTGACCAGCTATCCTCATATTCATGCGTTGGACACCACTTACATAGATATGCTTTTCTGTCAAACGGTGTATCAGCTATCGCTTACACTCCCCTGAATTACTTCTCTGACACACCCACTGTATACATGCTCTCCTTCCTCTAGCTCAAATCCAGAATGAAGAAAATTATTTTTTATATTTTACCAGATGTGGTGCATCGGCAAACACAGCAAACACATGAATTTCTCTGTCGGGTGCAGCTGAATTTTTTTTTATTTTTTGAAGGAGGAATTGTTAGTTCCTATACCAAAGTTATTCTAGAGGTTCATATTTGTAGGACCAAGATCATTAGCTATGACAACAACTGGAAAACCAGCTGCCTCTACTCTTATCATCAAATCAAACAATAGTTCTTTTGTTAATCTAGCATCACATTTATAATGAATTTGCTGTTTCCATGATGATATTAGTTCTCTTATGATACATTGGACATGTGACTTTGGTTCATATAGTGTGTCTGTACATTTGTCATGGGACCAAACTCGTGCAACACTACATTCATCAAATGACATAACGCATAGTCGCACTTGTTCATCTATTGACTTAGCTTTGTGTTTTAGTAGGCGTAGAACTTTGTGCAAGACTCCTGGCTCAACAGGGATTTTCAATGACCATTGATTTAATGTGATAACTGATGGATATGGAAAGTTGCAATTTTCACGCAAGTAGCGATAGATTTTTCACATAAATTGCGCAAAGTTAGTGTTTGGTTAATATAATCTTTAGACCCACCTGAGATGGTGAAAAACAGGCTTATTTTTTTTCTAGTTGCTGCATTAGCCTGAACATGAGCATGTGTTAGCTCAGGATTGGTGCTGTATCCATGACCTCCAAGTGATATCATCAGCCAGGAATTTCCGGTGATCTGTCAAAATTGGTTAGACCTCCTGTGCTTCGATCTTGCCTCAATCCGTATATGTGGAAATATGGAGTCTAGGTAAAGTCACTGTCTTGTGTGCTAGTTATCACACAGGTGTGGTCCTTCACTGGGATGTCTGTGTTGTTTATCTTAAGAGGAGTGTTCGTGATTGTTCTGTTGGTTTTCCTCCAGTGAAAATATACAGCTTTGCATTTCGACGCGTTGGTCTTCAATCTACCACTGTTGCTCCCTATGGGGATACTTCGTCAAGTCCTGTCATTTTACGTGTCAAATCGTGGGGAACTGACTCAGGCGGTCCCCGCAACACATTCAAATTGAGGCGCGCGGGGCACTTGATTCGCGCCACTGTGTCACACCCACCCACCCACACTTTTTTTTTTTTTTTTTTTTTTAGGGGGGGGGGGGCTAGTACCCGCTCGGACCCCAACCTTCCAGGTAGTCCAGAACTGTTTATATAAACAGTTTGTTGTCATTCGATGCCACTGTTCTCAACGACGGCGCCCTGATTTCAGGGGAGAGGGGCATCCCTCAACCTCAGGCAGCTATGGGAGGAGGGTGTGTCTCCAAGAAGCTGAGGGTTGTCTCAAAAGGGGAGACGGTGAGGTGCCACGCCACCTCTGCCGCGGTGTGTGGCGGGCTGAGCCCTAGGCAAAGAATGGCCGTTGCTCTACATTCTAGCAGGTACTGGTGGAGGGACTGTTGCACCTCGGCCCCACAGAAATTATAGTGTTCGTGATTGTCTTTTCCTGCGCCACACTTGCCACCCACAACGATATCCTAGGTGGATCCTGTGGACGGTAGATTCCGCCTTTCTACCCTTCTACCCTTGTACTTAGTGACGAGGTTGTGCCACAGCGCTGATTCCGAAGTATGAGGTTTGGTGCTGTGGTTGACCCTGGCCATTAATCTGGCCGTCTTGATGGTGACGCCCTTGGTTTGTGTGATCATGGGAGCCAGGGGCAGTGTGATTTTGCCGAACCTCGTCCTTCCTTAGCAGCATCAACCGCAATAGTGTTCCCTGGAATCCTGGTGTGACTGGGGATTCAGTGAAATGTTGCAGACTTTTCATGCTGGTCCAAAAGGTACAGCGAGTGCTGGATTGATGTTGTTAAGTGGACGTTATCCGTTGTCTTCGGGGACCGAATGATGTCAATAGCACTCCTTGAGTTTGTGTGGATCATGACTGCCGCCTGCCCAGCAGAGAGGACGTGGTCTAGGGCCTTGGAGAAGGCAGCAAACTCCGTCTGAAGAGTAGAGCTTCCGTCACTCACCATAGTGCGGTCACCCCATCGGCAATTGTAAAAGCCGCTCCACACCTTCCCGTGAAGGGGTCCACAGAGCCGTCCGTGTAGTACAAGCTCGCTGTGTGATTCACCATGGTCTTGGATCACGTGTTGGACTCATGATGTACAATTATTAACCTCCTGGATGAGAACTCAGAGCTCGTATGACCGATCTTACACGCACACACACACCCAACTCCCCGCCCATGAGAGTTGGAATAACAACCCTCGGCGCAGCGATACTGAAATCATTTCAGCCCAGGGCGGGATTCGATTCCGGACCGCCGTAGCGGCAGGCGAGAGCTCTAACCACCGCGCCACGAGTGTGTGTGTGTGTGTGTGTGTGTGTGTGTGTGTGTGTGTGTGTGTGTGTGTGTGTGTGTGTGTGTGTGTGTGTGTGTGTGTGTGTGTGTGTGTCTTGGACCTCGTGTTGGACTCGTGATCGAAAGCTATTTCCCTCCCGGAAGAGAGCTCAGAGCTCATATGTGACCGAGCTATGGGTAATGCTGTGACCCTACACACACACACACATCCATCTCCCCGCCCACGAGAGTTGGAGTAACGACTCGCAGCGCATCGATACTGATATTATTTCAGCCCTGGGCGGGATTCGAACACGGACAGTGTGTGTGTGTGTGTGTGTGTGTGTGTGTGTGTGTGTGTGTGTGTGTGTGTGTGTGTGTGTGTGTGTGTGTGTGTGTGTGTGTGTGTGTGTGTGTGTGTGTGTGTGTGTGTGTGTGTGTGTGTGTGTGTGTGTGTGTGTGTGTACTTACCTAGTTGTATTTTACGGGACGGGAGCTATGATCGTGTGTGTGTATTTACCTAGTTGTACTTACCTAGTTGTATTTTACGGGAAGGGGAGCTAAGCTCGTGATGTTCCGTTTTCATATCTCGTTTTATCTAAAATATTTTTAAATTCATGAATTGTTTTTGTACACACCAACTTTTCGTCCAACTTGTTCCAGATGTCTATTACTCTGTGGGGAAAGCTGTTCTTTTTCAGGTCCCTTCTATAACTGTCTTTCTTAATTTTCTTTCCGTGTCCTCTTGTATTTCTACTATCCTATTTTATTAGATCCTCTCTATCAATAGTTTCTATGCCTTTCATGATTCAAAAAATAGTTATCAAGTCTCCTCTCTCTCTTCTTTGTTCTAATGTCTGTAGTTCAAGTTTTGTTAGTCTCTCCTCGTATAATAGTTCTGAGAGTGTTGGTGCTAGTTTTGTAATTGCTCTTTGTATTCTTTCAAGTTTTGTTATACATTTTTTGTACTTGGTGACCACATCGTCGCTGCATATTCCAATCTTGGTCTTATCAAGGTAACTAGTATTTTCTTCACCATTTCGTGTGTGTGTGTGTGTGTGTGTGTGTGTGTGTGTGTGTGTGTGTGTGTGTGTGTGTGTGTGTGTGTGTGTGTGTGTGTGTGTGTGTGTGTGTGTGTGTGTGTGTGTGTGTGTGTGTGTGTGTGTGTGTGTGTGTGTGTGTGTGTGTGTGTGTGTGTGTGTGTGTGTGTGTGTGTGTGTGTTTTTCGAGGACCATGGGTCGCAGCCGTACCGGGTCGCAGTCAACCCTCCTTCTATTGAGGTGAAAAAGTTGGAAGTTGGCGCAGAGAGATCGGTACGGGGGAGGGGTTGTAGATTTGTGGCGCGCGACAGAGAACCTATCAAACCGCCTCACTCATCGTACTACAGCCATCGTAGCTGTACTGGCGTTGTGAGGACGTTATTCAACTGATGGAGCTGTATATGGATAACGTATGCCTGTGGTCAAGCGAAACATCACTTGCACAAAGACAGAAATGCCGTGATATTAATAGTAATGATAATAATGATGATGATAATGATGATAGTAATAATTCTATCTACTCGTGTTCACCAAGATCTATTTCCCCCTTTCAAGGAGGGTAGCCAAGTCAAAGGCACGTACCTATTCCCATCCATTTCACTCCCCTCCCCTCTCAGCTCCTCAGAGATGACGAGCCATCCCTGCAACCGCCAACTGCTCTGTGTAAAATGGAATGCATTAAGATAAGTACATCCACAGCAAGGCCGCCTCACTTAATCAGCGACCCCCTACCACTCTCTCTGTCCCCTCATGCAGAAAAAGAGAAGACGGGGAGAAATTCCTTCGGGATGCGCCAAAATATCATTCACTTATAAGCACTATCTACCCCCCCCCTCCCTCACTTCCTTGCATAACAGTATCATCCATACACCTTTCATCATACCTTTCTCTAGTAAACAAGTAATGTTTCTCAATGGGGGTGAATTAAACGTAAATTTTCTTCTTCGTTTCTTCCCAAATAATATTATACTTGGTTTGTCAATTTACACCAAGGGACTCTCGCCTGGGATCCTCAATCCACTCACTAAGCCACCTCTGAACCGACGTCATGACTTTATTCATCCAATGATCTTTACTGTTACAAATAAATGCCTCCCCTAAGGGCGTGACTTTTCTCCCGTGTACCCATAATTTTTTTTCTCCTCCTCCAGCCTTCTCCAATCAGAAACGGGTACAGACAGTTGCTCACCGGATAGTTGCTCACCGGATAATTGCTTACCGGACAGTTGCTCACCGGAGAAGTGACAAATAGGACATTTGCTCACCAAAGGATTATTTTAGCAATAATATACACACAATATACAAACCTAATAACATAATATACAGGATTTTCTTAGTTATATTGAAGTTTATTACAGCAATAATACAGGATTTTTTTGTTATATTGAAATTTATTACAGCAATAATACACAAACAATATACAACATTTCATATTTTAGTTTTTAATTAATTATGAAATTCAATACCAATTTCTTCCATCAACATATAGCGATTGCAGTTTTATAACTGGTGCAGTACTGAAGTGGGTTTATTGTCCTTTGTGGTTTACAAGTCCAGTCTAATGGTGTGGCCAACTGCACTTAGAAAGTCAGGAAGACACTAACTTCCTGCAGCATACCCCTGGCACAGATAAAGTAAATCTTTATCATAATTGTTAGAGGCCAAGAACTTATCAAACTCTACAATATAATCTAATGCATTGTTTTTAGTGGGTTTCATTGACTACTTACCCTAACACTTCTAGTTCATGAACTAGAAGTGTTAAGGTTAGGAGTCAATTCAGACTATGAAAGTAAAATTTTCGACTTATTAAATGACAGAGATACATACGAACAGTTAGCCACACCATTAGACTATATATAATACAATATAATATTATTGCTGTATATATAATACAATATAACTAAAAAAAATCCTGTATATTGTTTGTTATTAAGTTCAAGAACTTATCAAACTCTACAATATAATCTAATGCATTGTTTTTAGTGGGTTTCATTGACTACTTACCCTAACACTTCTAGTTCATGAACTAGAAGTGTTAAGGTTAGGAGTCAATTCAGACTATGAAAGTAAAATTTTCGACTTATTAAATGACAGAGATACATAGGAACAGTTAGCCACACCATTAGACTGGACCAGTAAAAGATCATTACTATATATTGATGGAAGAAATTGGTATTTAATTTTATAATGAATTAAAAACTAAAAGTTTGGATATTGTTTCTGTATTATTGCTGTATATATAATACAATATAACTAAAAAAAATCCTGTATATTATTTGTTATTAAGTTCAAGAAAAGTAAAAAATTATCCTTTGGTGAGCAAATGTCCTATTTGTCACTTCTCCGGTTAGCAACTGTCCGGTGAGCAATTATCCGGTGAGCAACTATCCGGTGAGCAACTATCCGGTGAGCAACTGTCCTACACCCAATCAGAAATACTGTTACAACGTCTTAAGAAATACTGTTTACACAAGCAATCTCGATATCGAGGCAGGAATGGCTTAGTTTACATATTGTCACATCAGCATTAAAATATGTTCCCTAGTGGTTGTTTATAAACTTTAGACGGGGAGCGAGATTATAAACATCTACACATATAATTAAATTCTCGCCCACTACCCCTCTATCTACCTTACTTGTCTACCTTTATCTACCAGCCTCTTACACGCGGTATCGACTCGGCAGCTACCATTGGTCATCCCGACCAACCATTTTCTCCTACCCTCTCACAGGGCTCGCTAAATATATAATTGGAAAATATCATATACAAGAAGCTAAACATTTAAACGTATGTCACACAAAACAAAGAAATAAGTAACCCTTCCAAAATGCATAAATGTCAGTAGCACTTTTAAAAGAAAACAATTCAAGCAGGTATATGTCGAATAGCATAAATGTCAGAAACAACAAAAAGACATAAAACAAAATAGTTTGTAACACAGATGCAAATTCGATGTCAAAAATAGATTTGCAAAAATTCACTATTACCAATAATAAAATCAGAAAAAATGTCAAATATTATTCAATGTTTTTCTCCTGTTTGTGAAATTTGATTAAGAACAGTAACATTAGATTTCAATGGAGAATGTTTCCATCTTTTCAAAAGTTATATACACAGCATTAAAGCGTGTCTGCACATTTTCATTTTTGTTTCACACACACTTAATTCACTTTTTGTCTAGGACGCACACTGCATAAGAATTTTCAATGCTTCACAAAAGAAAATGGCTCAGTACTTATTGGTATTGTTCTTATGTATTGGCAAGGGTCCAAGTCTTCATGACTGACTAAGGGTCCGAGTCTTCATGTCTGACCAAAGCTCTAGGTAGTACCTCTAACACACCAAAGTTCCAGTAGTTCAGGTCTTCCATCACAATGAAGCGCCCTACAATTCAACAATATGAATACTATCTGTAAAATTGATCAAGATTAATATTCAATTCCCGTGTGATATTATCAACACATTCCCTAAACGCTCGTGATGTCACGCCTACAATATCGCAGTGTCTAGTTTGCTCTTAAATTCATGTATGGAATTTTGCACACATTATTTTTGTCCAGTTTGTTCCACGTGCACACCACTATGTGGAAAACTTTTTTTCTTTAGATTTCTTCTATAACTGTTTTTTGAGTTTCTTTCCATGTCCTCTTGTGTTTCTCTTGTCCCAGCTTAACAAGTCCTCTCTATCAAGTATTTCTGTGCTCTTCATGATTCTATAGATGGTCAGTAGGTCGCCTCTCTCTCTTCTTTGCTTCAGAGTAGATAACTCCAATTTAGCCAGTCTTTCCTCGTATGACAAGTTTGAAACTGCAGGAGCCATTTTTGTGGCTGCTCTCTGGATTCTTTCTATTTTCTTTATATTCTTTTTGGTACTGGGTGACCACAACGTCACCGCATATTAATGAAGGATTATGTCAACTATCCAACTGGTTTTCAGCCAATAAACTATCCTTAAACGTATCAAAAACTAACTACCTGCTTTTCTACAAAAATAATGAAAGCACTAAGCCGATCAAAATAAACAACGAAATGACTGAAAAAGCGTCCGTCAGTAAATTCCTAGGCGTGTATTTAGACGATCAACTTAATTGGAAACATCATATAAATCACGTGATAAATAAGATATCCAAAACTTTAGGAATTATGCATAAAATGAGAAATATCCTCAATGAAAATACCCTACGTACCATTTACTGTAGTCTACTACTACCATACCTAAACTATTGTTCAGAAATTTGGGGTAATACTTATCAAACTAATCTTCAACGCATAATTACCTCTCAAAAAAAGGCACTGCGTATAATCTGCAATGTAGGTCGTTTAGAACATACAAATAATTTATTTAAAAAACTAAATCTACTGAAATTCAAGGACTTAATAAAGTACAAAACTGCCATTGTTATGCACCAAATCTACAATAAACAAATGAATCAAAACATATTGAAATTTTACTCAAATTACGAAACTCGCTATGCGACTAGGCATACAAACGACTTCTTTAAAACTCAATTCAGAACGACCAAAAAAGGCCAATACTTATCTATCATAGGTGTTAACACATGGAATAAACTGGAAAAGGAATTACCTAAGACAAAATGTTTATCAACATTCAAATGATACTTAAAAAAGTCTTTAATCTATAAGTATTAGTATATTGAACATTTCAGGTCCATTTCATGATTGTATTCATGGAGAAACTGTCATGTACCACCCAAGTCTGCCGCTCTTTTTTTCTTTTTTTTCTTGTTCCAGCAGGTCACGGTGACCCGGACCTGCGCATTAAGCAATTATCGTCCCGTCAACAAGCGACCTGACTTCTCACCTCTCACCTGACCCCCACAAGATGCGATGCTCGCACGTGACCCCGATTCCTACGTGAGGTCGGAGTTAGCGGACGTCGTGTCGCATCTCATTGTGTGTGTGTGTGTGTGTGTGTGTGTATATGTGTATGTATGTATGTGTGTATATATGTATATATGTGTGTAGATGTGTATGTATGTATCATACTAACATGTAACAAAAATAAATAAATAAAAATATTTTTTTTCCTTAAAGGGAGAGCAACTCCCCATAAGCTTTGCTTCTCGCTCTCCCTTTTCAACTACTAATTTTGTAAAATTTTTGTATATGTGTATGTCTAAATTGTATTTTATATTGTTGAATAAACCTTAATTAACTAACTAACTAACATATTTTAGTCTAGGCCTCATCAGTGTGACTAATATTTTTTTTTAAATAATTTCTTCGTCCCAATATATAAATGCCACTTTAATTGATCTTAGCAAGTTGCATGATTCTCCGACAATTTTGTTTATTTGTTTATCATAGGACAAGTCGTTTGAGATAATTACTCTCAAATCTTTTTCAGATCCCACTTTCTTTACCTCCTTAGTTCCAATTTTATAATGTTCTGATATTCTATCAGTGTGACTAATATTTTTTTTAATGATTTCTTCGTCCAAATATATAAATGCCACTTTTATTTATCTTAGCAAGTTGCATGATTCTCCGATAATTTTGTTTATTTGTTTATCATAGGACAAGTCGTTTGAGATAATTACTCTCAAATCTATTTCAGATTCCACTTTCTTTACCTCCTTAGTTCCAATTTTATATTGCCCTGATATTCTATTTTTATTTTTTTCCAAACTCCATTATGCTACACTTTTTGATGTTGAAGTCCACTTTCCATTCTGAACTCCAATTCCATACCTTATTCAGGTTTTTATTTTCCTTAACAATTTAGCGTCGTCTGCAAAGAAGCTCATGTAACATTGCACATCATCAGCCATGTCATTCATATAAATAGCAAACATTATTGGAGCTAGTACAGATCCTTGCGGAACTCCACTGATCACCTCCTTCCAACCTGAATATTTTTCACAGAGTAGTACTCTCATCTTTCTACCAATCAGGAAGTCCTCCATCCATTTTGGTAGGTTCCCTTGTATCCCTCCTATATGTTCAATTTTTTTTAAATAGTTTTTTGTGTGGTACCTTGTCGAAAGCTTTTTGTAAGTCCAGGAAAGCACAATCAACCCATCCATCCCTTTCTTGCACTATGTCTATTAGTCTTGAGTAGAAACATATTAAGTTTGTGGTGCATGGTCTTCCTTATCTGAACCCAAATTGTCTTGGGTTTATTATTTTATTTTCTTCCAGGTGTTTTACCCATCTATTCTTGGCTATAGTGCTTGTTAGCGAGACCGGTCTGTAGTTAGTTGGTTCTTCCTTGTTTCCTCCTTTATATATTGGTACAATGTTAGCATTTTTCCAGTCTTTTCGTATTTTTCCTTCTTTAAGTGAGCAAAATTATTATGTTATGTATTTTGTCCATTAGTTCTTCTTTCCATTCTTTTAGAATCCAATTTGCAATTCCGTCCGGGCCATGCAACTTCTTTACATCAAGGTTTGATAAATGTTCCATTATTTCTTGTTGTGTTATCATTATCTCGCTCATGGGGGGAGATCGCACTTCATATCCTTCGTCCCAATATTGTGTCTTCTCTCTAGTGAGAACAGACTTGAAGTGATTATTCATGATTTCGGCCATTTCTAGATCTTCTGTGTATTCTATATTTCCTTGGCGTAGTTTCGCCATTTCCTGTTTATCTTTAAGTTTACCACTCATATCTATAAAATAGTTTGGGTTGCTCTGCATTTTTCTACAATGTCTTTTTCATAGTTCCTTTTTTCCTCTCTTCGCACTTTTACATACTCATTTCTATAGTTTATATATATTTGCCATTTTCTCCATCTTTTCCAAGCTCTAGTTGTCTCTTCTATCTTTTGCCTCACTGCATATTCTGTTGAACCAGCATTTGATGTACACTCTCTCTTGGTATGTGCCTATTCACTCCTTCATTATAATTAAAATTAATTATCCATCAAGATATTCCATTTCTTTTCCACTTTTGTCTCTTCCATGTAAAAAAAAAAAAAAAAAAAAAAAAAAAAAAATTTGCATTCTGAAGGAATTTCTTTAGTTGTGCAAAGTCCGTTTTGTTGTACATAAATCTTTCTTTCCTATGTTTTTCATTTCTCTCCATGTATATTTCTTCCTTTAGTTCAGTCTCAATGAGTATATGGTCACTCTTTCCAATTGGTGTCTTGTATTGAATTTTATCCACAATTTCAGGCTCTGTTGTAAATATTAAATCTAGTCTGTGTGTGTGTATTCACATTGGTCTATGGATCATGTGCTGGACTCGTGATCGACAGCTATTTCCTTCGCGGAAGAGAGCTCGTATGACCGATCTATGGATAATGCTGTGACCTTACACGCACACACACACATCCAACTCCCCGCCCACGAGAGTTGGAGTATCGACTCGAAGCGCAGCGATACTGGAATTATTTCAGCCCTGGACGGGTCTCTACCAACCGCGCCACCGAACCATGTGTGTGTGTTTGTGTGTGTGTGTGTGTGTGTGTGTGTGTGTGTATGTGTTTACCTAGCGCAGCGATACTGAAATTATTTCAGCCCTGGACGGGTCCCTACCAACCGCGCCACCACGTCATGTGTGTGTGTGTATTTACCTAGTTGTATTTTACGGGAAGGGGAGCTATGCTCGTGATGTCCCGTCTTCATATCTCATTTTATCTAAACTATTTTTAAATTCATGTATTGTTTTTGCACACACCACTTTCTCATCTAACTTGTTCCAACTGTCTATTACTCTGTGAGGAAAGCTGTTCTTTTTCAGATCTCTTCTATAGATGTCTTTCTTGATTTTCTTTCCGTGTCCTCTTGTATTTCTATCATCCCATTTTATCAGATTCTCTCTATCAATAATTTCTATGCCTTTCATGATTCTGTAAATAGCTATCAAATTTCCTCTCTCTCTTCTTTGCTCTAGTGTCTGTAGTTCAAGTTTTGCTAGTCTCTCTTCATATGATAGTTCTGAGAGTGTTGGTGCCAATTTTGTAATTGCTCTTTGTATTCTTTCAAGTTTTTTTTTTATACATTTTTTTGTACTTGGTGACCACATCGTTGCTGCATATTCCAATCTTGGTCTTATCAGAGTGATTAGAATTTTCTTCACCATTTCTTCATCCAGGTATGTAAATGCCACTTTGATTGTTCTTATTAAATTATAAGTTTCTCCAAAAATCTTATTTATATGTTTCTACGGTGACATATTATTCATAACAATGACTCCCAGGTCCCTCTCATTTTCTACTTTTTTTATTCCTTCTTCTCCCAATTTATATGATCCTGTTATTCTGTTTTTGCTTTTTCCAAATTCCATTATACTACACTTTTTAGCGTTGAACTCCATCTCCCACTTCCTACTCCATTCCCATACTTTATTTAGATCACTCTGTAGTGACTCACAATCTTCTTCCGTGTTCACTTTTTTTTTAATATTTTTGCATCATCTGCAAAGAAGCTTGTAGTAGTTTTAGTTCGGAACAACGGCAGGACAAATGAAAATCAACACAAAATATCTAATCTCTTTCTTTTGGTAATTAGCCACAAGGTGCGACACTAGAAGTGTCACATGAGAAATATATGTGAAGCTTATGGTTGTAGCTGGACGTGGAGCCTAACGTCAGCGAGGCGGTAGCAGATGATGACGGCGAGGCTCGATGGGACAGCTAGAAGACTGGACGAGGAGATGTAGTTTGTGCGCTGGTCAGTCTGGTCGGTACTGTTCTGCCCATCTCGGCGAAACGCCGACCTTTTAAGGGAGGCTGGCGGGAATGTGAGGAGCTTTCCAAGTTCCTGATTGGCTGACCGCTGGCTGGCAGGGACACCCTTGCGAACTACGCTTGCCAACTACAGGAACTTGAAGATTTCTTTGATCAGTGTGTGACGGGTCGTAGGATGCATCACGTCACTACAAGCTCATATAACTTTCAATTTCTTCATCCATATCATTAATATATATAGCAAACATTATTGGGGCCAAAACTGTTCCTTGTGGAACACCACTTATTACGTCATCCCATTTTGAGTGTTTGTCTCTTGTCACTACTCTCATTTTTATTTCTTGCAAAAAGTCTTCCATCCATTTAAGCAGCTTGCCCTGTATTCCTCCTTCAGTTTCTAATTTCTTAAGCAACTTCTTATGTGGTACTTTGTCAAAAGCTTTTTTTAGGTCTAGAAATGCACAATCAGCCCATCCATCTCTTTCTTGTATTATATCTATTAGGCTTGAATAGAAACATATTAAATTAGTGACGCATGATCGTCCTTGTCTAAATCCAAATTGCCTTGGATTTAGCACGCTGTTTTTTTTTTAACATTTTACCCATTTACTTTTGATAATTCTTTCACAAATTTTTGCTATTGTACTTGTTAGACAGGCTGGTCTATAGTTGGTAGGGTCTTCTTTATTTCCTCCTTTATATATAGATAATATATTTGCTTTTTCCAATCTTCTGGAACTTTTCCTTCTTTCAAGGAACTATTTATTATGCTATGTATTTTGTCTGCCAGTTCATTTCTGCATTCTTTCAAAATCCAGTTTGCTATTTCATCTGGTCCATGCGATTTTCTAACATCAAGATTACTCAAGTGTTTTATTATTTCATTCTTTGTTACTTCTATTTCTTTCATGGGGGGGACCTTCCATTCGATCTCTTCCGGTTGTATATTCTCCCTTGTAAACATTGATTTAAAATGCCTGTTCATAATTTCCGCCATTTCTATTTCCTCTGTGTATTCAACTCCTCCTTGTCTTAATTTCTCCAAATCTTGTTTGTTTTTCAGTTTGTTGTTTACAAATCTGTAAAATAGTTTTGGTTGATCTTTTCATTTTTCTATGACATCTTTTTCATATTTTCTCTTTTCCTATCTGGATGCTTGCACATATTCATTTCTATAACAAGTATATATTTTCCATTTTCAGGTCTTTTGTCTTTCTTCAATTTGGTCCAAGCTTTGTCTCTTTTGTCTTTTAACTCCCTACAACTTTTGTTGTACCAGCACTTTACATATTCTTTTTCTTGTTTTTGTCTTGGGACATACTTTTCCACTCCTTTTTTATAAATTTTTGTCAAAATATTCCATTTCTCTTCTACTGTTGTATCTTCTTTGTGTATTCTTTCCCAGTTTTCATTTTGAAAGAATTCTCTTATTTTATCAAAATTTGTTTTTTCATACATCAATCTTCCTTTTCTATATTGTTCATTTCTTTTCATGTATTTTTTCTCATTTAGTTCTAGTTCTATCAATATGTGGTCACTTTTACTTATTGGTGCCTGGTATTCTATCTTTTCCACTATTTCAGGTTCTGATGTGATTATTAGGTCTAGTCTCGATGGTTCTTCTTCATTTCTATACCTAGTGTTCTCCTGAATCCATTGTGTCATTGTGTGGTCAATAATCATCTCAAGTAGAACATTTCCCCATGAGTCTTCTCCACCCTTTACTGTCATTTCTTCCCAGCAGATTTCTTTGCAATTAAAGTCGCCCATCATAACTATTCTTCCTCCATCTTCCATTATCTTGTTTAATGTTATTCTTGTGTCTTCTAACATACTTTTATGTGTCTCTTCCCACGAGGCTGTTTTTGGGGGCACGTAGTTTATTACAAACTTTCTGCTCTTCTTATCTCTGTCTTCTACTTCTATCATAATCATCTCTACTCTATTCTTTCCATATGTGACACTCTTCACGTTTGTATCCTTCTTAGTCAGGAACATAACTCGACCCCCCTGTTTTATCTCTCTGTTTCTAATCCAATAATTATATGCATTGTGTCCTATGCTGTTGGGTGGTAGTGGACCTTTTAATTTGGTCTCTACAATTCCCATTATGTCCGGTACTTTTTCCTTCAGATACTCGTTCAGTTCATTCAGTCCTGTTATTAATCCATCTATATTTGTGTAGGACACTCTTAACTTTCTGTTATTTCCATTGTATTCTCTGTTTCTTTTTTGTTTCTCTCTGTTATGGTCCATTTCCAGTAGAATTCTTCTTTTTCTGACTCCGTTCTGGTCTCGTTTTTTTCTTTAGCTTCTTTCCTTTTCCTTTTTTCTTTCTCTCTTTCCTCTTTATTAATTTCTCTTTTTATCCATACCTTTTTATATTGTTCACTTGCTGCTAGTTTCCCTGTTTTTGCTAAGATATTCTCTGCTGTTGCTTGTGACCTGAATTTAATCTTAATTGGTCTGGTCTTATCTGTACTATATTTTCCGAGCCTAAACATCTCTTCAATTTGTTTCATTATTTCAGGTTCATCTTCCTGAACTGATTCTTGAAGTCCTATCTAGGTTATGTTTCTCTTCCATTCCCAATATAATTATACATTTCTTTTTATCTGCTAAGTCTCTTACTATATTTTCCTTCTGTCTCATCACTTTGATAACTGAGTCTTCAGTTTGTTCTTTCATTTGCTGTTTAATTATGTCAGTAAATGCAACTTTACTGTTTTCCTGGATTTTTTTTCCAACCCTGTGCTTCTTTTGCTATGGCCTCTTTATTGTCTTTATTATTCCTCTTTAATTCCTCATTCTCCTCTTTTACTTCTTTTAACTGTCTTTTTAATTCTTCTATTTCATTAGTTAAATTTTTGTTCACCTTCTCTAGTTCTTCCAACTTTTCAACTCTCTGCGCAATGTTCGATCATCTTATCAAGTTTCTCCTCTAGTCTTGTCAATCGGGGGAGGTTGGTATCCCCCCACCCTCCTTAAATCCCTGGAAATTATTATCATCACCTTCCATTGTGCTGCTCTTATCTATATTTCTAATCTTTACATTTTTGTTAATCCCATCACCAGAATCATCGGTCCTCCGTTTGTTTACAAGACGTCTGGCCTCTTGGACCAAGTCTTCCCCTTCTTCATTTCCTTCCATTTCCCTCAGTAATCCCTCCCCTTCTCCTTTTTCCTCACTTTCCCACGACACCACGAGTTATCCCCTTCCCTGTAAATACAATAGGTACTTCCTTTGCGTTGAGGTCCACGAAAATTTCACTTTTTCTTCAGAACTCTAATCCTCGCCGTCCATCCGACAAAAGTGTGTGTGTGTGTGTGTGTGTGTGTGTGTGTGTGTGTGTGTGTGTGTGTGTGTGTGTGTGTGTGTGTGTGTGTGTGTGTGTGTGTGTGTGTGTGTGTGTGTGTGTGTGTGTGTGTGTGTGTGTGTGTGTGTGTGTGTGTGTGTGTGTGTGTGTGTGTGTGTGTGTATTTACCTAGTTGTATTTACCTAGTTGTATTTTGCGGGAAGGGAAGCTACGCTCGTGGTGCCCCGCCTTTGTATCTCGCAGTGCCTAGTTTGCTTTTAAACTCATGAATGGTTTTTGCGCACACTATTTCCTTGTCCAGTTTGTTCCAAGTGTCTACCACTCCATGTGGAAAACTGTTTTTCTTCATATCTCTTCTGTAGCTATGTTTTTTTTTCTTTCCATGTCCTCTTGTGCTTCTCCTGTCCCAGTTTAACAGGTCCTCTGTATCAAGTATGTCTGTGCCTTTTATGATTTTGTAGATGGTCAGTAGGTCACCTCTCTCTCTTCTTTACTCCAGAGTCGGTAAATCTAGTTCAGCCAATCTCTTCTCATATATGATAAGTTTGCGAGTGCAGGTGCCATTTTTGTTGCTGCTCTCTGGATTCTTTTTATTTTCTTTATATTCTTTTTGGTACTGGGTGACCACAATGTCGCCGCATATTCTAGTCTAGGCCTTATCAATGTGACCAATATTTTTTATAATTATTTCTTCGTCCAAATATGTAAATGTCACGGCGAACCGTGACAAAAAAAAAAAAAAAAAAAAAAAAAAAAAAAAAAAAGATATACATATACATATATATACTGTACATATATAAATCAACAACAACTCCGATGCTGGAGGGGGCGAACTGACATTATTCCGTTACTCCTTCACTTCCAATGACACAAACTGACGGATGAGGAGTTGGACTGGGCTGCAGGTTAGTCGTGTGGTAGGACCTAGGACATGGGGTAGGTGGGTCCTAGTCCACTTTCCATTCGTGGTTGAAAGGAAACTCGACCTTCTTTGATGCTTTTATTTCTCCAACATCATTCCAACGCTTCCCAAACCGAGGGAGGGAGGGAATTGAGAACTTGCGTCCCATTCGGTCTTCCAGACCGATTCACTGGTTTCCAAGACCAGTTCCGAGACTAGTTTCTGGTCTCCCAGGTTTGTTCCCTGTAAGTGTACAATTTCCTCAGAAAAATATATCGCATCAATGTGAAATTGGAGTAGGGTATCTGAAAGATTCGTGAGGCAGAAGAAATCCTTATAAAAGTAAAGCTAGGTAACATGAGGTTAATATGCCTCTTCCTGTAATATAACATAGGATAGGCCTCTTCAGAAATCTTTAAATTACCCTACTTAAGGTTTACAAATGATTTTAGGCTAGGCTATAGTAGGTTATTGTGACCCCTTAATTGTAGGTTAGGTAGGATGTAGGTTAACCCCTATACGGCAGCCATTTCGTGACACACTCATGCATATACAAAAATATATATATATATATATATATATATATATATATATATATATATATATAAATGAGAACTTTTTTGCTGGCACATATTATTTTTCATAAATAACATAGTTATGAGAACCGTAAAAGGTTATCCTAGTCTGATGCAAACATGTAGCAACAGCATAAGGCATGGGGTTATTGCCAGCTTCCCTTTTACATCTCATTCCCTTTCTCTATATCGGACATGGTCTCTTTACTGGTTCTGACTTTAACTCTTACCTTTTAAAAAGGGACAATTTGAAGAAGACTTCGATAACTTCGTTTGGCTGTCTGGCAGTCTACGTGGCATCTTTTCACTCTATCGGACCACGCGGGCGCGAGAACAAAAAAAAAAAAAAAAAAAAAAAAAAAAAAAAAAAAAAAAAAAAACGTTCTTGATCCTGTGTCCGATAGCGAGAGTAGGAACATAAAATTGACATAGTAACATTTTTACATGTGTTTGTTTACGAATAAAGTCCTTTTTATGGATTCCATTATAATTAATGTTAATGATTACAATAGTAATTTAAAGATATTAGAGCTGGATGATGAATCAATTTCTAAGTGCATCCAAAATATTAGAGGGATAGCTTTTCACCCTGACATAAATGCCACTTTTATTGATCTTAGTAAGTTGTAGGATTCTCTAACAATTTTGTTTATCTGTTTGTCATAGGACAAGTCGTTTGAAATAATTACACCCAAATCTTTTTCGGATCTCTCCTTCTTTACCTCCTTGGTTCCAATTTTATATTGTCTTGATATTCTGTTTTTGCTTTTTCCTAACTCCATTATGCTACACTTCTTAATATTGAAGTCCACTTCCCATTTCTGACTCCAGTTCCATACTTTATTCAGGTCTTCCTTCAGTGATTCGTAATCCTCTTCAGTTTTTACTTTCATTAATAGTTTGGCATCGTTAGCAAAGAAGCTCATGTAACATTTCACATCCTCATTCATGTCATTCACATAAGTAGCAAACATTATTGGAGCTAGTACAGATCCTTGCGGTACTTCACTAATCACCACTTTCCAATCTGAATATTTTTTCTCCGAGCACTACTCTCATCTTTCTACCAATCAGGAAGTCCTCCATCCATTTTAGTAGGTTCCCTTGTATCCCTCCTATATGTTCGAGTTTCTTTAATAATTTTTTGTGCGTTACTTTGTCAAAAGCTTTTTGTAAGTCCAGGAAGGCACAGTCAGCCCATCCATTCCTTACTTGCACTATGTCTTTTAATCTTGAGTAGAGACATATTAAGTTTGTGGTACATGATTTTCCTTATCTGAACCCAAATTGTCTTGGGTTTATTGTATTGTTGTCTTCCAGGTGTTTTACCCATCTATTCTTGATGATTTTCTCACAAATTTTGGCTATAGTGCTTGTTAGTGATACTGGCCTATATTTGGTGGGTTCTTCCTTGTTTCCTCCTTTATATATTGGTACAATACTAGCATTTTTCCAGTCTTTTGGTATTTTTCCTTCTTTGAGTGAGCAATTTATTATGTTATGTATTTTGTCCGTTAGTTTCTCTTTGCATTCTTTCAGAATCCAATTTGCAATTCCATCCGGGCCATGTGATTTCCTGACGTCAAGGTTTGATAGGTGTTCTAATATTTATTTTTGTGCTATTGGTTATGTCGCTCATGGGGGGAGATCGCCTTTCACTACCTTCGTTCTAATATTGTAAAGACAGAATTAAAGTGATTTTTCATGATTTCGGCCATTTCTAAATCTTCTGTGTATTTTATATTTCGTTGGCGTAGTTTCACCATTTCTTGCTTGTTTTTAAGTTTACCATTCACATATCGATAAAATAGTTTGGGTTGCTCTTTGCATTTATCTATAATATCCTTTTCATAGTTCCTTTTTTCCTCTCTTCTCACTATAACAATACTCATTTCTATAGTTTATATGGGCTTGCCATTTTCCATTTTTTTTTTCTTTTCTCCACCTTTTCCAAGCTCTGTCTTTTGCCTCACTGCATCTTTTGTTGAACCAGCATTTAATGTACACTCTCTCTCGCTTCTGTCTTGGTACGTGCTTATTTACCCCTTCATTGTAATTATCCATGAAGATATTCCATTTCTCTTCCATGTAAAATTGTTCCCAGTTTGCATTCTGGAAGAATTTCTTTAGTTTTGCAAAGTCCGTTTTGTTGTACATCAATCTTCCTTTCCTATGCTTTTCATTTCTCTCCATGTATATTTCTTCCTTTAGTTCAGTTTCAATGAGTATATGGTCACTCTTTCCAATTAGTGTCTTGTATTGGATTTTATCCACAATATCAGGTTCTGTTGTAAAAATTGAATCTAGTGTGTGTGTGTGTGTGTGTGTGTGTGTGTGTGAGTGTGTGTATGTGTGTGTGTGTGTGTGTGTATTCACTTGGTCTTTTTGGATCACGTGTTCGACTCGTGATCGACAGCTATTTCCCTCCTGGAAGAGAGCTCAGAGCTCGTAGGTCCGATCTATGGGTAATGCTATGACCTTTCACACACACACACACCCAACTCCCCGCCCACGAGAGTCAGAGTAACGACCCGAAGCGCAGCTGTACCGAAATTAATTTCGGCCCTGGGCAGGATTCGAACCAAGCACTACGCGCACCACCGTGCTAGTAGTTCATCGTTCTACCAACTGCGCCACCGAGTGTGTGTGTGTGTGTGTGTGTGTGTGTGTGTGTGTGTGTGTGTGTGTGTGTGTGTGTGTGTGTGTGTGTGTGTGTGTGTGTGTGTGTGTGTGTGTGCGCGTATTTACCTAGTTGTATTTACCTAGTTGTATTTTGCGGGAAGGGAAGCTACGCTCGTGGTGCCCCGCCTTTGTATCTCGCAGTGCCTAGTTTGCTTTTAAACTCATGAATGGTTTTTGCGCACACTATTTCCTTGTCCAGTTTGTTCCAAGTGTCTACCACTCCATGTGGAAAACTGTTTTTCTTCATATCTCTTCTGTAGCTATGTTTTTTTTTTTTTTTTCTATGTCCTCTTGTGCTTCTTCTGTCCCAGTTTAACAGGTCCTCTGTATCAAGTATGTCTGTGCCTTTTATGATTTTGTAGATGGTCAGTAGGTCACCTCTCTCTCTTCTTTACTCCAGAGTCGGTAAATCTAGTTCAGCCAATCTCTTCTCATATATGATAAGTTTGCGAGTGCAGGTGCCATTTTTGTTGCTGCTCTCTGGATTCTTTTTATTTTCTTTATATTCTTTTTGGTACTGGGTGACCACAATGTCGCCGCATATTCTAGTCTAGGCCTTATCAATGTGACCAATATTTTTTATAATAATTTCTTCGTCCAAATATCTAAATGTCACTTTTATTGATCTTAGCAAGTTGTAGTGTGTGTGTGTGTGTGTGTGTGTGTGTGTATTTACCTAGTTGTATTTACCTAGTTGTATTTTGCGGGAAGGGGAGCTATGCTCGTGTTGTCCCGCCTTTATATCTTGCAGTGTCTAGTTTGTTTTTAAACTCATGAATGGTTTTTGCGCATACTATTTCATTGTCCAGTTTGTTCCAAGTGTCCAAAACTCTATGAGGAAAACTGTTTTTCTTCAGTTCTCTTCTATAGCTATGTTTTTTTATTTTCTTTCCATGTCCTCTTGTGTTTCTTTTGTCCCAGTTAAGTAAGTTCTCACTATCGAGTACCTCTGTGCCTTTCATGATTCTGTAGATGGTCAATAGGTCACCTCTCTCTCTTCTTTGCTCCAGTGTCGGTAACTCCAGTTTAGCCAATCTCTCTTCGTATGATAGGTTTGCAAGTGCAGGTGCCATTTTTGTAGCTGCTCTTTGGATTCTTTCTATTTTCTTTATATTCTTTTTGGTACTGGGGGACCACAATGTCGCTGCATACTCTAATCTAGGCCTTATCAATGTAACCAATATTTTTTTCATCATGTCTTCGTCCAAGTATGTAAACGCCACTTTTATTGATCTTAGCAAGTTGTAAGTCTCCCCGACAATTTTGTTAATCTGTATATCATAGGACAAGTCGTTCGTGATAATTACTCCCAAATCTTTTTCGGATCCTACTTTCTTTACTTCTTTGGTTCCAATTGTATATTTTCCTGATATTCTGTTTTTGCTTTTTCCAAACTCCATTATGCTACACTTCTTAGTATTAAAGTCCACTTCCCATTTCTGACTCCAGTTCCATACCCTATTTAGGTCTTCTTGCAGTGCTTCACAGTCCTCATCAGTTTCTATTTTCCTTAGCAGTTTGGCGTCATCGGCAAAGAAGCTCATGTAGCAGTTCACGTCCTCATCCATGTCATTCATATAGATAGCAAACATTATTGGTGCCAGCACAGATCCTTGCGGTACTCCACTGATCACCTCTTTCCAGTCTGAATATTTTTCTCTGAGCACTACTCTCATCTTTCTACCAGTCAGAAAGTCCTCTATCCATTTTAGTAGGTTTCCCTGTATTCCTCCTATGTGTTCCAGTTTTTTTTAGTAGTTTTCTGTGTGGTACTTTGTCAAAGGCTTTTTGCAAGTCTAGGAATGCAAAATCAGCCCATCCATTTCTTTCTTGCACTATGTCTATTAGTCTTGAGTAAAAGCATATTAAGTTTGTGGAGCATGATCTTCCTTGTCTGAATCCGAATTGTCTTGGGTTTAATATGTCATTGTCTTCCAGATGTTTTACCCAATTATTCTTGATTATTTTCTCACAAATTTTGGCAATGGTGCTTGTTAGTGATACTGGCCTATAGTTGGTGGGTTCTTCTATGTTTCCTCCTTTGTGTATTGGTACAATGTTAGCGTTTTTCCAGTCCTCGGGTATCTTTCCTTCTTTGAGTGAGCTGTTTATTAAGATGTGTATTTTGTCTGTTAGTTCTTCTTTGCACTCCTTTAGAATCCAATTTGCAATACCGTCCGGGCCATGTGATTTTCTGACATCCAGCCTTGATAAATGTTCTGATATTTCCTTTAGTGATGCTGTAAACTCATTCATGAGGGGAGATTTCTTGTTTTTGTCTATGTCACAATTCGGTATTTTCTCTCTGGTGAAAACAGATTTAAAGTGATTGTTCATGACTTCG
>NC_134816.1:8683075-8703075 GCF_046742065.1 Oratosquilla oratoria
ATAATAGGACTAATAGGATTACCAGGTTTAGGTTTTAATCAACCCGTACAAATATGGTAAAGAGGGTGACAAAGTATAAAATTGTTTAATGAGTCAATCCCTTTCAAACATTTTTTTTTAAATTCTTATCAAACTCAGCATTAACTGGCTCAAGTGGATTCTTATGGAGTTTAGAATACCTGACTTCATCATTCAACATGGTTTTCATTTTGTCAACATAATCAAATCTGTTCAAAATAACTAAACAGTTACTTTTGTCAGCCTTAATGATGTGTAAATCTTTATAATTTTTCAATTTTTTGTAAGCTAGTGAGAAACGTCTGGGACAATTTGGGATACTAGTTGTTAGTGAACTGTATATGAGTCCTTTGCAAATATGAAGATCTTGTACAGGGACATCACCATATTTTTCCAAAATACAAAATCCTTTGACCACATCCACATAATCAATATATTGGCTAGCAAAGTTGAGACCATAACCTAAAGCACACTTCACATGGCTACTTAAAGGTTTGTCTGATAGATTGATCATAAAGTTAGAGTTAGCATGTTTGCTCCAATCACTATTTTCAACAAGATGGGCAAGCTTCTTTTTAAATTTATGGCTTAGTTTCTTGCAAACACTTCTCATCTTACCGTAATAATAATCAAGTAGTTTAGGTTTCCATATTTCAGGGATGGCTTGATGGAAACGTAGTCTCGCAGATTTGCTAATCTTGAAGAGTTCCCGGACTTCAAACCTTGTGATGTATATATTTCTGCAACATGATTTGATGAAATTCCTCAAATGGTCTATTACGGCCCACAGGTTCCGGGACGGTTATTGTACCTACACTGGATCGTGGGTGGACAGGGAGGGACTATAGCATGTAAGAATATCTGGACTTCAACCTTATATTACTTTTGCCTAGGTTACGACTATATTGCGCTTGTACTAGTTGCATGTTGTTCCGCGCAGAAACAATTTTCGGTCTTACCGAACCATTTCTGTGTGACCTTTCTGGGTGCTACGTTTTGGTATCACCAGTGTTTACATACAGCCGGGTCTTATTACCAGGCCCAGTCCCAATTTGTACTTCTAACCAGCGGTAGGTCTCCGCCTCCGGGGATCACGCACAACCGAAGCCTAGAATAAAGAACACACGCAAATCGGCGTATCATTCTCTCCCAATGTCACACAGTCCAAGTAATATACTTATATGTTACACACATATGATTGTACGTGGTATGTTTGATAAGTAATGTAAGGCCAGGGATTTAATTTTTCTTTTCTTTTCTCGAAGTTTCGTGATTACGTCATGATCGGACAACTCTAACTCCATCCCTCCATGACGTCATGAGGTATTCGTATGTAAGAACCGATTAGGAACCTTATATTTAGGAGAATGAGAAAAATTCTCACCCTCAAGTTTAGGTTTCCATTAGAGGGATATATATATATATATATATATATATATATATATATATATATATATATATATATATATATATATATATATATATATATATATATATATATATATATATATATATATAATATATATATATATATATATATATATATATATATATATATATATATATATTTAGGGATTTTAACACATACATGTACCTTCACGAAACGAAGTAGCGGAACCTTGATTAGTATTACGAAGTGTTAGACTGTGCCTTTGTCCAGAGATGCGAACGCGTTTGCTGGCACTGTTGTGTATAGCGCGTCGGATTGGGCATCTTTAGTCGAGATTTCCATCCCGACAGGTAGGTTCAAGCAGTTTTGTGAAATAATTGAAATTAATGGGAACATATGAAAATAATAGATTTTATTACCATTTATTATCTAGTAAGATTCTGAGTCGAGATTTTATTACCATTTATTATCTAGTAAGATTCTGAGTCGAGATTACCATCCCGACAGAATGATGGGATAGAGAGATTGACATAAAACAGATACACAGATCGATCGAGTATTGCGATCGAAAGAATATTTTGTAACAGGTTATAGGAACTAATATGAAATAGTTTATGAAAGGGATTGTGGCTGAGAGTGCTCTCTCCCAACCACAAAGAAAAGTTATGTGATTCATTTAGGATACGGGTTAGATTAGATTATTAAGTGTAAAGAGATATTTACAAAGGTGGTCGGACGGTTAGATGCGTAATACCCACGCATTCTGTTCACGCCATTGGGGCGTTGAGTATTTACCCTTTTTTTGCTATCTCTCTATATTTCATAAATTGTTCATAAATAATAATCCAGGATAAGGATTTTGATTAATTCTGAACAGTTTAAATCAGTATATAATTGGATAGGATTCTCAAAGGAAAAGAGATGAACATTCTTGTATGGCGTGAAGACGTTATATTTCTATCCCCACCTTTTTGTTTGTTATGAAAACAAATACGTGTTATACATATCATGTTTATTTTACATTGAATGCATATTAAAGAGAAATGTATATCATAATTAATTATATCGTCTTATAAATCAGTAAACCAACTTGTAGTAAACACGAATTTTTCTTTAATTCCCTTAACCTGGATTTCACAAGTACAAGTAACATAAAAACGGCCTGAAGGGGAAGAATGGAATAAAATCGTGTGTTGGTCATGGGTTACCTCGTGTTCTAATATATATATATATATATATATATATATATATATATATATATATATATATATATATATATATATATATATATATATATATATATATATATATATAACTTTTTTGTTGGGATGGTGGCAGCGAAAAACGATAACCATCTCGTGATTGCTAATCAAAATAATCCGACTTAACGTAGGACTTCCCAACCAACATTGTATAGATATATTTGACTAATTGTCATACACTTACGTGGTACTTGAGATTGAACACGATTTTATGAAGGCGCACTATACGTCTCGCCCATCCATTCATTAATAAATTTATCGAAGTCGCTGGGTGTTACACTACGCACTTTATATAACAGTAGTGGGATTAACGCCCACTCTTTAATAATATAATCGTAGTCGACTTTCCGGCACTGTAGTAATGAGAAAATTTCAAGATGAGATGCATTAAACATTTTTTGATAAAAAAAAAAACTACTTCATTGTGAAATACGCATACATGTTGTCTGTAAAACGAGTAATAGGCACCCTTCTTGCTTTTAGGCTTGAGTGCAGTGGACAGGATGCAGGGATGATCTGTCATCCAGGAGGTGCCAAGATAGGAGGGAGGGAGGAGGGTGGAGGGGAGTGGAATATATGGGAAATGAAATGGGTGGGAGTGATTTCTATGCCCTTTTTTTTTTTTTTTTTGCTACCCCCCGTGTAAGGGAAAAAAAAGCCTTTGGTATATGTATGTATGTATGTTTGTATGTATGTATGTATGTATGTATGTATGTATGTATGTATGTATATCTTTATTTACTTCCCCTTCACTTTCACCCACCTTTCTCTTGTCACTTCTTTTTCTGTATTAATAACAGGTTTTTTGACAGTAGGCCCTGTGCCTACAAGTATTTCTTTTTTCAATTTCTATATAATGCACTTTAGACAAGGGGGAATGAAATGTTTGTAGATTTTCTTTTCTTCCTTGAATGCCGGCTACACTGCATGCTTCTCCAGGTACAATCTCTGAATCCCGTTAGGTCCTATGTAAGTTCTGTAGTGACGTCATAATTTCTTTAGTCCAATGATTTTGAACGTTATATTTAGGTTCCTCCCCTAAGGGCGTGATCTTACAATCAGGAACCAATTGAATTTTCTCTTCCTCCATCCTTTCTCCAATCAGAGTAGTTTGTACAAGCCTATATGTAATATTGTTTACTTAAGCAATCTGGAATCTCTGCATAATTTACTTAGGTTACATCAACAAAACATATGCACGTCATACAGGATTCCGACCATTTTTATGTCTCTAGGCGGTGATCGAGCTTGCGCCAACCTTCGCCTACGAACTGTATTGTTTACAAACAGCCGATCCATAAAAATTAAACCCTCACCATCTACCCTACTTTCTACCCACGTCTCTCTACCAGCCTCTTACAAGCAGTGCACGTTGTTGAACCAGTTTGATCCTGTTTGCCGGTTTGTTAACACTTTACAAGATGCAGGGAAACATGGAGCAACGTTACGCTATCAAAAATTGTGTTAAACTTAAGAAAAGCAAACAAGAAGGTTATGGAATGTTAAGAGAGTCCTATGGGGATGAACTGATAAGTAAAACAAGTTTCTATAGGTGGTTTAAGATATTTTTTAAAGGAAATGAACAGGTTGAGGATAAACCCAGTTCTGGAGCACCGAATAGTGCACGTAAGGAGGAAAGCATTGAGGAAGTGCGAAGGTTAGTGATGCAAGACCGTCGAATAACTGTTAAGATGATATCTAAAGCTGTTCGTGTTAGTATTGGCACAGTGGATACATTTCTGACCGAAGATCTGAAGTTCCACAAAGTCTGTGCCAAATTCTTGCCAAAGATTTTCTCCGACGCCCAAAGGCAGTTTCGTATGGAATGTTGCACTAACATTCTCAATATTATAGCGGCTGATTCAGGTCTCCTGAATAAGGCAGTGACTTGCGACGAGAGTTGGGTGTTCACCTACAACCCTGAGAACAAACGTCAAAGTGCCCAGTGGAAGTACTCGTCATACCCCAGGCCCAATAAGGCAAAGATGAATAGGTCTCAAGAGAAGGCCATGGCCGTTCCTTTCTTTGACTCCAAGATGCTCATTCTCATTGAATGGGTTCCTGAGGGCCAAAGCGTCAAAAAGGAGTATTACCTTAAAGTTCTGGAAAGGTTCAAGGAGAAACTGAGGAAGAAGAGGCCACAGCATTGACAATGCCCCATGCCACAGGTCAACTCTAGTGACCACGTGGATGGCCAACAGGGGAATGAAAGTGTTAAACACCTACCCTATAGCCCTGATGACCTTGTCTTTGACTAATATGTAATATGCCTGGCATGCCGTTCTTACCCAGAGATTATGTTTATCGGTGAGTCATCTCGCCTATGTATAGACTTGTTGTATTTTCTTTTGTTGTTGTTAATAAACAAGCAGCGGCTTCGCCGCACCTGGCTACGCCAGGTTGCTTGACCTGCGGCGCTTGCTCGCTTCGCTCGCATATGTGCGTCGGGAGCCCTCAGAGCATCGGCGGAGGGGCAGAGGAGCCACGAGGCCCCAGAGGAGGCGCGGGGCCACCAGAGGAGCCGCAGGGGCCCCCACAGGAGCCACGAGGGCCCCCAAAGGAGCCATCCCATGAATTCATGGCCTGTCCTTACAAATTATACATTTCGATATAATGTAGTCTACGCTTCTTCACCGTTTCGTCTCTTGGCATCGTAACGGTAGTCGATATTATATAGTCACCACTGAGGTCATTTCAGAATCTTTTTGAAAGAGAAATGCAATTATAATTCCTGTGATCAGACTTTGCACAGTTTTTAACGAGCTTCTTATATCCTGAGAAGTAGCGCCGCATGAACGCCTCTCAATCCTCATCGTCTAAGTATAAAAAAAAAATAATAATAATAATAATAATAATAATGTCCTCGGTCACGGTGGTATTTTGGTAACGCTCCGTGACGTCACGGCAATGGGGACAACTGATTGGCCGAGAGTGGTGACGTCACGGCAACGGAGACGACTGATTGGCCGTGAGTGGTGACGTCACGGTAACGCCTCTCAATCCTCATCGTTCTCGGCCAATCAGTCATCTGCCTTGCTGTGACGTCACCAGTCTCGGCCAATCAGTAGTCTCCGTTGCTGTGACGTCACCACTTTCGGCCAATCAGTTGTCCCCGTTGCCGTGACGTCACGCCGGCCACGGCTTCGCCGTGGGTGCTTGGCCTTATGGGGGTGTTGCCTTTTGGTAATGGGTTCGCCCACCAAAGGCAAAAAAATCGGTTGATTTCGCTGTTTTATTGGGTCTTTATTTTTGGATGTTATTAGATAAGGAACTATGAATTGAAAACCAAGATGATTACTAACCTCTTCTTTCCGGTACTTACTACTGGTAAATGCTCAGTAGTAGCAACAATGGTACTTCAGTACCAGCTACCACAAATGGTGACCCCTGAGAGCGGCTGTTCTCACCGCTAGCCGCAAGACCGCGTGCTGGCCGCCGCCGCCCCGCCTGCTGAGTCGCCGCCGCCGCCCTGCCTGCTGAGCCCCCCCCCCCCCGCCTGCTGGTTGCCGCCACCCGTCTTGCCTGCTGAGTTGCCGCTATCCGTCCAGCCTGCAGGTCGCCGCCACCCGCCCTGCTTGCAGGTCGCCGCTGCTCGCCCTACCTGCTGAATCGCCGCCGCTCGCCCTGCCTACTGGTTGCCTCAGTCCGCCCAACCTCCTGGTCGCCGCCGACTTTCCTGCTTGCTGGCTGCCGCCGTCTGTCCCGGACAGCCCGCTGAGTCGCCGCTACCTGTCCCGGACGCCCGCTAAGTCGCCGCCACCCTCCCTGCCTGTTGGCCACCGCCGCCGACTTCCCTGCCTGCTGGCCACCACTGCCGCCGACTTCCCTGCCTGCTGGCCACCACTGCCGCCGACTTCCCTGCCTGCTGGCCACCGCCGCTGCCTGGCGAGCCGCTGCTTCATACTGACACTGCCCAGACGCCCGTCCTTGCGGACTGCCTATGAACAGCTGACTGTTGGACCACCTACCCGTCCATGGACCTCTGTACGCTGGCCCACATGCCCGCCCACGAGTCACCTTTCTGCGACCGTCACCACTGCGTAACAGGATATTTATGTGTAGTAGTGCCCAGGATATTTGTTTGTCGTAGTGCCCAGGATATTTATGTGTCGTAATGCCCATGATTTTTATGTGTTGTAGTGCCCAAGATATTTGTGTTGTAGTGCCAAGGATATTTCCATGTTCTAGTGCCCAGAACAGTGTTCTTAGACATTGCAACAGTTGCAGGAGCAAGTAGGTCTACATCCTTCGTATCCATGAGAGAGGCCATGGTCTTCACTCTGCGGTGTCTCGCTAGAACTGAGCTTTGCCTTTCCGGCCGGATGCTCAGGCGGTCGGAAAGGCCTGCTGAGAGTGTACGGGACCATTAAGGCATAGTCAGTGAGCTACCCACAGTGTTGCTTTTATCAATAACCTTATCTACTCCAAGTCCATAAACATAAGATTAAAATAGCATCTTGAAGAGGAAGATCTATACATCAGGCATTGTGGATTCCGGCAACATCATGGAACAAGCAATCTCGCCACAACAACAGTTCGTTCGACAAGGATTGGCATGATGGACAGAAACTCAAAATAATTCGATTACAGCTTCCAGAAATACTACTAACACTACTTTCTGGATTTCTAACAGAGTGTGCAGCGAGAATGAAAAAAAAAAAAAAATCAAAAGCAACCATTTCTTCCTCAAGAGTTGTGTACCTCAAGGGTCGTGTTTTTGACCAACACTATCCTCGGTGTACACAGCAGATATTTCCCCCAGCAAACAGCGAGCACATAATATATGCAGATGATATGACAAAAGTCATAACCTATCCAGAAAAATCAACCAAAATAATGTGGAAGTATGCTGAAAGGGCAATCGGCCGGATAACGGAGTTTGAGAGACCATAGAAAATAAAAATCAATAAATCATAAATTGAAGTGATGTCATTTGTAAAGTTCAATCAATACCAATAGAAATAGGAAACGAGAACATAGAATACTCAAAATTTGGAGAATTACTAGGTGTAAGAGGGTGTAAGAAGGTCGTAGATGAGGCTCGTAGATAACAGTAGACAAGTGAGGTAAATAGAGGGGTAGGTGGCGAGAATTTCATTTTTATGAGTTGGATGTTTGGTAAACAATTGCTCGCAAGCAAAGTTATTGCACATTCTTGCTTCCCACCTAAATTTTTACACAAAAAAAAAAAAAAAAAAAAAAAAAAAAGCTGGGGACCCGATTTTATTGCAGTACAATGTTCATTTTATGCTGATGCAACAGTATGTAAACTAAGTGGTGCATTGATTTCGAGATTGCTTGAGTAAGCTGTATTGCTTATGATGTTTGTAACAGCCTTTCTGATTGGAGAAAGGGTGGAAGAGGAGAAAATTCAATTGGTTCATGGAGTAAAGTCACGCTCTCAGGGGAAGTACTTAGATGTAAAAGTAATGATCATTGGACTAAAGAAATCATGACGTCAATGCGAACTGACCTAGTGAACAAATTGAGGATTCCAGATGGGAGTCCCTTGGTGTAACTAGACGAACCAAGTGTATTACTATTCGGGAAGAAACGAAAGAAAATTTAAGCTCCGTTGAATTCCCCTTTCTTGGACAGAGTAAGACTATTGAGTAATGCTACAAATAAAAATGGAAAATGATTAATCATACGTAAAAAGACAGTGGTGAAAAGAAAGTTGAAAGTGAGAGACGAAATACAAAATTATACACAAACGTTGGCCCATAGAGACGGCAACAGAGTGGTGAAAGGGAACTAGAGAAGGGGGCAAGTAGACAAGGAAACAGTAGTGGCAACAGAGGCTGGTAGATAAGTTTGTAGAAAAAGGGGTAGCAGACGGGTGTTGTATTTTTATGATTTATTTGTTTATAAACAACACAGCCGAAGGCGATTGAGTTCATAAGTTTTCTCTCCGCCTTGAGTTTATAAGCAATGCCCGGGGCCCCAATGTTTTGCTGACTGTGTAACCCAAGTGAGGTATGCAGAGATTCGAGATTACTTAAGTAAACAATATTGCATATAGACTTGTAACAACAAATCTGATTGGGGAAAGGGCGGAGGAGGAGAAAATTCACTTGGTTCACGATTATAAGATCATGCCCTTTGGGGGAATATCTTAAATATAAAGTTAAAGATCATCGGACTAAAGAAATCAATACGTCACTGCATAATTCACATAGGAATTTGCTTGCGTGTTCTCGGGGGAGCTCATAGAGTGTGCCTCAGAGAAGCACGTTGTATAAAGAAGTAACTCAAAAAAGATACAAAAGGAAAAATTCTATATTTAATTTTCCTAAAAAAAAAAAAATAGTGAAGAAAGAGGTAGAAGCCTGACAATACAAAGAACTAATACTAAGTGGAACTGAGTCTAAAATATCAATGAATAGCTTATTTCTAAAAGGAACTAACAGTAGTAAGAAGTGAAACTGAAGCAAGGGGAAAGTGACGAAAGACAAGAGAGAGAAAGGTCGGTGAAAGTTGAGAGGCGTACGAAAGTGGCGGCAGCAAGGGACGAAACCCAACGCTACTAAAGAAGAGGATGGTGCTACATAGAATTAGAACATAATATGGCCATGAATGTGAAGAGAACTGCAAGCAACAATACAGAATCACGCAGTGCACGCAACCACGCAGTACACGCAAACCACACAGTACGCGCAAATCACTCAGCGCACGTAAATCACACAGTGCACGCTCGAACGAGAGGACGACTACGAGGACAAGCTAGTGAAAGAGAGGAAGACTACGAGGACGAGCTATTGAACGAGGGGGCAACTACGAGGACGAGCTAGTGAACGAGAGAATGACTAGGAAGACGAGGTTGATGTGCTTTTGAGATGTGCGTCGTACGTGTGAGGAGAACTACAAAGGAAGCAGTCGATTCAAATTGACATTATCAATTGAAGGTAAGGTACACAAATAGCATGTTTTCAAGTCTACCCAAGACCCATTAAGATTTTAAATTAGAGTACTGAGGAGGTGGAATCGTCAATTTCATCAATCTGTTCATTTCAGGAAGAAACAGATTTGGGAGAGAGATATATGAGTCAACTAGAACCTACTTGTTGTCCAGACCTAGAAGTAAGCTTGATTGCATTGTTTGTGAAGCACAATAAAGCAATTGCTTTGCCGGGGGACGCTTTGGACAAAACAACTGTTTTAAAACATCAGATAAAATTAAAACCAGACTCAACCTTTTATATACCTGCCTGTCATGTTTAAGCAGTCCAGTGATACATATATCAACGTGATTTTTGTGTGCATCACTTCCCAGCACCTCCTATAATTGATTTCAGCACCCCAGATTGCAGTACTTTGTAAAACATTTTTTTCTGCGCCATTCTCAGCAAAGAGCAAATGATACTGTGGGATGCTTTACGTGATTTTTTTTAATACACCTTACCACATTCCAAACTAGCCATTGTATATAAATTGATCACTGAAATGTTATCCCAGGATGTCATAGAACCCAGTCAAAGTGAACAGAACTTCCCATTGATTCTGGTGCAAAAAATCAGATGGTACCATACGTTCAGTTATTGACTATAGGGGATTGAATAAACAGACAATACCTGATACCCTTCCCAATGAAGGTAAATAATTCACTTTTTGAAGTTGACATACCAGTAGTAGATCCACTAACCTAAAGGAGAGTACAATATCTAATGATAACCCTAAAAGTTGTAAGATCATTAATAGGAATCTCTACCTCTGTCACTCTTCTCATTTTGTGTTTCGTGAAGCATTGAAAAATTCTTGTGAAGCTTTACTAGTTAGAAATGTGTGTGATGCAGATTTTTCATTACAAAAAGACATTTGTAAACCAGGTTACTCATAGCAATATCGGGAGTTCACATTTCCTATTTTTCCCAAACAAAACCAGAGTATCTATTATCTGTCCTGAATTGAGTCCCAAGATGGAATCAGTTGAGGGTACTATCTCAGTTTCTGATAACTGTGAATTACATGCAGACACACTCTTCACTATTGCTAATACCCTTAATACTGTGCATATAACGGATGTAACATGCCTCACAAACATCAGCATCACATTGCCAGACAACTCACCACCTCTGAAAATAAGAAAAATCCCACAATGAGATCTTCCACAAACAATTCCTCAACTAATTATGTCCTTATTTTAAATGTTCTTTTCTCCCCCTTAGTTGATATTGCCTTAATATAATGTATTGTATTTAGGTAGATGAGGATATCAAATACTATTCGTCACTTACCGGCATGAAGTTGTAACAGACAATTTACTGAAATTGTTATAGATATATATTTTTTTCTTCATCATTTCATTAAAAAAAATTTAAGGACCAGTAGGTATTCGGTGTTACAGATATTTGTAGATGTTGGAGTAGCAACATATCTATAGAATATTTTGGGGTACTATTAAAGTGATGACAACATTCATTTCTAACCTTATTTTAGTCAGTTTATTCAGAAATAGTTTTAATTATTGAATTAACTCTTTGTATATATATATATATATATATATATATATATATATATATATATATATATATATATATATATTTATTTATTTTTATTTACTTTTTTTTTTTTTTTTTTGTCAGATTATTGTAGTATGCTACAGCCCTGTAAAAGACTAGTATAAAATGGTTGGTCGGGATGACCAAATGGTAGCTGCCGACATTGTTTATAAACAACACAGCCGAAGGCGATTGAGTTGAATAAGTTTGCTCTCCGCCGTGAGTTTATAAACAATACCCAGGGCCCTAATGTTTTGCTGACTGTGTAACCTAAGTGAGATATGCAGAAATTCGAGATTGCTTAAGCTAAGCAATGCTATCAGCAGATTAAAACGGCCCAAAGTCACAGCGGCAAAGCTAAAGATATTCAAAGCAATGTCAAGGAAAATCAAATTACACTTATACTCGTACAGAGATATGATGAAATCCTTAACAGAATAGTTGCATGTTCCATCTCAACACACTATCCAAAAACCGGATACAGAAATTACAGAGCTTACAAAACAAACTCCTCTGGTTTGTCAAACCCCGTCATAGTAGAGTAAAATGTAATGGAGCAAAAGTGGCAAAAAAGAAAATATGCTAGCTGGCTTACTGACTTCCAATGACCAATGAATACACAAGGGATATCGCCATCCTCTTTTCATCACACTTACGCTGTAAAGATATAAATAAATAAATAAATAAAATAATAATGTCAGCATCATGGTAGCAGAACCTTGCCTGGCGCACTGTTATCTCGCGTCACACACGCGAATATAAAGTTTTATTCACCCGAGAGACACCTGCTTAACAAAAAGATGACGTTAATCATTACTTATCACATTACTCTCACATTCCAAGTTGCAAAACCAAGCTTGATCTCCGTCCCCTCTCTTGCGTCTTGTTTTAGAGATGTCAAACGCCAATCCAGACTACAGTATAGGGATTGTTTAATTGCGTTTTGCCTATAGTTATTCCTTGATGATGTTCCTTTTCATGCGTATTTTGCTCCTATGGATGTGTGTGGTGAGAGGAGGAATACCACCTTCTTGTTCCAAGCTTGTTGCCAAAGCCAAATAAATGGGACGCAGCAAGGAGATTAAAGGTCCCCTGTTTTTATTTTTTGAAGGGTTAAGGCATACTTTCCCTAGGTCACCCCCTTTACAAGGGAGAAGAAGTTATTGGTACAAAACGTAGTGTACATTAATCAGTATCATTATCTTTTTCAAATATGAATACTTCATTAGATAAAATGTGTTATTTCCAGCTACACCTAAGATATAATTATGCCCAAGGCCTGGTTATTCAAATAAATTAATGCATTTGGTTAGCATGTAATAATCTAGTTTCTATATCTTGTGTTGAAATCAGACACAGTATTTGATTATGTTAATTGAATTTTTTAAACAGTCCATTTGCGTCCTACTAAATAGATAAAAATTTGAAAATGAATAGATATATGGGTAAAAAGAGGAATAGGTGAATAAATAAATGAACAAATAAATAGAAGATAAACAATCAAATAAATAAGTAAATAATGAATAAATAAATAGAAAAGCAGATAAACAAATAGATAAACAGATTAATAGAAAGAATATATAAATTGAAATTTTGAAACCACTCATCTGCATTCTATCAGATAGAATAAATTAATAAATGAATGAATAAATAGGTTAAAGAATAAATAGATAAACAAATAAATGGATAAATAAATAGACAAACAGATAATTAAGTAAATAAATTAAAATTTATAAATAAGTAAATAGACAAATTAATCAATAAAAAGATATTTTATCTTTTTATCTATTAATTTGTCTATCTACTTATTCATAAATTTCCATTTATTTACTTAATTATCTATTTGTCTATTTATCTATCTATTTATCTGTTTATCTATTCATTCTTTAACCTATTTATTCAAACGACCTAGGATATCGATAATTTGGGTGACAATTTTCTAGGCGTCGGTCAGGTGAGGCAGCTGTTCTTCTACTGGTACCGTGTAACCCAGTACTACCTGCTACATAGGCGGATTGTCGGCGACTAAACCGATTCCTCCACTAGTGACTCGCCAGTAAGGAGGGTGTGCTGGACATCTAGTTGGGGTAAAAACAAAACCACCAAAAGGGCAGATGAAGACATGAGTCAATGACCATCCAACCCCATTATGGGTCACTAACTCACTTGTTTGTCGTGCGTGGCATCCCTGCAAGAGAACCTGTGGGTCAGGCACGCCCTGAGTCAAGTAACTACTCCCTAAGCCGACACCGCATGGTCCGCTGCTGTCATCCCTTAGTGTCAAGGTGGTAGGACTATTGGGTAAATATTTGTATTCAAAGTCTGGTCTCCCATTGGTGGTGGATTGGGGCGTGGGAGGACGAACAGCCTTATATTCATGGGTACCATACTGGACATATATGGTGGGGACGGGCTTTTGCAACCTGCCTCCATCAAAATCACCAAACCCTCTGTGCGGGATGCCGGGGTGTTGCAAATGAGGCAGAAACACGTCGAGCCAAGAACGGGGAGAACCTCTAGTGGGCTCTCTATGTGGGCACCTGGAACATTCTTTCTCTCTCCCAGAATAACTGACTACCATTTTTATCTACGGACCTCAGGAAGATCAGATTGTATATAGTGGTTCTCTCAAAGGTGAGAAGACGAGGCAGAGGCGAAATACATCTGCTGGTTAGTTGGTTTGTCTGACGTCTGTTCTTCTTTGTCGACCTCTCTCGGTTCCTATCTCTCTCAGATCAGGAGAAGACGCCGGGATACTACAAAATAATCTTGACAAGTTGTTCACATGGTGAAATGGCAAATGAACTTCAATATATCAAAGTGCAGTATGTTAGACGTAGGTTTACACAATCCAGAAAGCAGATATAGCTTAGATAACACCGTTTCAGAGAAAACTGAGTTCGAAAGAGACTTCGGAGTGTTAGTGAATCCTGGCCTTAAATTTAGGAAACGGTCCATTAGCACCAGGAATAAAGCTAACAGAGTGTTAAGTTTCATTGCTAAGACGGTTACAAATAAAAGCGCAAAGGTAGTTATCAAACTCTATCTGGCGTTACTTAGACCCATCCTTGACTATGCGGTACAGTTATGGTCTATGTCACACAGAATGGATCTAAATTCACTAGAATCAGTGCAGAGGAGAATGACTAAAATGCTACATGGGCTTAGAAATTTACCTTATGAGGATAGGCTTAGGCAACTTAGTTTATACTATCTAGAGTGACTCGGAGTGAGGGATGATATAATAAAGGTGTTCAAGTGGATCAAAGACTTTAACAAGGGGCATACGGACAGGACAGCACTCGCAGTAATGGACATAAACTGGACAAATTTAGATATAGGTAAGAACTGGTTTACAAATAGAGTGATCAACAAATGGAATAGATTTAGTAACTATGCAATGAGCGCTGAAACTATCGGTTGTTTTAAGAGAAAGTTAGATAACTTTATGGATGTGGATGATAGGTGGTAATGGACATGGAACTGCCTAGTGTAGGCCTTATGGTCTCTTGACGTCTCCTTCTTTATTATATTCTTATGTTCTCTCCCTCCCTCTATCTGTGTGCATGTGTGTGTGTGTGTGTGTGTGTGTGTGTGTGTGTGTGTGTGTGTGTGTGTGTGTGTGTGTGTGTGTGTGTGTGTGTGCGCGCGTGTGTTTTATGAAAAGGTTACTGTTGCCTTTTTCCTTACCCCACCACCACCCAAACACTCAGACGTGGAGGAGCAAGGCGAGTAATTACGCACCCGAGAAAAAAAAATCATATCCAAACATTTGTACATGAAATAACTTGCACCACCTAGCGGTGTAAAAAGAATGTGCCATTATGAGTTTTGTTAGATTTAAATATATTCAGATGGCCCTCAATTCAACTCTGACTCCGAAAGTAATCAAATGGTAATCGAATACTGTTTATTGTAATCGATTATTGGAAATATCCCTCTGTAATCGTTTACATGCAATCAATTACTCACCACTTATCATTAGTATGGTCCCCACACAGACTGAAGGATATAAGCAAGATCGAGAGAATCAGAAGGCAGCAACCAAACTGGTCTCCAGCCTGGCGGGTCTTTCAACTTTGAAAGATCGAAGAGAAAGAGGTGATATGACTATAGTATTCAGGTCATCAAATACGATAGCTTATATTGACAGAGGTCATGGGAACGAAGTAAGAAAAACCACATGTGTAAAGGATGTGAAAAAATAAAATTTTCCATATAGATGTGTAAATACTTAGATAATTTAGAAAGTGATATAGCCCAAGCTAGAACAATACATGTATTCAAATATAAATATAATAATTGAAAATCAATTATATAGATTAAATTGGAAATGGACATGAATTTGAGGCTGGGGCCGATAAATTGGAGAGACGTGACGTGACCCAACGATCGTTGCTCTTTTCCTGTGTACTACAATAAGGTTAATATGATTAGGTAAATACATGCATACACACACACACACACACACATACACATATACATACACATACACACACGCACAAACACACACACACACATACACACACACACACACACACACACACACACAAACACACACACACACACACACACGCACGCACGCACGCACACACACACACACACACACACACACACACACACACACACACACACACACACACACACAAATACACGACTCGGTGGCGCGGTTGGTAGAGACCCGGACTGTCGCTACGGCGGCCCGGGTTCGAATCCTGCCCAGGGCTGAAATAATTTCAGTATCGCTACGCTTCAAGTCGTTACTCCAGCTCTCGTGGGCGGGGAGTTGGGGAAGTGTGTGCGTGTAAGGTCACAGCATTACCCATAGATCGGTCACACGAGCTCTGAGCTCTCTTCCGGGAGGGAAATAGCTGTCGATCACGAGTCCAACACGTGATCCAAAGGCCAAGGTGAATCACACAATAAGAGGCAAGGTGAGATAATTAGAGAGTAAGAGACAAGACTCCATGAGCGTTGCTCCTGTATATAACAATTAGGTTAATGCAATTAGTAGGTGAATACACACCGGCTTGCTGCTGCAGTGGTACTGAACTCGCCTGTTCCCCCCAGGTCTGAAAAGCATCACAAAAGGGCAAGCTGGTGCTCAGGTTCTGTGGGGTAGGGATTAGGGGTGATTTCCTTGTATCACGGATTGGCACTCATGATCGACAGCTATTACTCTTCTGCATGAGAGCTCAGAGCTCATATACGGGTATGGCATTATCAATGGATGATGCTGTGATCTTACACGCACACACGCATACACACACACACACACACACACACACACACACACACACAAATACACACACACGCACACACACACACACACAAATACATAGACACACACACACATACACACATACAAATACACACACACGCATGTACACACACAAATACACACACACACACACACACACACACACACAAACACACACACACAAATAAACACACACACAAATACACACAGACAAATACACACACGCACGCACACACACACACACACACACACACACACACACACACACACACACACACACACACACACACACACACACACACACACACACACACACACACACACACACACACACAAACACCCACACACCCACACACAGAACTCTTTGCCCACCAGAGATGAAGTGCCGGCCAACAATGCAGCCATACTGAAATTTGCAGCCACGGGTGGGACTCAGACTGAATTAGTGATGTATGTGTGTGTGTGTGTGTGTGTGTGTGTGTGTGTGTGTGTGTGTGTGTGTGTGTGTGTGTGTGTGTGTGTGTGTGTGTGTGTGTGTGTGTGTGTGTGTGTGTGTATTTACCTAGTTGTATTTACCTAGTTGTATTTTACGGGAAGGGGAGCTATGCTCGTGGGATCCCGTCTTCATATCTCATTTTATCTAAACTATTTTTAAATTCATGTATTGATTTTGCACACACCACTTTCTCATCTAACTTGTTCCAACTGTCTATTACTCTGTGAGGAAAGCTGTTCTTTTTCAAATCTCTTCTATAGCTGTCTTTTTTTATTTTCTTTCCGTGTCCTCTTGTATTTCTGTCATCCCATTTTATCAGATTCTCTCTATCAGTAATTTCTATGCCTTTCATGATTCTGTAAATAGCTATCAAATCTCCTCTCTCTCTTCTTTGC
This sequence comes from Oratosquilla oratoria, assembly GCF_046742065.1. Lineage (NCBI taxonomy): Eukaryota > Metazoa > Arthropoda > Malacostraca > Stomatopoda > Squillidae > Oratosquilla > Oratosquilla oratoria. Next base: position 8,700,395 of record NC_134816.1, read on the forward strand.
TCTAGTGTCTGTAGTTTAAGTTTTTGTAGTTTCTCTTCATATGATAGTTTTGAGAGTGTTGGTGCCAGTTTTGTGATTGCTCTTTGTATTCTTTCAAGTTTTTTAATACATTTTTTTGTACTTGGTGACCATATCGTTGCTGCATATTCCAATCTTGGTCTTATCAGGGTGATTAGGATTTTCCTCACCATTTCTTCATCCAGGTATGTAAATGCCACTTTGATTGTTCTTATTAAATTATAAGTTTCTCCAAAAATCTTATTTATATGTTTCTCAGGTGACATATTATTCATAACAATGACTCCCAGGTCCTTCTCATTTTCTACTTTTTTTATTCCTTCTTCTCCCAAATTATATGATCCTGTTATTCTGTTTTTGCTTTTTCCAAATTCCATTATACTACACTTTTTTGTGTTGAATTCCATCTCCCACTTCCTACTCCATTCTTGTACTTTATTTAGATCTCTCTGTAGTGATTCACAATCTTCTTCAGTTTTCACTCTTTTCAGTAGTTTTGCATCATCTGCAAAGAAGCTCATATAGCTTTCAATTCCTTCATCCATATCATTAATATATATAGCAAACATTATTGGGGCCAGAACTGTTCCCTGCGGGACACCGCTTATTACTTCATTCCATTTTGAGTGCTGATCTCTTATCACTACTCTCATTTTTCTTTCTTGCAAAAAGTCTTCCATCCAATTTAGCAATTTACCTTGTATTCCTCCTTCATATTCTAATTTCTTAAGCAACTTCTTATGTGGTACTTTGTCAAAAGCTTTTTTTAGGTCTAGAAATGCACAATCAGCCCATCCATCTCTTTCTTGTATTATATCTATTAGCCTTGAATAGAAACATATTAAATTGGTGACGCATGATCGTCCTTGTCTGAATCCAAATTGCCTTGGATTTAGTACGTTGTTTTTTTCCAAGTATTTTACCCATCTACTTTTGATAATTCTTTCACAAATTTTTGCTATTGTACTTGTTAGAGAGACTGGTCTATAGTTGGTAGGTTCTTCTTTATTTCCTCCTTTATATATAGGTACTATATTTGCTTTTTTCCAATCTTCTGGAACTTTTCCTTCTTTTAAGGAACTGCTTATTATGCTATGTATTTTGTCTGCCAGTTCATTCCTGCATTCTTTCAGAATCCAGTTTGCTATTTCATCTGGTCCATGCGATTTTCTGACATCAAAATTACCCAAGTGTGTCAATATTTCATTCTTTGTTACTTCTATTTCTTCCATAGGGGGGACTTTTTCTTTCCACTCAATCTCTTCAGGTTGTATATTTTCCCTTGTAAACACTGATTTAAAATGTTTGTTCATAATTTCTGCCATTTCCATTTCCTCAGTGTATTCAACTCCTCCCTGTCTTAATTTCTCCAAGTCTTGTTTGTTTTTCAGTTTATTGTTTACAAATCTGTAGAATAGTTTTGGTTGATCTTTACACTTTTCTATAACATCTTTTTCATATTTTCTTTTTTCCTCTCTGCACTTTTGTACATATTCATTTCTATAACCAGTATATATTTTCCATTTTTCAGGTCTTCTGTCTTTTTTCCATCTGGTCCAGGCTTTGTCTCTTTTGTCTTTTAACTCCCTACAACTTTTGTTGTACCAGCATTTTACATATTCTTTTTCTTGTTTTTGTCTTGGGACATACTTTTCCACTCCTTTTTTGTAAATTTTTGTCAAAATATTCCATTTCTCTTCCACTGATGTTTCTTCTTTGTATATTTCTTCCCAGTTTTCTTGTTGGAAGAATTCTCTTATTTTATCAAAGTTTGTTTTTTCATACATCATTCTTCCTCTTCTATATTGTTCATTTCTTTTCATATATTTTTCTTCATTAAGTTCCAGTTCAATCAATATGTGGTCACTTTTACCTATTGGTGTTTTATATTCAATCTTGTCCACTATTCTAGGTTCAGATGTAATTATTAAGTCTAGCCTCGATGGTTCTTCTTCATTTCTATACCTAGTGTTCTCTTGTATCCATTGTGTCATTGAATGGTCAGTAATCATCTCAAGTAGAGCATTTCCCCATGAGTCATCACCACTCTTTACTGTCATTTCTTCCCAGCAGATTTCTTTGCAATTAAAGTCGCCCATCATAACTATTCTTCCTCCGTCTTCCATTATTTTAGTTAATGCTATCTTTGTGTCCTCTAACATACTTTTATATTCACTCTCCTCCCATGAGGCTGTTTTCGGAGACACATAATTGATCACAAATTTTCTGCTCTTCTTATCTCTGTCTTCCACTTCTATCATAATCATCTCTACTGTATTCTTTCCATATATGACACCTTTCACGTTTATATCCTTCTTAGTCAGGAACATAACTCCACCCCCTTGCTTTTTCTCTCTGTTTCTAATCCAATAATTGTATGCATCATGTCCTACACTGTTGGGTGGTAGTGGGCCTTTTAATTTTGTTTCTACAATTCCCATTATGTCCGGTTCTTTTTCTTTCAAATAATCATTCAGCTCATTCAATCCTGTTATTAATCCATCTATATTTGTGTAAGACACTCTTAGTTTTCTGCCACTTCCATTGTGTTCTCTGTTTCCCTTATGTTTTTCTTTTGTATGTCGAACTTCCTTAGTTTCATGTTCACTACTCTCCAATAGAATCTCTCTTTCTCTGACTCCGTTCTGTTCTCGTTTTTTGTC
>NC_134816.1:8708075-8715575 GCF_046742065.1 Oratosquilla oratoria
AAGCCATATTGTCAAGATCTATATATACCGGTATATACAGATCTTCATTGTCAGAATATAACTAATTGCGTGGAGCGGTGCGAGCGGAGGCAACAACATTCCCGAGCGACGCACCAGCTACAACTGACAGCGATTGGACGCGCGAACCCCACTTTGAACAGCCAGGTGACGTTCACGGGCCCGCTGCGCCAACACCCTCGAAATTCGGTCGGAAGTGGTTAGACCTGGTATATATATATCTTGGGTAAGCCCTTGAACTCCAGCAGCTATACTGCGTACAAATATGTACGTACATCAACAACTTAAAGTTGATTGATGCGTTGCGTTTATGATATCGATTGATAATGCAATGATTGATCAAGGGTAAGTTGTGTTTGCTCTGATCCTTTCATCAATGGTGATGGGATTCAGGAACTGCCAAATGATGGATAATGTATGAAAAACGTTGAATTTTGCCGCGAGAGCGATTTTTTTGTGGGAGATCGCTCCCGCTATTGGATTTGCGAGAGCGACATTGGAATTTTCCCGAGCGAAATCGCTTATCGCTCCCGTGTATTTTTTTCGCTGATGTATGTATGTATATATATATATATATATATATATATATATATATATATATATTTGTGTGTGTGTGTGTGTGTGTGTGTGTGTGTGTGTGTGTGTGTGTGTGTGTGTGTGTGTGTGTGTGTGTGTGTGTGTGTGTGTATATATGTATATATATATATGTATATATATGTATATATATGTATATATATGTATATACACACTGAATTGAACACCACAGCATTTTCACAGTTATTAATTTTCTTCTTGATATTTTCAAGTTTCCTCACTAAAGTTCTAATATTGGGAGGATGAGCGGAAACGAACTTTCCAAAGTTCTCCATTTTAATATTTGACGTTTCGACTACATAGAGTCATTATCAAGTTACAAGAACAGTTAAGGCAACACAATCTACAGATACGTTACATGGTCACAGGAAAAAATAGAATGCTACACTCTTAGGTCAAGCGCGATCTTTACACCTCCGATGACCTGACCCTGGAAGACTTTCTTAGAGCTTTAGGAGGGGGAGGGGAAGGGGGAGGGAGAGGTGAGGGGGGGAGAGTAGGAGTCGGAGTAAGGTGAGGTGAAGTAGCGTGCTTAGCATACACAGGGAGGTTATGTATAGCATGTCGCGAGGACGTATTAAATAAAGAAATAGCAGACAACAAATTAGCCTGTACATTGATCACAGGAGACAATTCTCTTATATACACAGCCTCTAACATTTTTAGTTCCTTAATATTATTACACTGGGCTAGCACTTCAGTGTTATGAACAATGGTTGTTCTATCCAACACAGACTTGTGATACTGTTCAAAATTATTTTTAATGGCTCCCTGTTGGAGGTGGAGGGTTAAACGTCTGCTAAGGCTGCATGTCGTATGACCAACATAGCTACGAGGAAAGAGCTCACAGTCTCCAGTAATGCATTTGAACATATAGACTACGTTAGTTTTCGACAGCATCCCAGAAGTGCCAGACAAATCATTTTTGAGGACTAGGGAACTAGTGCGTTTTTTTTTTTTTTTTTTTTTTTTTTTTTTTTTTTTTATAAAATATCACCAAGCGCAAGACATCATTTTCATCCACCGGTTTACAATTTCGAAAAACAATGTCTTTAATGCATTTCTCATCCTCACGTTAAGCGCTGTTGAAGATATTCTTATAAAAGACTTTGATGATATTATTGTGGGGAGGGGTACGGTTATACAAACTACTGTCTAACATCTTATTGGTAATGTTGTCAAAGTCTGTGTTGGAATAACCGTTATTCACTAACAGCTGGCGTAGGTGTTGTAGTTCTGCGTGTGGTGAATGCCAGGACGAGCAAACCTTAATCGCCCGTCCCACGTAGGCCTTAATAACACCTCTTTTGTACTCAGCCGTGCATTCACTCTCACCGTTCATGCATTTCCCAGCATTGGTGGGCTTGCGGTAAACAGAAGTGATGAAGTTGTCAGAAGACGCGTCCACCATAACATCAAGAAACGGGAGTTTGTTGTTATCGTTTAACTCAACAGAAAATTTTAAACCTGAAACTTCCTGGAGGTTCGATCTAAGTTCTTCAAGTAAACGCATGTCATTGACACACACAAAAATGTCGTCGATATACCTGCGATACAAAGAGGGTTTAATAAGGAGGTTGCTAATAACTTCTTCTTCAACACGGGCCATGAAGGCTTGAGCAAATAAAACGGCAACCCCGTCAGTTTGAACATACAAATTACCTAAAGGGCATTTGAAAGGGGCTTCTGATGTACAAGCCATGAGCATGTCTTTCAAGATAGGCTCAGAAAGTTTGGGGGGAGGGAGCACTGGATGGCGGTAGGTGTAATTTAAGATGATGTCAACAGTTCTAATCAAGGGGACATGGGAAAAAAGACTCTCAGCGTCCAGGGAGGCTAAAATGTATATATGTATATTTATGTATATATATATATATATATATATATATATATATATATATATATATACATATTTATTTGTATATATATTTGTATATATATGTATATATATATATATATATATATATTGATTAAAATCAACTGCGCTAATAGATTTAACTATTTTCAGTTGTATCTTCTTAAGTTTAAGGAAGGACTTCCTATCAACTTCATTCACCTTATGAACGAAATCATCCATGGTGAATGTGAAAAGAAAGGCGCTGGTGAATGCCGATGGTTTCTATTGGATGTGTAACAGCATGTAAAAAACTGTTGACAACGACACCTAAGACTTCGGAGTTTTTTCACCTCGATAAGAGGCTTCCTCAGGGTGAGAAGGACTTCATTGGTGTAGAGGCGATGTTCTAGTCTTGAAGGTCTAGAGGCAAGTTAAGAAGGTGGCTAAGCGGGAGGCTTTTTATACTCGGTCGAACGGTTCAGCCGACTTAGTGCGGGTGGAATGCTGGGCTCTGATTGGCTCATCATAGCACAGTTATCAACTCCTACCTATCCTGTTGCTAAAACTCTTAATAATCTCTTATCCCCTTACGTTCCTACAGGCCGTTCTGTCTCCTCCGCTGCAGAGTTCATCGATCTATTACGAACGGCGCCCCCCTGCCAAGACATTGCTTCCCTCGATGCTGAGTCGTTATTTACCCACGTTAACGTAGACGAGACCATCAGCTACATTCTGGACCGAGTCTACCGAAGTGACCTCCCTGCTCTCGACATCCAAGAATACGTGCTGAAAGCTATGTTGGAGACTTGTACGAAAGAAGCCCCTTTCCTCTCCCACCGAGGGGAACTTTTCAAAGAAGTTGATAGCGTGGCAATGGGGTCCCCCCTTGGGGTCCTATTCGCAAATATGTACATGGCTCAAGTGGAAGAGAAAGTTTTCCAGCACCATCCTCCCCCTGGACTCTATACCCGTTATATCGATGACATCTTCATCACCACCACCAACGACAAAGATGCCGACAGCTTGATGATGGCCCTTCAGAACAACTCTTGCCTTACCTTCAAAATTGTCTCCGTGAGAACCTGTGCCCTAGAACAATATATATATATATATATATATATATATATATATATATATATATATATATATATATATATATATATATTTATGTATATATATGTATATATATATGTATACATATATACATTTATGTATATATATATGTATATATATATATATATATATATATATATACATATGCGTAAGTAACCACTAGGAAAAGTAAACTAACGAAACAGAGCGCTTTCGTATAATTACACGCTCCTAGTGTTTTTATTGCATGTATACATATATATATATATACATCAAGGACTACTATTACACAGGACGTGCGCACCCAGATTCCTGGCTCCGCTAGCGGAGGCCATTGCTTTCTTTGTAACCTAACATTTTATATTGGACAAATATATCAAAAATAGAAACCTAACATTGTATATAGGACAAATATATCAACTATTGACTTATTCAATGCAGTATAAGTTAATATAAACTTTTATGGTGAAATAAGAAACTATTCTTAAGGCACTGTTATGCTTTGAAATGCCTATCTTAGCCGAACTTAACATGTATTATTGTATGAAGTTAGTGGACACCAGGGTTGGCGATTTTTTTATCTTCTTGAAAAATAAAAAAAAATCGATTTTTCATTTAAATCAGATTTATTTGATTTAAATATATATATATTTTTTATAGATTTTAGATATTGTGGGATTGCTATCTGATATGCGATCTAATTGCTAAAGGACATTTTTTGCATATCAATATAAGGAGCAGTGTTATATATACTTGCCACAAGTATACACAGGAACGGTATAAGCCTACATATTGTATATATATCACTGTGCAGCCCACAACAAGTTTCAACAAGATTCTTGTTGAAACTTGTTCTAGGTAAGTAGCTTCTCAATGAGTCAGTTGCTGCTTTGGAATCAACCAGGAAGGATGTCTTCTGGACCTGGCAGAGTGGTTCCTTCAGGCAGAAAAAATTATCCTGTCTGGAAGTATTTTGAAAAACTACCAACAACTTCTGGCAAAGGGTACCGAGATAAATGCAAAGACTGCAGCCAGGAGCTACAGGGCATTGTGTCAAGATTGAAATCTCACAGAGATAAATGCCAAGGTCAGCCACAGCATACAGAAGAAATTGATGACCCAGGTAGATAATTTTACTTATATTGTGTGCATTTCTCCCTTTTCATACGCAACTATATAAATTTGGTGAACAATGGAGAGCATGTGCAAAATGTGAAGGCCTAAAGAGATGATACTTCAACTTCATTACTTCTAAATTTGGGTAATGACTATATCATTATAATATACTGTATCCACTCAACTCTGGGGCCTAGATGATTGTTATTTATTTCATTCAACATTGTGTAATATATTTCATAGGTTCCATTGGAATTCAGCCCACATGGGATTCAGCCCAAAGGGATTTAGCCTAACCTAACCCAACTAACCCATTATTTTTAGTGAATTTAAAAGTGGACTGAATCCTGTGTAGGCTGAATTCCAAGCCCACCTATTTTATATCCTGTTGATTATTTTCAAATAATTTAGTGGCTTGTGTGAACATGATCATTATCTAAAAAAATAACTGCTGTACTCAAAAGTACTCTAAATCACACTGTATTCATTAATTTATTTATTCGTTTATAAATTATGCAATATGCTCAAATTTTCTGTTTCCATTTCAGGATCTGTATCAACAGCTTCAATCCCTTCATCATCGGCTCCACTTGAATTATCTGCATACCTGACTCCACCATTAAAAAGGTCACTACCAGACTCCTCCACAGGCGCCACTTCTGCTAAATCATTTTCATCTAAAAGAGTCATCAATATCTCTGGACAGATTTATCATAAAAACCTCACCCTCTCAAAAGGAAAATCTCGACAATGAAGTTGCAAGAATTATATTTGCTACAAATTCACCATTTCGTCTTGTTCAGCATCCTCAGTTTCTCAAGATGGTTCAGAACCTGAGGCCAGGTTATATTTCTCCATTCAGAAAAGATATTGCTGATAAGTACTTGGATCTTGTGTATGAAAAGGAATATAAAAAGTGTGCAGATGACCTGAATAATGAAACTATATGTCTTTCAATTGATGGGTGGTCTAACGTCCATAATGAACCCATAATATGTGTCACTCTAACAACATCCACTGGTCAGATTTATTTAGTTGACACAATAGACTCATCAGGGAAACCTCACACTGCTGAATATCTTCTACAACTTGTTCAAAGTTCGATCAAGAAGGCTGAACAAGATTTTGGTTGTCACATTGGAAGTGTTGTGACAGACAATGCAGCAAATGTCACCAAGATGAGAAAAGTCTTGGAAGAATCGAGTGAACCTGAGCATACCGTCCTCACATACGGATGTGCAGCACACCTACTAAATCTACTGGCTCATGACCTTGAGATTGATAAAGTAAAACAACACGTGGTCCATGTAGTTAATTTTTTTTTAAGTAATCATCATGCTGCTTCAAAGTATCGGCAGGAAGGTAGTCAGTGTCTTGTCATGCCCCAGGACACAAGGTGGAACACAATGTCAGACTGTCTCAAGGCCTATATGAATAACTGGCCAATTCTAATGAAGATCTGTGAAGTCAACAGGGAAGCTATTGATACTGAAGTAGGAAACAAAGTATCAAATTTAGGCCTAAAACGTCCGGCTAAGGAATTACTGGATTGATTGCAGCCAATAGCAAAGGCTCTAGATGAGGTACAGAGTGACAAGTACTCAAGCGGTAGATGTTTGGAAGAAATTACTTGGCCATTTCACAAACAATAAACAAGCTGAAAAACTGGTGAAAAAAATTTATGAACAGTTTATCACCAAAGCTCACATACTTGCCAACATGCTTCATCCAGCACTTCAAGGAAAAATGCTCAGCACAGAAGAGGTGAATATTACTATGGAGTATGCCAATGAGAAATATACAACACTTGTTCCTGTCATTATGAAGTTTAAGGCAAAATCACCTCCTTTCCAGGCGTTCAAGTTTACTGAGTCTGTGACCAAGACCCTGACAGCTATTGAGTGGTGGGATTCACATACAGCCATGTTAGACAGTGATATTCTGTTACCAGTGCGTCAACTCCTAACTGCAGTAGCCTCATCATCAGGAGTTGAAAGAGTTGTCTCCTCCTATGGACTTGTACACACAAAATTAAGGAACCGCCTCGTTAATGAGAAGGCAGCCAAATTGGTCTTCCTTTTCAAGACAATGAACTCAAATGTAAATAATGATTAATGTAAATAACTGTCCACTAACCTCATACAATAATACATGTTAAGTCCGGCCAAAATTGGCATTTCAAAGCATAACAGTGCCTTAAAAATAGTTTCTTATTTCACTATAAAAGTTTATATTAACTTATACTGCATTGAATAAGTCAAAAGTTGATATATTTGTCCTATATACAATGTTAGGTTTCTATTTTTGATATATTTGTCCAATACAAAATGTTAGGTTACAAAGACAGCAATGGCCTCCGCTAGCGGAGCCAGGGAACTGGGTGCGCACGTCCTGTGTAATAGTAGTCCTTGATATATATATATATATATATATATATATATATATATATATATATATATATATATATATATATATATATGTGTGTGTGTGTGTGTGTGTGTGTGTGTGTGTGTGTGTGTGTGTGTGTGTGTGTGTGTGTGTGTGTGTGTGTGTGTGTGTGTGTGTATATATATATATATATATATATGTATGTATGTAGCGTAGTTGGTAGAGCGCTGAACTGCCACCATAGTGGCCCGCAGTTCTTGGTTCGAATCCTGCCCAGGGCCGAAATTATTTCGGTACCGCTGCGCTTCGGGTCGTTACTCCGACTCTCGTGGGCTGGGAGTTGGGTGTGTGTGTGTGTGTGCAAGGTCATAGCATTACCCATAGATCGGACCTACGAGCTCTGAGCTCTCTTCCAGGAGGGAAATAGCTGTCGATCACGAGTCCAACACATGATC
>NC_134816.1:8718075-8733075 GCF_046742065.1 Oratosquilla oratoria
GCAGGACGACTCAAACGGTTAGACCTGGTGTATCTTGACACACACGATTCATGGCGCAGTCGTAGCGATCGCGGTCGCCACTATGGCGGTCGGAGTTCGAATTCCGCCCAGGGTTGAAATAATTTCATTATCTGTGCTCTGCGAGTCGTTATTCCAACTCTCGTGGGCGGGGAATTGATGTGTGTGTGTGCGTGTAAGGTCACAGCATTACCCATAGATCGGTCTTATATGACCTCTGAGCTCTCTTCCGGGAGAGAAATAGCTGTTGATCACGAGTCCAAAACGTGATCCAAGACCAAGGTGAATCACACACATGCACACACGTACGCGTGCGCGCGTACGCACATGTTTAATGGTGTGGTGGCACAGCACTTTACCACTAGTTGAGCGATCCGAGTTGAAATCTCGCCCAGTGCTGAAAATTTCAGCATCGCTGCACTGCGAGCGGGTACTCCAACTCTCTTGGGCAAGGTGTTGGGTGTGGGTCCACAAGGAGTTAAGATAAAAGGGAAATGGTTGGCGAATGGGTGGGGGTGGGTCCCTACCTTGGCTGGATACCTCCCTTGTAAGGGGAAGATGCCTATTGGTATAGGGATAGAATGATCCTAGTAAGCAGCTGAAAAGGACCACTATAAGTGGTCTTAATTAACTAAAAGTGGGTGTTTAGTATATAAAATTTTGTATTCAAGAAAACCTACTCCCCAAATTATATACATACATACATACATACATACATACATACATACATACATACATACATACATACATACATACATACATACATACATACATACATACATACATACGTACGTACATACGTACATACATACATACATACATACATACATACATACATACATACATACATACATACACACATACATACATACATACATACATATGGTTTTAATCGACCCGTACAAATATGGTAAGGAAGGTGACAAAGTAGAAAATTGATTAATGAGTAAGTCATTCCCTTTCAAATACTGTGGTTTCTGCATGATCATTTAGTCACGTGTTTTTTGTGATTATTTTTACAATATGGATACCACACGCCATCTTGTAGACTTCGCTGCCTAGTCTCCTGGACTATCTCCCATTGTTTCTACATTTTATTCTTCCGTCATCAAGTCACATAAGATGAAACTTCGCCTAAAGTTTTTAAGGGATTGTCTCCAAGAGCAAGTCTTACCGAAGTCCCTGGGAAACCATCCATTGTTTACATATAGACGGGGTATATGCGCGCCCCCACGTGGTGTCACATTGAATCACGTCACTGACGCACTTGCATAAATGCGTACATGATTTAAAGACGAGCAGAACTACAATATCATAAGTACATAGTTCAATCGTACCATTGCATGCTGAAGTGTTGAGAGGGTGTCACAGGTCTCACAAGAGGGTTATTGTAATATCACCTCAGGTGATTTTTTCGTTTCGAATATTTATTTTTATGAAACGTACTTTTTTCTCTCCAACAGTGAATATCATACACCTTAAACCAAAAATTGTTAAGCGAGCACTGGACTAGGAAGGGAAGACGACAGCAATTCGTTTCAGTTATTTTGTTTACATATCGAGACCGTGGGTGATGTCAAAGCGTCCAGTTACTTCCCTCTCCTCCTCCTCCTCTTCCTCCTCCTCTTACCCCTCCTCCTCCTCCTCCTCCTCCTCCTCTTTCCCTCCTGTTACCCCTCCTCCTCTTCTTTCTCCTGTTACCTCTCCTCCTCCTCCTCCTCCTCCTCCTCCTCCCCCTCATCATCATCATCATCATCATCATCATCATCATCATCATCATCATCATCATCATCATCATCATCATCATCATCATCATCATCATCATCATCATCATCATCATCATCTCTTCAGCTTCTATTGTCTCAAAAAAATAAAAAAAATAATCTATTCTTGGCCTTCTTTATCTTTTCGCGATTTTTTCTCTCCCGTTATCAATGACAGATAAAAAGAAAACAAAGTAGATTAAATCACGATAAACAATATATATGACGTCACAATGATCATCTTGGAAGACAATCGTGACCAGTTCATTTCAACATTACTCTGAATAACGCCAGACGATTTAATTGAGTTAACCCATTCAACTCCGATGACAAGATGTCTTGTCATTTGGTCAAATAAAACAAAAAATCATAAAACACCAAAATGTTTTATCAAACACCAGAAAAATATGACGTCAATCCTCGCTTCGCTGCGAGCGAAGCGAGGATTGACGTCATATTTTTCTGGTGTTTGATCAAACATTTTGGTGTTTTATGATTTTTTGTTTTATTTGACCAAATGACAAGACATCTTGTCATCGGAGTTGAATGGGTTAAGGGGGGGCATACTTGGGACATATTAATCTTTACCCGATGTTGATGTTTATAGATTGAGTTCCGACAATAGTTCAGGGAAAAATGTTTCGGAGCGGGGTAATGAATCAGGTGCTATTTTCTCCAAGGTCTTCCCACTCAACTGAATAAAAATGGCGGACTCAAGAGACAGTGACGCAATTTACAGATGTCTGTTTGGTCGATTCCAACCGATTCCATTCTGCTGAGGGTGGTCCTCTTATCAGCTATCAAAATTTTCACGATGAACATCCTCAACTTGATGGCGTCACTCGTATCTTTTGTTCCAGTGAACACAAGGTAATTCTATTCAGCTAAAGAACACCCCTCCCACCAGACTGGAGGAGTACAGGGTGCAGATGTGGGCTCGAATGTACGAGATGGACTGGCCGGGAGGGTGGGCTGGGTGATGGGAGTGAACCATGACTCACGAGAAGACTGCCAATAAGGTCAAGGTGAAAAGGAGCTTGGTTGACTAGGAGCTATACGACAGGGACAGATACTGCGAGATCGAGTGCCTAAAAGCCATATGAGAGGGTAACATATAGAATTCGATATGGGAAAAATTTATTGCTTCTTATTCAGAGTCGAGACCTAAGTCAAACTCTTGCCCACTACTGAATCAATCCACCTGGCAGCAGCTGGTACACAGAAAGTCTATTACGGTAGCGAAAGGGATAGTCATGATAAATTATAATACTATAAACAATGAGACTGCATAGAGAATAAATTCGATTCTTTTAATACAAATGAATTATCCTATAATGACATAAATAAAATTACCTCGTAGCAGCCAGAATGATAACGTCTTGCTATTCGGACGGCAGCGACAGCGCCGAGGCGAAAGGGGTGAACTTGGCGCGAAGCCGCGAACTGCGTAGGAGAAATGTGACCGCATTGACTTCCAGGAGGAGCAAAGCGGCGACACGACGTCATGAAAAAGGGCGGAGCGAGTATGACGTCATGACAGTGGTCTACATGAAAACAGGGCATTTTATCCCTATAGCCTACATATATTTTATATGTTTTCACATATAAATGAGTAGAACATAAACGAATCTGAATATGAATGTGGAGTACGGAGAGCCAAGTGAGTGGTTGGCGTCATGGTGGCGGGGAGATGGTGAGGGACTGGTGGAGTTGAGAGAAGTGTTGAGAGAAGTGTGGCGTCAGAACTTGAGGCAGATGCGTACAGGAAGATAAGGAAACAGGATTATACATGCATGTGAGGATACACACACACACACACACACACACACACAAACACACACACACACACACACACACACACACACACACACACACACACACACACACACACACACACACACACACACACACACACACACACACACACACACACATATATATATATTTTATATATATATATATATATATATACATATATATATATATATACATACATATATATACATATACATATATATACATATATATATACATATATATATATATATACACATATATACATAAACATATATAGATACATATACATATATGTATATATATATATATATATATATATATATACATATATATATATATACATATACATATATATACATATATATATATATATTATATATATATATACATACACACACACACACACATATATATATATATATATACATATATATATACACATACATATACATACATATATATATATATACATACATACATATATACATATATATATATATACATATACATATATATATATATGTATATGTATATATATATATATATATATATATATATATATATATCTATATATATATATATATATAAGCAAGGCCGCTTCATTAAATCGGCGACCCCCCCTCTCCGTCCCCCCATTGCATAAAAGGAGAAGACGGGGAGAAATCCCTTCGGGCTGCGTCAAATTTTGTTCACACATACTACCTCACCCCCCCATCCCCCCGCCCATTCCACCTCATGCATCACAACATTATCCATATACAACCATTCTCCATTCACCCCTGTCTTCTGTCCTCTCCCGTCCTTCCTCAACAGACATTCCCCTCTTCCCCAAAGCCCCCTTCACCCCATCCATCCACCTCATCCTAGGACGTCCCCTCATGTTCACTCTCTCCACATCTGCCTTCCATACCTCTTTTACTAGTCTTTCTTCACTCATTCTTTCCATGTGTCCAAACCATCCTAATATTCTTTCATCAACCCTATCTCCCAACTCCCTTTCCACCCCTGTTCTCCTCCTCACCTCCTCATTTCTCACTCTATCTAGCCTAGTAACCCCCATCATACTTCTCAGACACTCATCTCAAACACATTCAAACTCCTTCTCTATTCCTCTCTTATGTTCCATGTTTCTGCCCCATACAGTGCTGTTGGCACAATCACTCCTTCATACAGTCTCCTCTTAGCATCCATTCCCAAATGTCTATTCCTCATTACACTCTTTAATCCACCAAGGCATTTACTCGCTTCTCTCAATCTACATTCTACCTCCACGTTCACTCCACCTTTTCGTGCCACAAGTATCTAAAACTACCCACTTCCTCCAGTCGCTCTCCCTTAATGCTCACTTCCAGTCTACTGCCACTTTCACCCCTTGTACATCTCATCACCTTACTTTTACCCACATTTATCTTTAGCTTTCTTCTATCACATACTCTCCCAAACTCTGTCACCAGCTTCCTCACTCCCTCCTCCGATCCTGCCACAGGCGCAGTGTCGTCAGCAAAGAACAGCTGGCTCACCTCCCACTTTTCTCCATTTTCTTTAACCATCTCCAATCCCTGACCCACTACCCTTGTATTTACCTCTCGCACTACCCCATCCATGTATAAGTTGAACAGCCAGGGCGATATAACGCATCCTTGACGAAGTCCTACCTTTACCTCGAACCACTCCCTCTCTCCATTTCTAATCCTGACACAAGCTCTACTACTCTCATAAAAACTCTTGACAGCTCCCAGAAGTTTTCCTCCTATCCCGTATATCTGCAAAACCTCCCGCAGTGCATTTCTGTCTACCCTATCATAAGCCTTTTCCAGATACATAAAAGCCCAAAAAACATCCTTCCCCTTTCCTATAGCTTTCTCACATATCTGTCTTACCACAAAGATCTGATCTACACAACCTCTACCCGTCCTAAGTCCACACTGTTCCTCACCAATTACTCCTTCTGTTCCTCTCCTAATCCTCTCAATCAAGATCCTCCCATAAGCCTTCCCAACTACGCTTAACAAGCTAATCCCTCTGAAACTACTACATTCACACTTGTCCCATTTTTCCCTTGTAAAGAGGAACTATACAGGCACTCCTCCAGTCCTCCGGCACTCTACCCTCTCTCCAACAAACATTAGATAACCTCACCATCCAGTCCACCATCACTGTACCTCCTTTTTTTAGACATTCTGCATGGCATCCATCCAGACCAGGTGCCTTACCTGCTTTCATCATCTTAACAACTGCCTTCACTTCATCCTTCCTTATTTCTCCTCCATTTTCCTCACTCATCACGGTCATTTTCATAGCATTTCCCACTGCAGCTATCTTTCCCTCCCTATCCTCCTTCACATTTAGCAACTCCCTAAAATATTCTGCCCATCTTCCCCTTACTGCCTTCTCTTCCATTATCATCTCTCCATCTGCACTTTTTCTTCTCTACTTGATTCGCCTCCTCTTCCTCTCTTAATTTCTTTCCAAAACATCTTTTTATTACTTTCAAAATTTTCTGTCATACTCTTACCCCATTTCACATCTGCTCTCCTCTTTGCGTCCTTTACCTTTTGCTTTACTTCTTTTTTCTTTTCTTTGTACCTCTCATATGACTCCCTCGTCCTATTTATATATATATATATATATATATATATATATATATATATATATATATATATATATATATATATATATATATACATATATATATATATACAAACATACATACATACATACATATATATATATTACAAATACACGCACACACACACACACACACACACACACACACACACACACACACACACACACACACACACACACAAACACGCACACACACACACACAAGCACGCACACACACACACACACACACACACACACACACACACACACACACACACACACACACACACACACACACACACACACACACACACATATATATATATATATATATATATATACATATATATATATATATACATATGTATATATATGTATGTATGTATGCATGTATTTGTAAATTTGGGGAGTGGGTTTTCTTGAATACAAAATTTCATATACTAAACACCCACTTTTTGTTCATTAAGACCACTTATAATGGTCCTTTTCAGCTGCTTACTATAATCGGTCCATCGAAAACTGGCCGTCAGGGCGGAGCACGGGGATTCCCCCTGTGTTGCCACATGTAATTATATATATATTATTTTATAATTTTATTTTATTTTAAATTTTATCTTATAATTCTATAATGTTGCCACATATAATTATATTATAATTTTTTGTCACACACCACCACTGAGGTAAAAATCAAAGCAATGTTTTCTATACAAAGGTTTCGTTTCCTCGAGTCGTGGACATGGCATATGAGCGGGAGAGATCGACGTTGCCACTCCATCCCTTCTCTGGCTATGCCCCCACACTGCATTCAGAAAGCAATGCATCCACACGCACGTTCTCGCCATGGATAGATACATTATATATATATATATATATATATATATATATATATATATATATAGATAGATAGATAGATAGATAGAGAGAGAGAGAGAGAGAGAGAGAGAGAGAGCGGGTGGGTGGGCGAGCCGTGCGGGCCGTGTTATCTGTGGAGATGTGGCAACACCGGGAAATTTCCTAACCCCGCCTTAGCGGCCACTTCTCGTTGCGTCTACTACAAAGGATTAAGGATTACAAAGGCGGAGCATGCCGACAGGAGACCTTTTGATCCATATCTAGGTCGGATGCAAAAATATACACATATATATATACATATATATATATATATATATATATACACATATACATATACATACATATATCATATTAATCATAATCTAGGTCGGATGCAAAAATATACACATATATATACATATATATATATATATATATACACATATACATATACATACATATATCATATTAATAATAAATTAAAACTATAATAATGTAAAAATAACAAATAAAATACACAAATAAATGCATAGGTATAGTTGAATAACAAACAAACAGGTAAACAGTAAATGATTATAAATTGACATATAACTAATAATAAATGAAAATCAGACAGACAAATTATAACAAAACAAAAACAAATAATATAACATAAATTATAATCATTACAGCATCTTACTTAGGTATTTATCTAAATGATTCTTAAAGCCTTGAACTGAACTACATTGCACTACCTGTGCAGGAAGTTTATTCCATTCATTAACTACACGGTTGGCAAAGTTGTTTCTACCTACTTCCAAATTGAATCTATTTCCGGACAGTTTGAGACCATTGTTTCTTGTCTGATTCTCATTCAATGTGAAAATTTGGTCACTTTTGATGTTGTCAATTCCCTTTAAAATCTTAAAGACCTGTATCAAGTCATCTCTGAGTCTACGCTTTTTTAGGGAAAACAGATTCATGTGCTTAAGTCGATTTTCGTATGATTTATTTTTGATATTTGGAATCAGTTTTGTGGCTCGCCGTTGTACTTTTTCCAGTCTGTCAATGTCTTTAATGAGATTCGGTGACCATACGGAAACAGCATATTCCAAATGTGGACGAACTAACGATTTATATAGCTTGTTAATGAGTGATGGACAATCCCAGAATCTTATTTGCTTTCTCAGAGGCTGAAATACACTGCTTGGATGATTTGAGGTCGTTACTGATAATTATGCCGAGATCTTTTTCACTATCCACTTTTGTTAACGAATTTCCAAATAACTTGTAATCGTACTTACTGTTATTTTTACCTATGTGCATTACCTTGCATTTACCTGTGTTAAATTTCATTAGCCACTTTTCAGACCATTGCTGTAATCTATCTAAATCTTCTTGAATATATAATTGGTTTGAGTGATCATTTGCCACTCCGCACAGTTTTGTATCATCAGCAAATTTGGAAACAGTAGATTTTAGTCCATGGTCTATATCATTTATATATACTATGAATAGAAGTGGCCCAAGAACGGAACCCTGAGGAACTCCACTTGCAACACTTTTCCATCCAGAAGTTTTTCCATTTAAAACAACTCTCTGTTTTCGACCTTTCAACCAATTACTAGTCCAACCTAATAGGCTACCACTTATTCCATGCAAAGCTAATTTAGTAAGTAGTCTTTCGTGTGGGACGGTATCAAAAGCTTTTGCAAAGTCTAGATATATTAAATCTATATTGTTCTTTTATCATAATTCGAGATAACTGTGTTGTAGAATTCGAGTAAGTTAGTCACGCAAGAACGTTTCCGTCTGAAACCATGCTGGCTATCATTTATCAAACGGTTACTTTCTAAATGATATTCGATAGCATCTCTGATGATAGTTTCCATTATTTTTCCTACGATCGAAGTCAAACTTATAGGCCTATAGTTATTTGGTTTCTTTTTGTCACCTTTTTTGAATATGGGAGTAACGTTAGCTAACTTCCATTCTCTTGGGACATCTCCGGATATGATGGATTTCTTGAAAATAATTTCTAATGGAACAACAATCTCATTTTTCATTTCCTTTAAGATTCTTGGATGCCAACCGTCAGGCCCTGGTGTTTTATTAACTTTGAGTTTGTCTATACACCTTTTAATTTTTTCTTTTGTTATATTTACCGTAGTGAGTAAGTTTACCCCAGACTTTTCACAGGTTTCAGTTTGGAATTCACTTTGAGGTGTTTCGTTTACGAATACCGAGCTAAAATAATTGTTACACATGTTACAATATTACACATTCCTTCATTTGAATATTCAAGCTGACCGTCAGCAGATAATAGTGGACCAATGTGATTCCTAACAACCTTTTTATCTCTAATGTAACTATAGAATTCTTTGGGATTCTCTTTGGATTTATCAGCGATGTTCATTTCGTATTGTCGTTCTCTTTTTCTTATTGTCTTTTTTAAATCTCTCTGTATTGATACATAACTTTCATAGTCATTAGATGCACCCGAGCACTTATATTTCTTATAAGCCTGTCTCTTTTTAGCAATACTTTTTTCAGTTTCTTTGTCGAGCCACTTTGGGCGAGCCTGATTTGGTGGACGTCTGTCCTTAAAAGGAATGTAAGTTTGAATAATCTTAGTGAGCGCATTTTGAAATATTTCCCACATCTGATCTACAGGCCTTTCGTTTAATTTTGCCTCCCAATCTGTAAGCTGAAGCTCCTGACGTAGTTCTATGAACTGAGCTTTACTGAAATCGGGTATTTTAGAAGCACAAGTATCTATTCTAAAATTGTTTAGGAGTTTGAATCTGACTAAGTTGTGATCGCTATTTGCAACAGATTCACCGACTTCTACATCAGTTACCATGCTTTCGCGGCTAGTGATCAATAAATCGAGTAAGTTTCCATATCTTGTGGGCTCTTTTACATGCTGAATTAAGTAATTGTCACCAAGAAAATCAATCAAGCGACTACCTATATGGCCATGTTCAAGGGTCATCCAATCAATGTCAGTAAAATTGAAATCACCCATTATCAATAAATCCCGGTTGCAGAAACTAGACAGTTCTTGAAATAACAGTTTGTCGTCTGCTAATGATAATGTCTTTGGCCTATATATTACACCTATATTCATTTTTTGTCCATTTGTTTGGGTTAACTCTACCCACAAACTGTCATATGCATCCTGTTTCACTTTCTCTAAAACACAAGCATGAACATTGTTTTTAACGTACAGTAGAACACCCCCACCTTTCTTGTGGTTTCTATCCTGATGAAAGTGTTTAAATCCCGCAATATCAAATTCGGCTTCGAACTCTGTACCATTTAACCATGTCTCAGTTATTCCTATCATATCGAGATTTTCGCTTTTGACATACGCCTGTATTTCTTGAAATTTGTTCCTAATACTACGAGCATTAAAGTACATAGTTTTAAGAAACTCCTGATTATTTCTTTTTGACACATTTTGAGTTTCAATATCATGTCTTATATTATCATTTTGTTTTTTATTTATGCCTTGCTCTATATTATTATTATTTGGTCCTTCATTGACATTCAATGCCTCATTAACATTTCTCCTATCAAAATTAACATTTCCCCCATCACGGACATCTGGTCGATTACGGTCATCCGATCTATTTTGTACATTTTGTCCCCCTACGTCACCGTGATTCACGCCGGCCTCCCGTCGTTCAGTGACATTATGTCCGGCATCCCTTTCTAAAATTATATTTTGTCCTCCAGTGACATTATATCCTACCGTGATATTTTTTCCTCCACTATAATTACATCCCATCGTGATCTTTTGTCTTCCACTGTCATTACATCCATAGGGATCATTCTATCCCTATACCAATAGGCATCTTCCCCTTACAAGGGAGGTATACAGCCAAGGTATGGACCTACCCCCCACCCATTCGCCAACCATTTCCCTTTCATCTTAACTCCTTGTGGACCCACATCCAACACCTTGCCCAAGAGAGTTGGAGTACCCACTCGCAGTGCAGCGATGCTGAAATTTTCAGCACTGGGCCAGATTTCAACTCGGATCGCTCAACTAGTGGTAAAGTGCGGTGCCACCACACCATTAAACATGTGCGTACGCGCGCACGCGTACGTGTGTGTATGTGTGTGATTCACCTATGGGTAATGCTCTGACCTTACACGCGCACACATACATCAATTCCCTGCCCACGAGAGTTGGAATAACGACTCGCAGAGCACAGATACTGAAATAATTTCAACCCTGGGCGGGATTCGAACTCCGACCGATGTAGTGGCGGCCGCGATCGCTGTTGCACGTATTTATATACCAACGGTCTACATGCATACCAACCAGCACCATGCACGTATTTGCATACCAACGGTCTACATGCATACCAACCAGTACCAGTGTACACGGACGCACACACGCATGAAGGGTTTTGGTGGTAGTGAGCTTGCTTAAGACCCTATCTCTCTCAGGTCAAGCAGGGTCAAAGAGCAATTATCTCCGGATTACCTGCCAGCCCACGCTGCCCGCTTCACCCCAATGGTCGAAGCATGATACCACAGACAGCAATATTAATCATTTATTTTGTCCAATGGTTCTATGTCCACTTGGACATAGATATAAAACTTAGGATTAAAATTATGTACTTAATAGCAAATATTTTAGCCTTAGCTCAACTCTAGTCAGGCCAAATTGGCTCCATGTAACTTAAACTAGTGTACATATTTCCTTGTTGGCAACTCATCCGAATTCCTGCTTATAAGATTCAGTCATCAGGCCTGTAGAAGGATTTGAAAAATGGATACAGCCTGGACAAATCGCACCAATAAAGCAAAGAAACTATCTCTGTTTTTTTCTCAACCGGATTCTGTCCACCTGAACTTCGCTTCTACGCCTCAAGAAACGACTACGCTACCAAATCTCTCCTTCTGGCGGCAACGGCAACATTTTTTCTGGTGGACAGCACTGGGATCTGAAGAACAATTCAACCAACATTTTTCAAGCAACATTCCCGAGTAGCGGAGAAGCGGAACTACAACTTATATCAACTCAGGGCCTACTACGAGACAAGACTTCACTCCTGCAACGAGACAAAAACCCATCTACTTCGCTGCGAACTCAACCCAGCGCAGCCGGACAAAACCCCCTCCGTCATCACGCCGAACACTCCAGCGCGGCCGGATAAAAACCCCGCCTGCCACATCGCCCAACACTCTAGCTACGTCCCAGGACATTCCCAAGGCGAGCAACGGACATCACCGCACTATTCAACGACTACACTCAGCTTAGTCTCAACCCCCAGCACCACAACCGTCGGACAGAATCTCTCAACTCGCCCAGCAACAGCAAACCAGCAGCCGGCGACCAACACCACCCCCAGGACCATCCCTGCCCCTGTCCAGCACTCTCGGACAGAACCCCACAACAAAAGACGCTGTCATTTTCCTTGGCCCATCTGCTATGCTCCACCTACGCCCATCCAACTCTCCGACCCGCCAACACTCCAAGGAAGTAGCACTCCTACGAGTACTCCACATATATCAAATTTCTTTTCATATTGTAAATTTCCTCGCATTTTTGGGTACACATATTCATACTATCCCTTTGTTTACAGCTCCATCATCTGCGTCTCCCACCCCATCACCGCCTTCAGCATCATTGCTTCGCGAACCAAACTCCACATTTTCAACTTTGGTAATTGGATACAATTCATCTTACGTTCTTCCCCAAGTGCTCCAGAGTGTTTTAGTGCTCTCAGTGCATGAACACGGTCCAGAAACCCAACGCGACATACGGCTGTTATACACACTATAGTTCTAAGATGTCCAATACAAACTCCACCCCAGCTCAACCAGTATCACCCACGAAAAACATACACTCATTTCACATGAGAACACGTTACCTAAACTTAAAGGTTGCAACGTCCCACCCCACACGCTTTTGGCTGACGTACAATCAGAAATAGATCGTACAGGCACAAAGGACGACAAGACTAAGATCGCTATTCTCAAACCGAGAATTGACCTCAATGACACGGTAGCAGGTGACATCGTACAGATTGAAATGTTTCAAGAAACGAAGAAATACGACGACTTTCTCAAACAATTTCAAGTCTTTCGCCAAAGTCAACCAACTCGGTTCCCTTTCACCACTCTACGCTCTAGCCAAGACATGCAACTGCGGACCATACAAAACAAAAACACGAGTGGTCAAAATAGCTAGTGATTTCAAAAGTTAAATTAGGGAAAGCCGCACCCACTCTGCTTGGGTAACGGATGGTAAGATTGACCTCGAACACCTTGTCTCCCTCCTCGCATATATCCATCTACTCTCACAGCTCCACCCAGACACAATCCAAGCAGCCGGTAAATTCGCTTTTACACCAGGTACCACCTCAGCAGAATTATCTAGAAAATTTTCAGGCACAGATCAGACACTCTTCCATCCACAGCCAATCTCTTCCTCTCGCCCCTACTCACACCCTCACAGTAGCACAGGTCAACACATCTCACTCCCAAACCAACAGACCGAGACAAATGTCACCCTCACGCACACGCTCACGCCATCGATCACCCTCACGAACATCCTTCTTCTGCACTTACTGTAACAAACCCGGACACACCACGAACAGATGCTACTATAGATACTGTCGGTTCTCGATGTTTACACTTAAATTTGACTTGTAATATCACTCGTCTCAAGGCCCCTTGCCTTCGTTAAGTGAGTTTCCCTAAATATTCAAGTTCCTCTTAAGCAGTAGTCTCACTATTTTCTAGGCCCCGTGCCTATTCCTCTCGTCCTTTGGGTTAATAAAAGGGTGGTGAATTTTCTTTCTTCTTTCACTGTAATTTCACCTACTGGTTACACTCGGGATCTCTTTCTCTCGTCTCTACATCGTCTCTCCCTAGATCGTCTCTTGATCCTCTCTTGATCCTCTCTCCCCACCCTCTCTCCACGAGATCCCGTATCCTACGCTAAGCTACCTTCGTCTGACGTCACTAATTTTTCTAATCCAATCTCCGGTGACTTCTGAAGTAAATGTCACTCCTTATGGGCGTGACTTTGAATTCATGCACCAATAGTTTTTTCCTCCTTCTCCACCTTGCACCAATCCGGAAAGCCATTTCAATGCCACTAGCAAAATTGTTTACCTCAGCATTAGTCAAACGAAGCTAACCCGCGCTTACAGAGTTTGATTACATCATCGATTATAAAACAGTCACCACCGTCGGTGTGTTTACATAGACATAGCGTCACCTCATGTTTTCAAAACAACAGGCGAGCAGGCAGGCTCATTTACATTCGTACAACTACCGGCCTCTTACAGATACCCAACACAGCCAACCCGTCACTACGATTACCACTGTGTATGTTACCACACCACTGAACATTGTCGAGTTCTCCAAGCGTAAACACAGCAGAAACATGTTTCACCACAACGCTCCCCTACCAGGAAAGCACGCCATAATATTTCAGCATGACTGCTAGACAGGAGCAACACACGCACCCCCACACAAGTTCAACCATACAAGGACTTTGGCTCACACACTCTCCCCATACTTACCATGACCAACGCAGGAAATTCCTCACCTCCCATAGTCTTCAAAGCTACTACAAACGACAGCAAATTAACCATATTCTTAGACACTGGCTCTCCAGTAAACATAATGTCCACATCCGCCTTCGACAACCTCCATTTGAAAACTAAGAGAGTCACGATCCTAGAGCGCCTGATATTCACTTAGCTAACGTCGATGGTATAACCCTCCTTATCCTTGGTAAATTCTCGTTGGACATTTCCCTCCAAACTCAATACCCACAAAGCCCACTTACGGTCTACATAGCTGATGTCTATTTCCCCACCTACATCCTTATAGGGTTGACCTGGATGCATCAGAACGACATTGTCATATATCCTGCCCAGCATGGCATCCTATATGCACACAAACACACAAACTGTCAACAAAATACACGTGGCCAAGCTAAAGCAGACAGACACAAAGCAAACAGACACG
>NC_134816.1:8753075-8773075 GCF_046742065.1 Oratosquilla oratoria
AAAAAAATCCGATTTCATTTATAAATCTGGCTGTGGGTTTAGAAGGAAAATAGTGGAATCCACTTTAATTGAATATTTACCCACGATGAATATTTCCAAGGGTCAGTGGACCCCAGATATAATATCAGGATTATTCATCACCAAACAAATTGTTAACAAGTTTCCTCTCCCTTCCCCTGACCCGACCTCATGTCATCCTCAGGTCATATAAGGGTTTGTGTAGTGACATTCATTATTTTCCCAGTTCCCTTCCTTTTGCAAGAGGTTGCTATATAAGGCGTCCTCCTCCTTTCACTTTGTACTACTAAAGAGGATTGCAGTTAGCAATCGAAATATATAGTTTCGCTTACTCAACTCCTACTGTGGTGTTAGTTGTGATACATATATATACATATATATATATATATATATATATATATATATATATATGTATATATATATGTATATATATATATATATATATACATATATGTGTTACATATTCTATAAGCTTTGAGAAACATGGAACTGAAAACAGAATATTTTATTTTTGATGATAAGCCGAGTAAAAATGGATACATGATAGGACATGATTTGGTTTCATAAAAACGTCATACTTTAAATTGTCTACCACTACGATGGATTAAAATATCCAAAAATGGTAATTTACCCTCTATTTCTATTTCAGTAGTGAAATTGATAGAGGGAACTCTTTGTCATATGTTTGCAACTGAAATGCTGGGGGGGGCGATGTTTGAATCTTTATTGTGACGTAAGTGTACAGGAGTGAGAGCGTTGGATGCTCTCTGTATGGGAAACTGGTCTAGACTGACGTGGGGCAACATTATTCTCCTTACACAGAAGGAAGACAATGCCACGCCTTAGTACACATGTATCAATGAAGTTCTTGTGTCCGTGACAAAGAGTCCTTGTACTGGAAAGCGTCTGGTGGTTGGGGCAACCTACAACACTACGGAGCAACCCTACGGTGCCCTGCTCGTGTCGAATGCCAGGGCACATTGTAGCACTACGCCACACCTCCCCACCCTCTGGGCTCGCATAACCATGGCGAGTGGTATGTTTACCCGCGAGCCGGGGCGAGTGCCAATCCTCGTCGGCGGAAAGGGCGCTTCAGAGCTTCCAATACGGAGGGTGGGGAGGTGTGGCGTCTGGCGGGAAATCCTTTGCATGGCGACACGGCGCATGCGTGCAGGTCCTACTGGGCGTCCGAGACGGTCACCATC
This sequence comes from Oratosquilla oratoria, assembly GCF_046742065.1. NCBI lineage: Eukaryota > Metazoa > Arthropoda > Malacostraca > Stomatopoda > Squillidae > Oratosquilla > Oratosquilla oratoria. Next base: position 8,754,299 of record NC_134816.1, read on the forward strand.
AATGCCTCCTGTGGACGGCAGTGGCATCGCCACCTCCTGTGTTGACGTAATTGCAACGAGGGAGCAGAGGTGGTGATAAAGCCTGTGTGAGTTAACTGGGCTCCTCGCGGGTGGCACTCGCGGCGAGCGGGGCGAAACAGGATGAAGGTCTCCTTGTTCGCGCGGTCTGTGTAAGTGGCCTGGGTCTCGTACAGGGTAACGTTTGCGGCTGGTAGAGCGAAGCAGTTGGATGAAGGCCTCTTTGTTCGCACCATTACGTGCACGAAGGCGCATCACTATCATACGATTTTTCGCGGTCCCATGCATACGCACTGTGATCGGTACTGCACTCACGGTCCAGCGTGTTCGCTTTCACCTATTGGTCTAGTTCCGTCAGTGCTCCGATCATGTACGCGTCACCGATTCACGTATCGTCCCATGTTTCACTGTTGCACGTTGCAAGCAATTGCAAGCAATTGCAAGCATTATCCTACTCACTGCGCCACATTTGCCATATGTGTGCAACTGAAACGCGGGGGGGGGGACGATGTTTGAATATTTATTGTGACGTAAGCGTACAAGAATGAGAGCGTTGGATGTTGGATGTATGGGAGACTGGTATAGACTGACGTGGGGGCAACGTCGTTCTCCTTACGCGGAAGGAAAACTATGCCACGCCATTTTCAGGCCTCTACCACGGAGGGTGACGAGTTTCCGAAGGTTTCTCTTGTCGCATGTGTGGCGGCGTTCTTCATTCAGTTTATTCAACCACTTTTTAATAGTTGATTTGGTATCCTCGTTGATGTCTGAAGTTTCCAAACTGGCAGAGATGGTGTCAAGGATTGCATGGAGGTGTCTCAAAGACTCCTTTTCCCCGCAATTTGCTATTCTACGAAAGGCAGCCTAAAACAGAGGATGTGGGGTGCGCTTTGTGTCCCTTTATCGTGAAGGTGTAAACTGGTGTACTTCGGCAATAATTGTAATCTTTCTCTAATGTGACGGAAATTTCAGCATTAATTATTTTCCTCTAAAGACCTTCAATTTTTCATCCTTACATAAAGAATATAAAAATTCTCCGAAAGTGTGGGCCATGGAGACGAGCAAAGTAGATTCTACGTTTTACAAAAAGGACGTTTCGTAACTTTTAGTATCTATGGACTCGTCCACTGTTGAGACTGGATATCTGTTCACCATGAACTAGAACGGACCTCCCAAGTGCTCAAAAATAATGGTTTCCCTAATTACCCTATAGAGAAAACTATAAAGGAAGAAGTTTACCGTTGGTACTATGATCATAAAACCCACACCGACACCCCAAAAAAGATACAAATATTTTTTCTATACGAATCACATGGCACAGCCATACAAAACTGATGAAAAGGTTATGAATGCTATCATCCGTCGCAATGTAGAGCCAATCTTAGAAGAGAAATAAGTAGACTCTATATTTTAGAAATTTATGAAGTCTTCCAGCATTATGTTACAGAACAACTCCCTCCCTCCCCTTGTTTCCCTCCAGAGAAGAAACGTCATCTACCTGTAATGGTGGCATAGAATATTCTTTGTGTGTTGTACATACGTATTTGTAATATTGTTTATTTATTATTATATATTTTATATATTATTGTGAGAACCAAGTGTTCATTTAAACGTATATGTTTTTCCCGCCAAGTCGGAGCTTCTTGGCGTCGCTTGGCGTCGGAGCCAGTCTTGGTTCGGCTTACAAAGCGACCGCACGCTTGTCTTTGCTGTACTAATTAACTTGAATATTTAACTCAAATTCGTTTCATTTAGCCACCCTGTACATATGGTGGCAGCGGAAAAACAATTCAGTGTTTATTTGTATTGTATGAATTAAATTTTGTGCAGAACGCTCGTATTCGTTGTGAACTTTGAAAATTTGCCGGCCAGTGATATTACGTTTGTTGGCATTTGTGCTTTTCTCCCATTTTTCTTTCCAGCCAGGTGATTTTTTTTTTCAGTGACAATGAAACTATTCATACCTTTTCCTTGAACATTATGTGAGTAATTAGGCGCAGGGACATTTTTGTCTGAGTGCGCCAGGGGATTTTTTTTCCGCATGCTCTTCCCGTTGGCGTCGGTGTTTAAGCGTTACATCGACATCATCTGCGATTATCACTGGATCGTCTTATGTTCCTGTGTGTATAAGCTATAATTTGAACCCTGGATGGTGAAGGATTTTGGACAGACAAATTATACCTACGCATTCTTCACATTGGCCGGTGATCATCGTTTGCTGATTTCCGTAGTGACTTTCGTCTCCTTTGCCAGTGTATTCTATTCAGGTTTGTACATGCTTCTTGTTTACTTATGACAGGCCATATTGTGTTTTCTGATTATAATGAAATAATTGGTCAATGGTTCTTTGTCTGGCAAGATGGCCAAATTGGTTGGTGTTCATGGTGGCCATGTTTGTGACGTCATGATCCCTTTTCCTTAAGATCTAGTATAGTTACCCCTGTGCGGTAACGGTTTTCCTTGTTTATGGTTATTAGATAATTATTTCTTGCGTTTATATGTGAATTAGACTTGTATTTTTTTTTCATTGATTATGATTAATAATGAGGTGTGGTAATTACGTGCCTCACTTGTGAATCATTCAGATTGTATTATATGTTATTACGTAGTGAAGTGCAGTTAACTTGCCCCCTTATAATATGTCTAAACCAAAGGTACCATCTTTTATCAATCCCCCAAAAAACCGTCTAAAACAATGGCTCATACTTTAACTTTATTACACCAAGAACCCTCTGTTATCAAATTTTCAGGCCAGGACCCCCATTATATGGCTATAGATTTTATTGGTCAATGCGAGGATGCTATAGTGAACTCAAATGTTTCGACTGTGTATTGGGGGGGCCAATGAAACAGTCAAATAATGCAATAATGATAAATATTTTATTAATTACAAGCACTAAAAAAACGAGCGTGAGGTCGCTTCGTATCCAAAATCAAGACTGACGCTAAGCGACGTGACCAAGCTCCCTTTGGCGGGAAAACATACACGCTCAAAATGAACACTTGGTTCTCACAATAGTGTATATAATATAATGTATAATATACAATGTATATAATAATGTCATATCTCACAATGATAATAAATAAGCAATATTACAAATACGTATGTACAACACACAAAGAATATTCTATGCCACCATTACATAGCTCGGCCACCACCACTCGGTGACCCCACCGAACAAACAAAAAGAAATAACCAGGCAAGACAAAAGCAAACATAACACAGTCCACACACATACAAAAGTGAATACAAAAGTGTGGAAAAGAATAACATTAGCACACCCCATAAAGAACAATACAAGAATATATACATGAGAATTACATACAACATAATGAAGGTACATAAGAAACACATATAACAAAATGAAATAAGAACTGGCGCCAGTTAACCAAAATACAAAAGACAGCAATTGCCGGATGTCCGGGACATGACACTTAATAGCTAAACAAGAGGTACACACACAATTCAATACATTTAACAGAGAGAGAGAGAGAAAAAAAAAGACACAAAGTACAGGTAATGACAAACATAAATAACAACATAAACGCTGTACATATTCAGTTATGAAGATACAGGACCCCTTGAACGGAAATTATAATTATGAGGGGTAGATACGGAAGGCATCGTTTGTATAGTGGGCCTTGGAGGAGGCCGGGTAAACGCCGGTATGAGCACCTGAGTGACCTTAAGTCTGTCCACATGCACCACTTCGCTCAGTCCCTGTGAAGGATCAAAGACCCTGAATTTGTTGAGATGCAACTTCTCAGTAACCAAAAAGGGGCCTGTAAATTTACAGGTCAACTTAGATTGGCGGTCAAGCATGCTCTTATAAACATGTTCACCAACAACGATGGTAACAGGCTTTGCACGAATATGTTGGTGTTTCAACATTTCGGCCTTGGAAACATCAAGTTTTTCTTTCACAGAGTCATAAAGGGCATGCAACGTGTGACTCTGGAGTTGATTATAGTCATCAAAATTGTTGAGGGGACGAGCAGGGGTGTCAATCACATCATAAGGGAGCCGTTTTTCAACTCCATAGATGACAAAATGAGGCGTTTTGCCCGTAGAAACATTAATGGTTCTATTAATACAAGCACTGATATGGGGAAGCCAATCTTCCCAAGATTCATGAAAGTTACTAGCAACGTGTCTGAGTATATCTAGAATTTTCCTATTCGTCCTCTCTACAAGACCATTGGACGCCGGATGGAAAGCAGTCACGAATGTTTGTATGATGCCGTAACGTTCACAAATACTTGCCAAAACCTCGTTCCTAAATTCAGTACCATTGTCACTTAGGAGCACCGAAGGAGTAGTGTATGGACACAAAACATGAGAAACTAAAGCATGGGCTACAACTGATGCAGACTTATTACGTAAGGTGTGGCAAATTGAGATTAATTGTATTATTGCATTGTTCTTGTTTTAAAAATAAAATTTGTGTTGATGTATAAGAATAGTGTACTTGTGCTGTAGGTTCCTTACATACCATGTGATTCTCATATGTTTAATACCCTGAAATATGTTTCGATGCTCTTAGCATCTGTTGGTATTGTTTATATGTTTGAATCCTAGGTAGACGTGTCACGTGGGTCACGTGACGAGACTTGGAGGGCTGTCGGCGCGGACGTCGACCACGTGATTCGGCCCGAGACGAAGCTTGGTGCTGGTTAGCGAGCACACCTGACCTGCCGAGGAATGTGGCGTGAGGTCATGCTTGGCTTTCAGGCCTGCCAACTGGTCACTACGAGGTCACTACTGCTGTGCGCATGCGCAGATCGCCACCTCCCACTCTCCCTCACCCTACCGGATGTATAAGAGGGAAGGACAGAGAGGGATAGTACACACACCTTACGGCTGTCTGCCGTTGAGGGCGGACCCCCCCCTCCCCTCCCAGTTCCACGGAGGGAGGGCACCAGGACAGAAGGAGGACACACAGACTTTACGGCCGTCTGCCGTTGAGGGCGGACCCCCCCCCTCCCAGTTCCACGGAGGGAGGGCACTAGGACGCAGGAGACCAGGAGGAGACGTGCGCCCGTCCACCAGGACAACAAGGGGACTCGTCCGAAGAAGGAGACAAGGAGGAGACGTGCGCCCGTCCACCAGGACAACAAGGGGACTCGTCCGAAGAAGGAGACAAGGAGGAGACGTGCGCCCGTCCACCAGGACAACAAGGGGACTCACCCGAAGAAGGAGACAAGGAGAAGACGTGCGCCCAGATCCTCGCGCCCGCAGTGCGAGGAGTGGTGTAGTATACATGTAGACTTGTAGTCTTGTAGTCTTGTAGACATCACGCTGGTGATATTTATTATATATGTGTTTGAGAAGTAGATAGGATAGTGCTCTGTGTTATATCCAATAAAAACACGTGTTAGTGTTACCTTGGTGTTTCTTTTTCTCTCGCCCGAATTCTCAATAATACCGAGTATACAAACCTTTATTTGTACCCCCCTGACAAGACGTCTTTTGTATTGGTTCAGGTACTTATACTATGACGTCAATCTTGGCTTGTTTACGTTCTCGCTTGAAGCTCTCAATAAAAGAGCAAACTTGGTTCCTGTTTTTATCTCAGCCATCCCAGCCAAACAGCAACAGTGGCGACGAGGATCTGAGGATTTGTTAGTGGATGGACCGATTATTATGTTGAAAGACGGAAATAGCTGCCTTTACCACTGATAGACGAGATATACAAGGATGAAGATATTTTTTTCTCGCCGATCCCGCTATCATGTGCACCCATGCCACTACTACCGATTTACAGATAGCCTTGGTTTAGCAGGGTACTAGTCATTTGTTTCACAAGGATTAAACAAGATTTTACTACAGTTCATTTACAATGGCGAATAACTCAGGTAAGATTGACTGTTTTGACCCCAATAAAAAATAAGATGGGAGATTTGGCTAAGCATGTTGCAGGCTCATTTTGCACATAATGGAATCACTGATGACGACAAGAAGAAAAATTCTTTATTAGTTTCATTAGGAAGTGAAACTGGTAGTACCTTAGCTCCCTGCGTTCGCCTGATTTACCTCATGTAAAAAATTATAGTGAGTTAGTAAAGCTTTTAGAATCACATTACAAGGTTAAACCGAGCTATCATCGGAGTTTAATCAGATTTCAAAAGAGAAAGAAAAAATCTGATGAAAGTTTAAGAGATTTGTATGCTGACTTGAAAAATCTAGCCAAGGATTGTAGTTTTGGTACTTTATTTGATGCACGAGTGAGAGACCAATTATTTATGGCTGTAGATACTGAAGTGTATTTCCCAAACTTAGCGGCTGAGAATTTAGATTTACAAACCATGTCTTCCACGGACACTTTAGAGAAAATTTTAAATTTGGAAAAAGCTTTTGTTGGGGAAAAGCTCCCGACTACTGAAGTGAAGAAAGTGGGGGGTTAGTTCTGAATTTTTCAATAGTCAGAAAAAAGAAGGTTGTAAGCATTGTGGATATCCACACAAAAGTGAGAACTGTCGGTTTTTTACATTTAACATATACAGTATGTAACACGAAGGGACACCTCAAAAGAGTGTGCCGTTTTTATAAGAATTTTTCTGGTAAATACACAGGTTCTCAAGGTAAGCCTAGTGATAGCAGTGCCCAGAAAGGATCTTTTGGAAAATTGAGCAAAAACAAGAGGTTTGATAAAAAGAAAACTAATATGGTTTTCGAGGAAATTTCTCAAGAAGAGAGAGATACTGGTAGTGATGATAACCAGTTGTTACATTTAATGGATAGACCTAGCCTTCCAGAAGTGGTTGGTGTTAATTTTACACATGAACCTGTACACAGTGTTGTAGGTAATCTTTTGCAAGTGAGAAATAAGGTGGATATTATTATTGAAGGTCACAATGTGCCTTATGAAATTGACTGTGGAGCCAGTGTGTCTACCCTAACCTTGCATTGGGTTAAGAAATTGAATTTAACTGTGGAGCCTAGTGATAAAATTTTAAAGGCTTATGGTAATAAAGATTTGCATGTTTTGGGTAAGGTTTATGCAAATATGTTTTATAATGGTCACAATGTATTTCAAAGTTTGTATGTAGTTGAGTCTAATAACTCAAACTTATGTGGAAGAGATTTAATGCCTAAAATTGGTATTGCACTCACAGGTATAGAGGAAGGTGTTAATGTTTTGGATTCCAAGGTACAATTAGATAATTTTTCAGCTGATTCTAGATTGCCAATTTCATGTGTTGTAGCAAAGGTACACCTAAAGAGCGGTGCTGTGCCTAGTTGGAAAAAAGCAAGGCCTGTGCCCTACCACTACAGAAAATCAGTAGAAGATGCTTTAGATGAGTTAGTTGATAACAATATCATTGAACCAGTACATTCTAGTGCTTGGGCAGCTCTAATTATACCAGAGTTAAAAGCTGACAAAAAGTCAATGCGTATTTGTGTAGATTTCAAGGAATTAAACAAAAATATTTCATGTGACCAGTACCCTCTGCCTAAAGTTGATGAAATCCTTGCTGTTGTTGGTAGAAGCAAGATATTTTCAAAAATAGATTTAAAGGATGCTTATTTACAAGTGCCAGTAGATGATGAGAGTCAAGAATTGTTAGTTATTAATATTCATAAAGGTCTTTTTAAATATAAAAGATTACCCTTTGGACTTGCATCATCTTCTGCCATCTTCCAAAGATTGATATCCCAGTTATTGATGAATATAGATGGAGTAGTTGCCTTCTTGGATTATATATTTGTTGGTGGTGAGACTAGAGAGGAGCATGATAAGAGATTAGATAAAGTGTTGAAGGTTTTTCAGAAACATAATGTTGCTATTAACAAAAAGAAAACTGTTCTGAATACCAGCTCCTTAGAATACTTAGGCTATGTCATTTCAGGTGATGGCATAAAACCCTCACTAAGGAAACTTGCTGCTATTTTAAGCACCTATACCAAGGTCTGTAGGTGAAGTTCAATCATTTTTGGGTCTAGTAACTTATTATTGTAGGTTTGTGAGAAATGTTTCAAGTGTATTAGCACCACTGTATGATTTACTGAAGAAAGATGCAAAATCTAAGTGGTCTTCTGTTGAAGCAAATGCATTTATTATTGTTAAGGAAGAGTTAGCCAAATCTGATTTACTTGCCAATTTTGATAGTGAGCATGATGTTATTGTTGAGGTAGATGCTTCACCAGTTGGAGTAGGATGTGTGTTAATACAAGAAATTAATGGTTGTTCACGACCAGTTTACTTTGCAAGTAAAAAGCTGTCTGCCGCTGAGCTAAATTATTCTCAGTTGGACAAAGAAGCTCTAGCGTTAGTGTACGCTGTAACTAAGTTTAAGTATTTTTTGCTTGGTCGTAAGTTTGTGATCCGTACAGTTCACAAACCTCTACTTGGTTTATTTGGTAAAGATAAACAGATTCCTCTCAATGCAAAGAAAATGTTGTGGCAGATGCCCTGAGTCGTTTGCCTGTGTCAGATTCTGTTATAGACTCACATACACCCGCTAAATATGTGAATTTAGTTGAAAATTTGGAAGATCAAAATATTTCCTATGAAAGGGTTAAGGTTATGACAAAGAGTGACCCTGTTTTGAGTAAAGTGTTTCAGTGTGTTAAATTTGGTTGGGTATCTGATCCTGTTATTTCTGAATATGCAGCAGTTAAAGCAGATTTAAGTATATATGAAGATGTGTTGCTATTTAGGAATAGAGTTGTTATACCAGCTGAGTTAAGAGGTAGTGTACTTTCACAGCTGCATGTAGGCCATAATGGTATCAGCGCTATGAAGGCTGAAGCTAGGAATTGGATATGGTGGCCTAAGTTAGACCAAGATATATCAGAGGTTACTAAAGCCTGTTCAATTTGTTTTAAAAATGTTCAAGGTTCTCAGGAAGTTGCCTTATCTTGGCCTGAGACGGGTAAGTCTTGGTATAGACTCCATATGGACTATGCAGGTCCAATCAATGAAAATTATTTTTTAGTGATTGTGGATTCACACTCAAAATTTATGGATGTTTATGTAACAAAGTCTACATCTACAGTAACAATTTCTATGCTGAGAAAAACTTTTTGTAATTTTGGGTTACCTGACATTGTGGTTTCAGATAATGCTTTATCTTTTGTATCTGAGGAAATGGAAACTTTCTTTAAAAAGAATGGAATTAAAGATATGACTCCTGCCCCTTATAACCCATCATCTATTGGTTTAGTTGAGAGGGCTGTAAAAACTTTCAAGGAAGGATTCAGTAAATTTAAGGAAGGTGATATACGAACCAGAGTCTGTAGATTTTTATACAATTATAGACGTTCAATCCATTGTTCCACAGGTAAAGCTCCAGCTGAGCTAATGTTTAACAGAAACTTCAGAGGTATTATTGAGAAAATTAAACCACAAAATAAGAAGGAAAGGGTTTTGGAAAAAGAGTGTAAGTTTGAGAAGTCAGAATATAAGATTGATGATGCTGTTTTTGTAAAGAATTATGGCAAAGGTCATTCATGGTTGGAAGGGAAAGTAATTGAAGTTATAGGTGTGAGGAATTACAAGGTTATGTTAAAGGATTTTGGTAACATTGTTTGGAAAATAAATTCTGATCAACTAATGCCTAGATATACACTAACTGTTCCCAGTAATGACACTGTACCTAAAGATAACTCATGTAGCAGTAAACCTTTTGTGCCTATGTCTCCTTCAGGTCAAGGACACTGTCCTGATAGTTCAGAAGTAATTGATAAGGCTGATAGAAATTCTTCTGTAAATGTTGATAATTTTGATAGTGCTGTTAATGTACCAAGTCCACAACCTGTTAGAAGATCTAGCAGAGTTGTGAAACCACCTGATAGATTGAATCTCTAATTCTGGTGTTGTAATGTCTTCATTATGAAGATTAATGTTTCAGTTATTTTCCTATTGATACTCCTTTTTCAATAAAGGAAAAGGGATGTGGCAAATTGAGATTAATTGTATTATTGCATTGTTCTTGTTTTACAATAGACTTTGTGTTGATGTATAAGAACGGTGTACTTGTGCTGTAGGTTCCTTACATACCATGTGATTCTCATATGTTTAATATCCTGAAATATGTTTCGATGCTCTTAGCATCTGTTGGTATTGTTTATATGTTTGAATCCTATGTAGACGTCTTTTGTTTTTGTTCAGGTACTTATACTATGACGTCAATCTTGGCTTGTTTACGTTCTCGCTTGAAGCTCTCAATAAAAGAGCAAACTTGGTTCCTGTTTTTATCTCAGCCATCTCAGCCAAAAAGCAACATAAGGGAGCTAATATTACAAAACGACTAAAATGGTCTACACACACAAGGACATACACAGAACCTTGAGTGCTACGAGGCAGTTGCAAAAGGTCTATAGTCACAGTCTGAAAAGGGGCGAGAAGGAGTAGCGTACTCTTAGATGGGAGCAGTGCGTGTAGAACCTTTGTTCTGGGCACAAGAACTACACCGGGCTACATGAGAGGTAATGTCTAGTCGCATCTTAGGCCAATAATACTTCTTACGCGCCATAGCCAGAGATTTGTCACGACTTGGGTGACCAGCCTGAGGGGTATCATGAGCAAGGGACAAAACAACGGAAACTAGAGACTCAGGGATCACTAGCTGTGCCACATCTTGCTCAAACACTTCCACATTACGAATGAGAACCTTGTCCTGCAAGGAAAATTGGGACAGAGGTACCGGTAAAGCTGGTAAGGCGGTATCATCACCAGACTCCAAAGCATAAATGACAGCAGACCAAACAGGGTCTTCACACTGGGCTTTGGTCAGATCCTTCAGGGAGAAGTTGTCAATTACTGTAACAGCAGCAACAGGGATGTTACGTGAAAGTGTATCAGCAACGTTGTTTGCACGCCCTGGGATATGTTTAAGGGTTGGACTGAGTTCCTCAATCGTGCGGAACCATCTGGCTAGGTGGCCTGAAAGATTTTTGCCCTTGAAAAGCTGAGTGACAGCAGTGTGGTCCGTGTAGACTGTAATAGGATATCCAAAAATTATATCACGGAAATGCTTTAAACCCCACACCACTGCCAGGGCTTCTAAATGAGTAACAGAGTAACGGGACTCTGGCTTATTAAGAATGCGACTAGCATATGCAATAACATGAGGTCTACATCCATCTACTTGTTGCATGAGTACAGCTCCAATGCCTTTATTAAACCAAGAACCCTCTGTTATTAAATTCTCAGGCCAAGACCCCCATTATAAGGCTATAGATTTTATTCGCCAATGCAAGAATGCTATAGTGAACTCAAATGTTTCGACTGGGCCTGAAAAGATATCTTTTGTGAGGTCATAACTTGTACCTAATTCACTAGCGTCAGAGATGCTGTCTGCATCGGGCCTGGATCCCAAGTCTTTGGATTATAATTATGACATCTTTAGGTCCAATTTAATTAAAAAAAAAAAAAAATCAGATACCTCTGTTGACAATTCTTTTCAATGGTGTTTCCAACTGGCTGATACCCTCGTATCCCGACTGGGTACTCTTGACTACAGGCGTGCTCAAGCCCAGGCCAGTATAATTGTTGTTGACGCCTTCGATTCACTCTCACATTCAGATTGGGTAGATAAAGGCATTATCACTTTAGATAGGTTCCGCCTTATTTTGGAATTTTTGGTTTACGTCCTTTTTTTTTTTTTTTTTTTTTTGCCTTTTGAGAGAAGAGCTGCACCTTCTCTCAGCTATAAGACTGATGAAACTCTATTATCTTTTGTAAAAAGGAATTCCTACAAACTAAGGGAAGTACCTTCTAGTTCTTTGCAATTACCCCCCCCCCCCATCCTTACATGTACCTATTGTAACAGGTCTGGTCATTCAAGCAATTTTTGTTACCACTGTAGGCGCCAGGTACACAAGTCAAGACAGTCCCCTATTCGCAGGAGTGTATCTAATGTTTCTTCTAATATGACGCATGACGTTTCTAGAGTAGAGCCACAGGATAAACTCAGTTACTGTCATATCCATGGTCATTGTAAACACTCGACTGATCAATGTTTCAAGGTTTTGAAACTTAGAGATGAGACTTCTCATCAGCCTCGTCAATCCCATTTTCACCAGCGCTTGTTTCACAACCCAAAGATTTGACCAGTAATGTTCGGTCTCTGTTGCTGTTGAATCTTCCCAATTACTTACATTCCAATTTCTTACAAGGGATACGCCTATTTCAGTCACTGTAGATACTGGTGCAGAATGAAGTATCATAAGTAGAAAGGCTTATTTTGCTCTCCGGGAATTGTACAATCTCCCTTTATCTCCCTTTTGTAATAATTTGCATTCTGTGCAAGGTTTTCCCTTTCTTGTTCTTGGATCTGTTTGTCTTCCCTTACAGTTTCCCTCGCATGCTACAGTTTTCCATGTCACTTTCGTTGTTGTTTCTGGTATTGCCCTTATGTGTGACTGTCTCTTGGGTATTGATGCTCTTACAGCTCATGGCATAGATATTTCTCCTAGTCGCCGTGTAGTGAATTTCTGCAATTTGGTTATCCCTGCATCAGATAGACCAGTTTCTGTTTGTGATTCTCCTGTGCTTGACCAGTCCGCACATTTGCCCTCACCAGCTTCTAAGCGCTTTAACCCTACTTTTCCTTGTGCTGCTGTTGTTATAGGGGAGCACTTTATTGGACCTTCAAGTTCAATTTGAGTTTCTGTGAGCGTTTCAGGTGCCCCGATAGGGTCTGACGTTCTCTCTCTGCCTGACTCTGTTCATATTCGTCGCCTTGCATTATAAGAAACTCTCTCCACTATTCGCGAGGGTCATGTTACCACAGCGATGGTAACAAACGTCACGGGTGTTCCTATTGCTCTCTCTCCTGGCGGCCACTTAGGCTCCTTTGATGTGGTTGACATTTTTGCTGTCCAGGACTCGCCTATCATAGCAGCTTTTGTACTACAGTCTCCTCCAACACGTGACCCTGCTCACTTAGCTTCTGAGTTTGCTACATTTGTAGGCGAGATTGATTTTCCTGGTGAGACGCCTCGTCTCATTGAACTGTTAGTTACCCACCGTCAAGCTTTGGCTTTGCCTGGTGATCCATTAGGTGTTACAAATCGTGTGGTTCATAGAATTGATCTTCAGCCAGGTGCTCGTCCTGTTTACGTCCCCTTTTACAGGTTATCTCACTCTCGTCGGCTTATAGCCCAATCATTGGTTGACGACTTATTGCGTGAAGGCTTTGTACAGGAGTCCTACTCAGAGTGGAAATCGCCTCTTCTGGTGCCTAAGAAAGACGGATCTTTTTGTCCAGTTATTGATTACAGGCGAGTTAACGAGGTCACTGTTCCTGACCATTACCCTTTGCCTGTCTTAAGTGACCTTCTCCAGTCCATTGGCACTGGTAATACGGTATTCACCACCTTAGATTTAAAAGCCGTTTTTTGGCAGATATCCCTGGAGGAGAAGTTTCGTAAAGTCACGGCCTTCTCGAATCCCAGTAGACATTATGAATGGCTTCGTTGCCCCATGGGTTTGCGGAATGCTCCCTTGACTTGCCAGAGCTTGGTTAACTCCATTTTTCATGGCTTAGTAGGGGTATGGACTTTTTGTTTACCTGGATGATTTAATTTTAGTTTCCAAATATGTGGAAAGCCACTTTACTAAGTTGTCCATGGTCTTGCAACGTTTTGTTGAAGCTGGGTTGAAACTCAACTTACCCAAGTGTTACTTTTTCAAGTCTAGTATCCAATTCCTAGGTCATGTTGTAGACAAACATGGTATCCACACCAGAGGTGATAAAATCAAGGCGGTGAGTGACTTCCTTATACCGAAGTCAGTTGAACATGTACGTTCCTTCCTTGGAATTGCAGGATACTATCGTGCATTCATTATAGGTGTAATATAGGTGTAATATATAGGCCAAAGACATTATCATTAGCAGACGACAAACTGTTATTTCAAGAACTGTCTAGTTTCTGCAACCGGGATTTATTGATAATGGGTGATTTCAATTTTACTGACATTGATTGGATGACCCTTGAACATGGCCATATAGGTAGTCGCTTGATTGATTTTCTTGGTGACAATTACTTAATTCAGCATGTAAAAGAGCCCACAAGATATGGAAACTTACTCGATTTATTGATCACTAGCCGCGAAAGCATGGCAACTGATGTAGAAGTCGGTGAATCTGTTGCAAATAGCGATCACAACTTAGTCAGATTCAAACTCCTAAACAATTTTAGAATAGATACTTGTGCTTCTAAAATACCTGATTTCAGTAAAGCTCAGTTCATAGAACTACGTCAGGAGCTTCAGCTTACAGATTGGGAGGAAAAATTAAACGAAAGGCCTGTAGATCAGATGTGGGAAATATTTCAAAATACGCTCACTAAGATGATTCAAACTTACATTCCTTTTAAGGACAGACGTCCCCCAAATCAGGCTCGCCCAAAGTGGCTCGACAAAGAAACTGAAAAAAGTATTGCTAAAAAGAGACAGGCTTATAAGAAATATAAGTGCTCGGGTGCATCTAATGACTATGAAAGTTATGTATCAATACAGAGAAATTTAAAAAAGACAATAAGAAAAAGAAAACGACAATACGAAATGAACATCGCTGAGAAATCCAAAGAGAATCCCAAAGAATTCTATAGTTACATTAGAGATAAAAAGGTTGTTAGGAATCACATTGGTCCACTATTATCTGCTGACGGTCAACTTGAATATTCAAATGAAGGAATGTGTAATCTCTTAAACAATTATTTTAGCTCGGTATTCGTAAACGAAACACCTCAAAGTGAATTCCAAACTGAAACCTGTGAAAAGTCTGGGGTAAACTTACTCACTACGGTAAATATAACAAAAGAAACAATTAAAAGGTGTATAGACAAACTCAAAGTTAATAAAACACCAGGGCCTGACGGTTGGCATCCAAGAATCTTAAAGGAAATGAAAAATGAGATTGTTGTTCCATTAGAAATTATTTTCAAGAAATCCATCATATCCGGAGATGTCCCAAGAGAATGGAAGTTAGCTAACGTTACTCCCATATTCAAAAAAGGTGACAAAAAGAAACCAAATAACTATAGGCCTATTAGTTTGACTTCGATCGTAGGAAAAATAATGGAAACTATCATCAGAGATGCTATCGAATATCATTTAGAAAGTAACCGTTTGATAAATGATAGCCAACATGGTTTCAGACGGAAACGTTCTTGCGTGACTAACTTACTCGAATTCTACAACACAGTTTTCTCGAATTATGACAAAAGAAACAATATAGATTTAATATATCTAGACTTTGCAAAAGCTTTTGATACCGTCCCACACGAAAGACTACTTACTAAATTAGCTTTGCATGGAATAAGTGGTAGCCTATTAGGTTGGACTAGTAATTGGTTGAATGGTCGAAAACAGAGAGTTGTTTTAAATGGAAAAACTTCTGGATGGAAAAGTGTTGCAAGTGGAGTTCCTCAGGGTTCCGTTCTTGGGCCACTTCTATTCATAGTATATATAAATGATATAGACCATGGACTAAAATCTACTGTTTCCAAATTTGCTGATGATACAAAACTGTGCGGAGTGGCAAATGATCACTCAAACCAATTAGATATTCAAGAAGATTTAGATAAATTACAGCAATGGTCTGAAAAGTGGATAATGAAATTTAACACAAGTAAATGCAAGGTAATGCACATAGGTAAAAATAACAGCAAGTACGATTACAAGTTATTTGGAAATTCGTTAACAAAAGTGGATAGTGAAAAAGATCTCGGCGTAATTATCAGTAACGACCTCAAATCATCCAAACAGTGTATTTCAGCCTCTGAGAAAGCAAATAAGATTCTGGGATTGATTGCGCGATCTTTTGATTTCAAAAGTCCATCACTCATTAACAAGCTATATAAATCGTTAGTTCGTCCACATTTGGAATATGCTGTTTCCGTATGGTCACCGAATCTCATTAAAGACATTGACAGACTGGAAAAAGTACAACGGCGAGCCACTAAACTGATTCCAAATATCAAAAATAAATCATACGAAAATCGACTTAAGCACATGAATCTGTTTTCCCTAAAAAAGCGTAGACTCAGAGGTGACTTGATACAGGTCTTTAAGATTTTAAAGGGAATTGACAACATCAAAAGTGACCAAATTTTCACATTGAATGAGAATCAGACAAGAAACAATGGTCTCAAACTGTCCGGAAATAGATTCAATTTGGAAGTAGGTAGAAACAACTTTGCCAACCGTGTAGTTAATGAATGGAATAAACTTCCTGCACAGGTAGTGCAATGTAGTTCAGTTCGAAGCTTTAAGAATCATTTAGATAAATACCTAAGTAAGATGCTGTAATTATTATAATTTATGTTATATTATTTGTTTTTGTTTTGTTATAATTTGTCTGTCTGATTTTCATTTATTATTAGTTATATGTCAATTTATTATCATTTACTATTTACCTGTTTGTTTGTTATTCAACTATACCAATGCATTTATTTATGTATTTTAATTGTTATTTACATTGTTATAGTTTTAATTTATTATTAATATGATTTTTTTTTGCATCCGACCTAGATATGGATCAAAAGGTCTCCTGTCGGCATGCTTTGCCTTTGTAATCCTTTGTAATCCTTTGTAAAGACTTCGCTTCAATTGCTTCCCCTCTCACTCGCCTCCTCAAGAAGGACTCTTCCTTCTAGTGGCGTGATGTTCATCAGGAAAGTTTTGATTCCTTGAAGCTTGCACTTACTGAAGCACCTGTGTTAACCTTCCCAGATTATAATCTCCCCTTTACTATTTGTACAGATGCTTCTCGTTCAGGCATTGGAGCTGTACTCATGCAATAAGTAGATGGATGTAGACCTCATGTTATTGCATATGCTAGTCGCATTCTTAATAAGCCAGAGTCCCGTTACTCTGTTACTCATTTAGAAGCCCTGGCAGTGGTGTGGGGTTTAAAGCATTTCCGTGATATAATTTTTGGATATCCTATTACAGTCTACACGGACCACACTGCTGTCACTCAGCTTTTCAAGGGCAAAAATCTTTCAGGCCACCTAGCCAGATGGTTCCGCACGATTGAGGAACTCAGTCCAACCCTTAAACATATCCCAGGGCGTGCAAACAACGTTGCTGATACACTTTCACGTAACATCCCTGTTGCTGCTGTTACAGTAATTGACAACTTCTCCCTGAAGGATCTGACCAAAGCCCAGTGTGAAGACCCTGTTTGGTCTGCTGTCATTTATGCTTTGGAGTCTGGTGATGATACCGCCTTACCAGCTTTACCGGTACCTCTGTCCCAATTTTCCTTGCAGGACAAGGTTCTCATTCGTAATGTGGAAGTGTTTGAGCAGGATGTGGCACAGCTAGTGATCCCTGAGTCTCTAGTTTCCGTTGTTTTGTCCCTTGCTCATGATGCCCCTCAGGCTGGTCACCCAGGTCGTGACAAAACTCTGACTATGGCGCGTAAGAAGTATTATTGGCCTAAGATGCGACTAGACATTACCTCTCATGTAGCCCGGTGTAGTTCTTGTGCCCAGAACAAAGGTTCTACACGCACTGCTCCCATCTAAGAGTACCCTACTCCTTCTCGCCCCTTTTCAGACTGTGACTATAGACCTTTTACAACTGCCTCGTAACACTCAAGGTTCTGTGTATGTCCTTGTGTGTGTAGACCACTTATGTCGTTTTGTAATATTAGCCCCCTTACGTAACAAGTCTGCATCAGTTGTAGCCCATGCTTTAGTTTCTCATGTGTTGTGTCCATACACTACTCCTTCGGTGCTCCTAAGTGACAATGGTACTGAATTTAGGAACGAGGTTTTGGCAAGTATTTGTGAACGTTACGGCATCACACAAACATTCATGACTGCTTACCATCCGGCGTCCAATGGTCTTGTAGAGAGGACGAATAGAAAAATTCTAGATATACTCAGACACGTTGCTAGTAACTTTCATGAATCTTGGGAAGATTGGCTTCCCCATATCAGTGCTTGTATTAATAGCACCATTAATGTTTCTACGGGCAAAACGCCTCATTATGTCATCTATGGAGTTGAAAAACGGCTCCCTTATGATGTGATTGACACCCCTGCTCGTCCCCTCAACAATTTTGATGACTATAATCAACTCCAGAGTCACACGTTGCATGCCCTTTATGACTCTGTGAAAGAAAAACTTGATGTTTCAAAGGCCGAAATGTTGAAACACCAACATATTCGTGCAAAGCCTGTTACCATCGTTGTTGGTGAACATGTTTATAAGAGCATGCTTGACCGCCAATCTAAGTTGACCTGTAAATTTACAGGCCCCTTTTTGGTTACTGAGAAGTTGCATCTCAACAAATTCAGGGTCTTTGATCCTTCACAGGGACTGAGCGAAGTGGTGCATGTGGACAGACTTAAGGTCACTCAGGTGCCCATACCGGCGTTTACCCGGCCTCCTCCAAGGCCCACTATACAAACGATGCCTTCCGTATCTACCCCTCATAATTATAATTTCCGTTCAAGGGGTCCTGTATCTTCATAACTGAATATGTACAGCGTTTATGTTGTTATTTATGTTTGTCATTACCTGTACTTTGTGTCTTTCTCTCTCTCTCTCTCTCTCTCTCTGTTAAGTGTATTGAATTGTGTGTGTACCTCTTGTTTAGCTATTAAGTGTCATGTCCCGGACATCCGGCAATTGCAGTCTTTTATATTTTGGTTAACTGGCGCCAGTTCTTATTTCATTTTGTTATATGTGTTTCTTATGTACCTTCATTATGTTGTATGTAATTCTCATGTATATATTCTTGTATTCTTCTTTATGTATCAGGGTGTGCTAATATTATTCTTTTCCACAC
>NC_134816.1:8783075-8785575 GCF_046742065.1 Oratosquilla oratoria
CTTAATTGTTTGAAGTGCGCTCAGAGAGTCTGTGAATATGACAAACTTACTATGTGTGTCAGATTGAGCGTTTTCTATGGCTTTGTATATGCCGAAGAGTTCTGCAATATATATGCTCGTATGGTCCGGCAATCTGAACATCATCCGGGTTTTGTTGGTGTATAACCCTGTCCCAGTTTTGTGGCCGCACTTGGAGCCATCCGTGTACAGTGCCCTGTGGTCATTGTACTTGTTAATCATTTCTAAGGTTTTCTGTCTTGTTTCTTCTATTGAGGATGATTTCTTCCTGAGGTCCTGGTTGGTGTTGACATTCAGGGCGATGTTTTTCCACGGCGGTGGGTACGTATGTTCTATCTTTTCTATTGACCACAGTGGCACTGAATACTGCTCGCACAAGAATCGGATCCTGGTGGAAAGGGGATTTAGGCTGGAGTTGGTGAAGTGTTCGTGTTGGTTTACCGCTTGCTTGCAGGGATGTTGTTGGGTACGAAGCACTTTGGCGGCGTATCGTAGTGTGAGGTGCTCGCGCCTGTAGTGGAGGGGGGGTACGTTTGCTTCAACCTCCAGCCTCTCGATTCTTGTGCAGCGTAATGCTCCAAGTGCTATTCTTAGGCCTTTGTTTTGGATGATGTTCAGGGGTTGTAACGTGGTTGGTGTTGCCGAACCATAAATCTGACACCCATAGTCTAATTTAGATCTAATTAGGGACTTATAAATCATTAGCAGGGATTTCCTATCTGCTCCCCAATTTGTGCCCGTTAGTTTACGTAGCAAATTAATTCTCTTGTTGCACGCATCAACTAGGTATTTTACATGGGCCTTCCAGTTTAGCCTGGAGTCCAGTCTCAGGCCAAGGAAAAAGGTTGAGTTTTGTACTGGAATGGGAGTACCATGTAATTGCAGATTTATTTCTGCCTGGGCTCTGCGTGAAAATACAATTACTGTTGACTTTAATTCCGAAAACTTAAATCCCCATTTGTCGGACCAGTCCTGGAGCGAGTCCAGGGCCAGTTGTACGCGAGAGCCGGAAAACTTGGCATTCGGTGAGGAATGCCAGATTCCGACATCGTCAGCGTATAATGAGTATTTAAGGTTCCGAGGTGGAGCGGGTAGAATATCGTTTATAAGCAACATGAATAATGTGGGACTTAACACACTTCCCTGTGGTACGCCATTTTCTTGGGTGCGTACTGTTGAATAAAAGTTTTGATTTTTAACGGAAAAAGTTCGTTCATTTAAGAAATTTTGAATGAAAATAGGGAGATTCCCTCTAAGGCCAAGAGCATAGAGTTTTTCGAGGATACCACGTCGCCATGCCATATCGTAGGCTCTTTCCAAATCTAAAAAGCAAGCAACAAGGTATTCTTTCCTCTCGAAAGAGGAAAGGATATCGTGTTCTAAGTTGACCAAATGGTCAAGACTACTTCTATTTTTCCTGAAACCACATTGGGCAGGAACTATTAAATTTTGAGACTCTAGAATGAATTTTAATCTGTTATTGGCCATACGTTCTAATACTTTGCATAAGCAGTTGGTAAGCGCTATAGGGCGATAGGAGGAGGGACTCTTTGGGTCCTTCCCCCTTTTGAGAATAGGTATGACGTGGGCATGTCTCCATGTTTTTGGGAACTCATGACTAATCCAAATTGCGTTGTATATGTCTAGTAATTTTTTCAGTGAAATTGAATTCAAATGTTGCAGCATCTCATACCTAATCCCGTCTGGGCCAGCAGAGGTTCCTCTACACGAGCTTAAGGCTTGTTCAAGCTCGTGTAGTGTGAAGGGGGTGTTATAATCGTGGTGTGTCTGTGTATGGAAGATCAGTGGTTCTGCTTCCCGTCTTTGTTTTAGTTGTAAAAAGATTGGAGAATAGTTATTTGTGCTGCTTGTTTGCGTGAACGTGTCTGCGATTGTGTTTGCGATGTCCGTGGGAGCATCTACAAACGTGTTTCCAATGTTCAGGGTCTTGATGCTGGGGGTATATTTGCCGTCGATTTTTCGAACGGCTGACCAGATTTGTGTTAGAGGAGTGTTTGCGTTTATTGTGGAGATGTAATCACGCCAAGACTTTCGTTTGGCGTGTTTGATGGTTCTACGGGCCTCTGCTTGCGTCTTTTTAAAAGTAATAAGGTTTGGTGCAATGGGGTTGTTTTTAAAAGTTCGATATGCCCTATTCCGCTTGCAAAGTGCTTTTCTGTAGTCTGATGTCCACCAGGGAACTCTATGCTTGAGAAATACCGAGGTTTTTGGTATATGCTTATGCGCTGAATTCAAAATTGAGTTTGATAAATTGAATATTTTGTCATCCATATTATCCCCTGTGATGTTGACGTTTGTGGTTGTGCGATACATTTCCCAGTTGGCTTTTTTGATGTTAAATTTGGGACAGGGAGGGGGTGGGTTGTCTCCGTAGGCTGGAGGAGCCGTAGCGTTATCACCCCCTGTTTTTAGGATTACTGGGAAATGATCGCTAAGCATGGTGTCGTCATGCGTGCTCCAT
>NC_134816.1:8793075-8815575 GCF_046742065.1 Oratosquilla oratoria
GCTTTACCGACTGATCTACTGGTAGGAAACCTTGATGGTCTTTCGTCATTATAACTACTTGAAGTGATTCGCCGGTGACAGTGAATATCATTACCAATATTTTCCAACAGTCACCTCGGGGCTTAAACCGAGGCCTCGCCTGACGCCAGGCCAATGCTTTACCGACTCAGCTACTAGAGTTTCAAAAGTCTCTAACTTGGAGTTGATCTAAGTCACGAAAAATCTTTTCACAGGGATCCGAGCTCAACTCGTAACCAGTGGTGAAGCTGGTAGGAAACTTTGATGGGCTTTCGTCGTTGTAGATACTTGAAGTGAATCACCAGTGACAGTGCTTATCATTACCAATATTTTCCGACAGTCACCTCTGGGCTCGAACTGAGTCCTCGCTTAAAGCCAGGCTATTGCTTAACCGACTGAGCTACTAGAATTTCAAAAGCCTTCAACTTGGACTTGATCTAATTTCCGAAAAACCAAAGTAGGCTGATAACTGCCGTTCTTGCCTAACTTTTCACAGAGATCCGAACTCTACTCGTAACCAGTGGTGAAGCTGGTAGGAAACACTGATGAACTTTCGTCGTTGTAAATCCTTGCTTTACCAACTGAGCTACTAGAGTTCAAAAGTCTCCAACTTGGACTAGATTTAATCTCGAAGAATTTAGGAAGACTGCTATCTGCCGTCCTTACCTAACTTTTCACATAGAACCAAGCTCAACTCGTATCTAGTGGTGAAGCTGATAAGAAAAACTGATGGGGTTTCGTCGTTGTAAATACGTGAAGTAAATCGACAATGACGCTGAATACCATTACCAGTATTTTCCAACAGTCACCTCGGGGCTCGAACCGAGACCTCGCCTGACGCCAGGCTTGTTATACCGAATAAGCTACTGAAGTTTCAAAGGTATCCTACATGGAGTTGATCTTACTCACGTAGAATCTAAGTACACTGCTAACTGCCCGTCCTTACCTAACTTTTCACAGAGATCCGAGTTCAAATCGTAACCGGTAATGAAGCTGGTAGGAAACCTTGTTGGAATTTCGTTGTTATAAATACTTGAAGTGAATCGCCAGAATAGGTGCTTCTATTTTTCTACAGGCACCTCAGGGCTCGAATCGAGGCCTCGCCTGTCGCCAATCCAATACTTTACCGACTGAGCTACTGGAACTTCAACAGTCTCCAACTTGGAATTTATCTTAGTCACGAAGAATCTAGGTAGACTGCTAGCTGCCGTCCTTAACTAACTTTTCACAGAGACCCGAACTCAACTCGTAACCAGTGCTGAAGCTGGTAGGAAAATTTGATGGGCTGAAGTGAATCGCCAGTGGCGTTGCATAACATTACCAATATTTTCCGACAGTCACCTCGGGGGGTCGAACCGAGGGCTCCCTTGACACCAGGCCTACCAGTCTACCTGGAGTCTTCGGAACTTAAATCAACTCCAAGTCGGAGACTTTTGAAGCTTCAGTAGTTAAATGAAGCGTCAAACGAGGCCTCGGTTCGAGACCCGAGGTGACTGTCGGAAAATATTGGTAATTATGTGCGCAGTCACTGGCAATTCACTTCAGGTATTTACAACGACGAAAGCCCATCAAAGTTTCATACCAGCTTTACTACTGGTTACGAGTTGAGCTCGGATCTCTTAGAAAAAAAGGTAAATACAACAATAAGCAGTCTACCTTGATTTTTTAGAAGTTAGATCAATTCCAAGTTGGAGACTTTTGAAACTCCAGTAGCTCAGTCGGTGAAACATTGGCATGGCGTCAAGGGAGACTTTGGTTCGAGCCCCGATGTGACTGTTGAAAAATATCTTAATGATATGAGCCGTCAGTGGCGATCCACTTCAGGTACTTACAAAGACGAAAGCCCATCAAGGTTTCCTACCAGCTTCACCACTGGTTACGAGTTGAGCTTGGGTCTCTGTGAAAAGTTAAAGACGGCAGTTAGCAGGCTACCTAGAATCTTCGTGAGTTAGATCAATTCCAAGTTGGAGACTTTTGAAACACCAGCAGTGAAAACCTACACCAAACATGCTTAGTTAAACTAATTTACTATATAACAAGGCGACTACGCTCGCCAGAAACAGAGGAGACTGGAGAGATTCTCTCCCTTAGTCGAGGTAGGGGAGAATATTCCAACCTGTATATATACCTAGACTACCTGCCAATAAACCCTAGAAGACCGAACAAGGTTTACATCACCCGCTAAGCCCCCCTTATGTAACCAACCAAAAAACGGTTACAAACAGTCTACCTAGATTCTTCGTGAGTTAGGTCAACTCCAAGTTGGAAAATTTTGAAGCTCCAGTAGCCCAGTCAGTAAAGTATTGGACTGGCTTCAAGCTAGGCCTCGGTTCGAGCCCCGAGGTGACTGTCGGAAAATATTGGTAATGATATGCACCGTCAGTGGCAATTCACTTCAGGTATTTACAACGACGAAATCCCATCAAGGTTTCCTACAAGCTTCAGCGCTGGTTACTAGGTGAGTTCAGATTTTTATGAAAACTTAGTTAAGGACGGCAGTTAGCAGTCTACCTAGATTCTACGTGAGTTAGACCAATTCCAAGTTGGAGACTTTTGAAACTCCAGTGAGGCTGGCCTTGCTCATGGGAAGTGTGTATATATTTCCTACGAGAAGTGAGTTGAATTAACTTTCCGCGTGTAATAGTGAATATGATGAGCGATATTCATATGATTATACACGATTTCTCCTGTATACCGCGTGGTGGAGAGTCGCAGCTGACAAACAGCCTGTACGTAAGAACATATGAACACAAGACTGAAGGAGACTGCAATATACCATAAAGTCTACACTAGGCAATTCCATGTCCATTACCACCTATCATCACCCATCCATAAATTTGTCAAACTTTTTCTTAAAACAACCGATAGTGTCAGCGCTCACTACATGGTTACTAAGTCTATTCCATTCGTTGACCACTCTACTGGTGAACCAGTTCTTGCCCATCTCCTTAGATTTAAATTTCTCCAGTTTATACCCATTAAGCAAGGTTTACACGCTACGATAAATTGTAGCGATTTATTGTAATGAAAAGGTTGTTACAATTTGTCATTACGTGTAAACAGGAGATCGTAGCGATTTATCGCTACGATCTCCTGTAATGACAAATTGTAACAACCTTTTCATTACAATAAATCGCTACAATTTATCGTAGCGTGTAAACCTTGCTTTACTGCGAGTCATGCCTTGTTGTCTTAATATGATGACTTTGTCTGCATCAACCTTGTTAAAGTTTTTGGTCCACTCGAATACCTCTGTTAGATCACTCCCTACTCTGCGTCTTTCCAAAGATTGTAAATTAAGGTGCATAAGGCTGTCATCGTAAGGTAAATTTCTGAATCCATGTATAATTTTGGTAATTTTCCTCTGTACTGATTCTAGTGAATTCATATCCATTCTATAGAATGGAGATCAAAACTGTACCGCATAGATAGAGTTGGTACCTACCTCTGTACTTTTATTAGTAACGGTCCTAGCAGTAAAACCTATTGCGCTGTCAGCTCTATTTCTGACGCTAATGCACTGTTTCCTGTATTTAAGATCAGGACTCACTAACACTTCCAAGACTCTCTCGTATTCAGTTTTCTCTAAGAAGGTGTTATTTAGGATATACCTGCTTTTTAGTTTATGCAGAAATACGTTTAATACATTGCACTTTGAGATATTGAAGCCCATCTGCTATTTCACCATGTGATCAATTTGTTAAGATATTCCTGCAGTATATCTGTGTCTTCTCCTGATCTTATTTGGCATCCTATTATATTGTCGTCCGCAAACTTACTAACATCACTACTAATCCCATTGTTCAAGTCGCTTATATACACAATGTACAATAAGGTACCCTAAACCGAACTCTGGGAAACTCCTACAGTAACACTCCCCCATTTGGATTTTACACATTTCATGGTGACCCGCTACTTTCTGTTACTGATCCATGCCCTAATCCATTCAAACGCCTTTCCTCCTATACCCTTGGCTTTGACTTTATCTAGTAGTCTCTGGCGGGGTACCTTGTTCAATACTTTGCTAAAGTCATAGTAAATAACTTTGTAACTGTCATTGTAGATATTAATGTAAAAATATAGAAGATTAATTACACATGACTTGCTTTTGGTGAACTCATGCTGGGAGTCACGAATCAAATTGTCTCTTAATGTGATTTCTGATTCAATTAGCTATTATTGATTCAAGCATTTTACCGATAACCGACGTTAAAATGATTGGCCTATAATAGCTGCGCATAGACGATTTGTCACCCTTTTTGAAAACAGGAACAACGTTTGCCCGCCCCCAAGAAATAGGCACAAAACCAATGTCTACCGACTTATTGAATATTACAAATAACTGGTCGTAGATATGATTTACACTCTTTTAGCACTCGGAAATTTTACGTCTGGACCAGGGGATTTTGTAGCTTTAAATCTATCAATCTGTTTGACTATTTCTGCCTTTCTAATGATGATCTTAGGAAGTCTACGCCCCTCATCCTCACTGAAGATCGGGTCGCAATCAGGTACCATATCTAACCTCTCCTATGTAAATACCGTGAGAAAATATATGCTTAACTCCTCTAACATTATATATTCGTCGTTTTTAATTGAGCCCATCCTTTCCTTATCTTGTGTTCTGTACAGATGAAAGAAACCCCTTGGGTTGGATCTCGCTTGTCCGACAACTTTAATTTCGTAGTTTCGTTTCACAGTATGCGTGTTCTTTCTAACCAATCTAGCCATATCGTTATATTTAGATCTAAGGTGTGCTTGCCCGTTTTCAATTCTGGCGCAAAGGCCTCTTTTTATTCTGATTTTGTTTTTCAGCCAATCTGTCACCCATTTGGGAGCATTGGTATTCGACCATATTAATTTGAGGGGAATTGATTTATTTTAAGCATTCAAAATCGAAGCATTTAGGCAACTGTACATTTCATCCATATCACTCTCCGTACTGTTGATCTCACGCTTGTGGGTAACCTCACCCAGGTTTTGCATACCACTATTCATGACCCATCCTTGGTCTGGACACTAATGACATCCGAGCTGACCGCTTACCCCACCCTGTCGCAGTCCTCTGAGCCGGCCTAGCAAGTGACCAATTGTCTCAAATATTTCTTTCGACTTTTCAAAATAGGCTGTACTGAAGTCAAGTACTAGAAAGTTATTCGTTCTATCTAATTCTTTCCATATGATATGATCGCTAGAGCCTAGATTATTTCCCACTTTTACGCTTCTCGTTAGATCCTCCTTTTTAGTTAAGAGTAACTCGAGAGTATTCTCTCCCCTCGTAGGATCAGTAATCATTTGTTTTGGGGAATTAACTTGTACCACATCTATAAAAAAAAATCGATTCCTGACCTCCCAGTAAAATTTCCCAGTCAATGTTTCTTTAGTTGAAATCTCCAATAATCACAACGTTTTTGTACTGGGATGCGCTGCGAATTTCTTGAATCAGCCGTTCAATCTGCTCAATGGTAAGGTTAGTAGGTCTATATAGGACACCAATAGTGAGTTTCTTATTCCTACCTATAACCTCCACCCAAATAGATTCCGTGCTTTGACTGCTTTCCTCCTCCTTAATAAATTTGTTGATATTTTTTTTTACCAGAAGTGCTACTCCTCCTCCACTCCTGCCTATCCTATCTTTTCGAAAAATTGAATATACTTCTATCTCGATTTCCGGAAGGAAGTGTCTATCTGCCATATTGATCCAGGATTCTGTAATAGCCATGATATCAAATCTCTCTACGCATGCTTTACCTCGCAACAAATCAAAATATCTCATTACACATCTTCTGTTTGTATAGGAAACCTTTAGTGTATCCTACCTTTATTTAAGTGATTCTTTTCAGAGTCCCTTTCTAAGCTGATCTATTGTCTAGAAACGATGTAGGTAGGGTGAGATCAGAGGAGCTTGTTCGGAATTACAAGGTTCTCCTTCAGGAGATGAAGGAACGTGGGAGCCGTCACGTAGTCTGTGGGATCCTCCCGAGGATCTACGCAGGTTCGTGTTGGAACAGTAGAGCCATAGGGATCAATGATAGGATATCGCAGTTGTGCACACAATTGGGATACCACTTTCTTGATCCTTGGTATCTCTTTTCTAGGCGCCATGACCTTTACGCTTCTGATGGGATCCACCTTACCCGCAGAGGCAAAGATGTTCTTACAAACCTCATTGTGGGAGTTTGTAATGAACCAGCTCCTTTTTTAGGGTAGAAGGCCAAAGGGAAGGGGAAATAGAATGTACTTGGGAAAACAGTGTAGAGTATAGCATTAATGTAGAACAATGTACCAGTATAGGACAAAATATAATTTTAGGATATAATGTCGCTAGAGGACGAAATGTCACATTAGGATATAATGTCATAGGACAAAATGTCGCAATGGGATATAATGACAGTGGAGGACAAAAGATCACGATGGGAAGTAATGATAGTGGAGAACAAAATATCACGATAGGATGTAATGATAATGGAGGAGAAAATATCACGGTAGGATATAATGTCATTGAAGGCCAAAATGTAATTTTAGGAAGGGATACCAGACAGAATGTCAATGAAGGCCAAAATATCATGATAGGATGTAATATCGCTAGAGGACGAAATGACACATTAGGATGTAATGTCTTAGGACAAAATGTCACAATGGGATGTAATGACAGTGGAGGACAAAAGATCACGATGGGAAATAATGATAGTGGAGAACAAATTATCACGATAGGATGTAATGATAATGGAGGAGAAAATATCACGGTAGGATATAATGTCAGTGAAGAACAAAATATAATTTTAGGAAGAGATACCGGACAGAATGTCAATAAAGGCCAAAATATCAAGATAGGATGTAATGACAGTGGAAGACAAAAGATCACGATGGGATGTGATTATAGTGGAGGAAAAAATATCACGGTAGGATATAATGTCACTGGAGGACAAAATATAATTTTAGAAAGGGATGCCGGACATAATGTCACTGAACGACGGGAGGCCGGCGTGAATCACGGTGACGTAGGGGGACAAAATGTACAAAATAGATCGGATGACCGTAATCGACCAGATGTCCG
This sequence comes from Oratosquilla oratoria, assembly GCF_046742065.1. Taxonomy (NCBI): domain Eukaryota; kingdom Metazoa; phylum Arthropoda; class Malacostraca; order Stomatopoda; family Squillidae; genus Oratosquilla; species Oratosquilla oratoria. The sequence continues at coordinate 8,800,151 of NC_134816.1, forward strand.
TGATGGGGGAAATGTTAATTTTGATAGGAGAAATGTTAATGAGGCATTGAATGTCAATGAAGGACCAAATAATAATAATATAGAGCAAGGCATAAATAAAAAACAAAATGATAATATAAGACATGATGTTGAAACTCAAAATGTGTCAAAAAGAAATAATCAGGAGTTTCTTAAATCTATGTACTTTAATGCTCGTAGTATTAGGAACAAATTTCAAGAAATACAGGCGTATGTCAAAAGCGAAAATCTCGATATGATAGGAATAACTGAGACATGGTTAAATGGTACAGAGTTCGAAGCTGAATTTAATATTGCGGGATTTAAACACTTTCATCAGGATAGAAACCACAAGAAAGGTGGGGGTGTTCTATTGTACGTTAAAAACAATGTTGATGCTTGTGTTTTAGAGAAAGTGAAACAGGATGCATATGACAGTTTGTGGGTTGAGTTAACCCAAACAAATGGACAAAAAATGAATATAGGTGTAATATATAGGCCAAAGACATTATCATTAGCAGACGACAAACTGTTATTTCAAGAACTGTCTAGTTTCTGCAACCGGGATTTATTGATAATGGGTGATTTCAATTTTACTGACATTGATTGGATGACCCTTGAACATGGCCATATAGGTAGTCGCTTGATTGATTTTCTTGGTGACAATTACTTAATTCAGCATGTAAAAGAGCCCACAAGATATGGAAACTTACTCGATTTATTGATCACTAGCCGCGAAAGCATGGCAACTGATGTAGAAGTCGGTGAATCTGTTGCAAATAGCGATCACAACTTAGTCAGATTCAAACTCCTAAACAATTTTAGAATAGATACTTGTGCTTCTAAAATACCCGATTTCAGTAAAGCTCAGTTCATAGAACTACGTCAGGAGCTTCAGCTTACAGATTGGGAGGAAAAATTAAACGAAAGGCCTGTAGATCAGATGTGGGAAATATTTCAAAATACGCTCACTAAGATGATTCAAACTTACATTCCTTTTAAGGACAGACGTCCCCCAAATCAGGCTCGCCCAAAGTGGCTCGACAAAGAAACTGAAAAAAGTATTGCTAAAAAGAGACAGGCTTATAAGAAATATAAGTGCTCGGGTGCATCAAATGACTATGAAAGTTATGTATCAATACAGAGAGATTTAAAAAAGACAATAAGAAAAAGAAAACGACAATACGAAATGAACATCGCTGAAAAATCCAAAGAGAATCCCAAAGAATTCTATAGTTACATTAGAGATAAAAAGGTTGTTAGGAATCACATTGGTCCACTATTATCTGCTGACGGTCAACTTGAATATTCAAATGAAGGAATGTGTAATCTCTTAAACAATTACTTTAGCTCGGTATTCGTAAACGAAACACCTCAAAGTGAATTCCAAACTGAAACCTGTGAAAAGTCTGGGGTAAACTTACTCACTACGGTAAATATAACAAAAGAAACAATTAAAAGGTGTATAGACAAACTCAAAGTTAATAAAACACCAGGGCCTGACGGTTGGCATCCAAGAATCTTAAAGGAAATGAAAAATGAGATTGTTGTTCCATTAGAAATTATTTTCAAGAAATCCATCATATCCGGAGATGTCCCAAGAGAATGGAAGCTAGCTAACGTTACTCCCATATTCAAAAAAGGTGACAAAAAGAAACCAAATAACTATAGGCCTATTAGTTTGACTTCGATCGTAGGAAAAATAATGGAAACTATCATCAGAGATGCTATCGAATATCATTTAGAAAGTAACCGTTTGATAAATGATAGCCAACATGGTTTCAGACGGAAACGTTCTTGCGTGACTAACTTACTCGAATTCTACAACACAGTTGTCTCGAATTATGACAAAAGAAACAATATAGATTTAATATATCTAGACTTTGCAAAAGCTTTTGATACCGTCCCACACGAAAGACTACTTACTAAATTAGCTTTGCATGGAATAAGTGGTAGCCTATTAGGTTGGACTAGTAATTGGTTGAAAGGTCGAAAACAGAGAGTTGTTTTAAATGGAAAAACTTCTGGATGGAAAAGTGTTGCAAGTGGAGTTCCTCAGGGTTCCGTTCTTGGGCCACTTCTATTCATAGTATATATAAATGATATAGACCATGGACTAAAATCTACTGTTTCCAAATTTGCTGATGATACAAAACTGTGCGGAGTGGCAAATGATCACTCAAACCAATTAGATATTCAAGAAGATTTAGATCAATTACAGCAATGGTCTGAAAAGTGGCTAATGAAATTTAACACAAGTAAATGCAAGGTAATGCACATAGGTAAAAATAACAGCAAGTACGATTACAAGTTATTTGGAAATTCGTTAACAAAAGTGGATAGTGAAAAAGATCTCGGCGTAATTATCAGTAACGACCTCAAATCATCCAAGCAGTGTATTTCAGCCTCTGAGAAAGCAAATAAGATTCTGGGATTGATTGCGCGATCTTTTGATTTCAAAAGTCCATCACTCATTAACAAGCTATATAAATCGTTAGTTCGTCCACATTTGGAATATGCTGTTTCCGTATGGTCACCGAATCTAATTAAAGACATTGACAGACTGGAAAAAGTACAACGGCGAGCCACAAGACTGATTCCAAATATCAAAAATAAATCATACGAAAATCGACTTAAGCACATGAATCTGTTTTCCCTAAAAAAGCGTAGACTCAGAGGTGACTTGATACAGGTCTTTAAGATTTTAAAGGGAATTGACAACATCAAAAGTGACCAAATTTTCACATTGAATGAGAATCAGACAAGAAACAATGGTCTCAAACTGTCCGGAAATAGATTCAATTTGGAAGTAGGTAGAAACAACTTTGCCAACCGTGTAGTTAATGAATGGAATAAACTTCCTGCACAGGTAGTGCAATGTAGTTCAGTTCGAAGCTTTAAGAATCATGTAGATAAATACCTAAGTAAGATGCTGTAATTATTATAATTTATGTTATATTATTTGTTTTTGTTTTGTTATAATTTGTCTGTCTGATTTTCATTTATTATTAGTTATATGTCAATTTATTATCATTTACTATTTACCTGTTTGTTTGTTATTCAACTATACCAATGCATTTATTTATGTATTTTAATTGTTATTTACATTGTTATAGTTTTAATTTATTATTAATATGATTTTTTTTTTTTTTTTTTTTGGCATCCGACCTAGATATGGATCAAAAGGTCTCCTGTCGGCATGCTTTGCCTTTGTAATCCTTTGTAATATATTCCGATAGTTTTCCCCCGACTCTCATGGAATCTACTAAGAAAAAAAAACTACTTCTCGCTCAAGGCTACTTGCATACCTGCGTTTCCTCCGGGTTCCCGTCCAACCGTTTTGCCCTACCCAGCTACGTCCTCCTTTATTGGAAGCTCTGGGATGCCGTCTCTGCTCCCAGGGAACTAACGCTGTAACGGCCAGCCCATTGTCGTAAGCGCACGCTGGCCCGCCTCCATGACAGCCACCGCGGTGCGGAGGCCAACAAGTGATGGGTTAAACAAACCTTCTTCTTGACTGGCATCGACTCTGACATCAAAAGCACGGTGGAGGCCTGCGAGTCTTGTCAAGTGCTGCGCCCTAGCTAACAGCAGGAGTCCCTCCTGTGTGACGACCCCTCACCCCCCCCCCCCAACTTGTCCTTTCGAATCCCTGTCTGTCGACTTCTTCCACGTCGCGGGAAATTAATTTCTGGTTATAGCGGACAGGCTCTCAGGCTGGCCGTCATAGTGCCCTGCGGCCAGGACATGACGTCTACCAGAGTCATCCGGAAGTTCAGCTACTACTTCCGGGAGGTAGGCGTCCCCCTCCGCCTTCACATCGACGGCGGCCTCCATTTTACCAGCGCCGAATTCAACCGTTTCTCGGAACGCTGGGGCGTCCACCATATGGTCACCTCACCTATTTAGTTCTTCCTTGAACTGACTCGCCTCCCTGACTGCTCTTTCTTTGGTGAGATAAGGTGGTGTGTTAAAGTTTGTTCCGAGTGTGTAGAAGGGAGAGAGAGCCTAACTCTTCATATGGGGCGAAAGATTTCTTGAACTCATCATATAAATTTTGGAAGGTCTGTGGCTGTTGGAACGCGTCTGATTGTATTATGTCGCTTGCTAAGGTGTCGTTGAAATCTATGCGACTTTTAAGGACCGCGATTTTAGTCGTATCGTTTTGCACCTGTGTGCGCTGTATCTCAGATCGTACGTCATCTAACAGAGTGTGGATGGCGATGTTTGTCCCGTTGAACTTTGGAAGAGTGTTGTCATGCTGAAGGAGTGTTAGTAGATTTGTTGCAGAATGTTGCATGTGTGGTTGAGCGATTGTTGGGCTTGTGTTTTGATTTGGCGTGGACTGTGTGGTACTTTCGTTTAGTGCTGCCATTTTGGAACGAGTGTTGTAATGGTGTGAGACGTTGGATTGTGAATGGGTCATGCACACTTTCGTACAAAAAGGAAAAAAAATAACTTGAAAAAATTTCAGGCTTGCAAAAAAATATGAAAAAATTCACTGGATAGCCTTCACTCGAACTTACTCACACAACAATTTAGAGCTACCTGGCCCCAATGCAAAACTGAGGTACCTACTTACGGTGGTGACGGTTGTGATGCGTTGGTCTTGGGAGGTGGTTTTTTGCAGAGACCGATGGAATGTGATGTGAATCTGAAAGAATATGAGAAGTAAGAAATAGGGAAAAATGGTGTGTGTGTGGGGGGGGGTTAGTTCGTATTTGACTTCAGTTTTTAGCTGCAGGCAGAAGGGGTGGACGACACTTCCTTTGTTGGTTGACCGATGCTCCTGGGTGCTCTGGGCTGCTCAGACCGGGTACGGACAGTTGCTCACTGGATAATTGCTCACCGGATAGTTGCTCACCGGATAATTGCTCACCGGACAATCGCTCACCGGAGAAGTGACAAATAGGACACTTGCTCACCAAAGATTTTTTTTTACTTTTCTTGAACTTGACAACAAACAATATACAGGATTTTTTTTAGTTATATTTAGGTTTATTACAGCAATAATACACAAACAATATCCAAACTTTCATATTTTAGTTTTTAATAATTATAAAATTCAATACAAATTTCTCCCATCAATATATATTTACCGCCAGGTGTATGTTATCCGTGCACCACTGGGATCCAGTGCTGTTTCATGCGTGTATGCTCTTCTTTCGGCTAAGCATCAGTCTGTCTATGGATATTGTTTGTGTATTATTGCTGTAATAAACCTAAATATAACTAAAAAATCCTGTATATTGTTTGTTATCAAGTTCAAGAAAAGTAAAAAAAAATCTTTGGTGAGCAAGTGTCCTATTTGTCACTTCTCCGGTGAGCGATTGTCCGGTGAGCAATTATCCGGTGAGCAACTATCCGGTGAGCAACTATCCAGTGAGCAACTGTCCTACACCCGCTCAGACCGTGAGGGAGATGTGCTTGGGCTGCTGCGCTGGCTGCTCCGACCGCGAGGGAGATTCCTTGGTTTAGACCGATGCTCTGGGCTGCTGCGCTGGCTGCTGGGCTGCTTTCTGGCTTGTGGGCTTGTTTCCGTCGCTGGGTAGGGTTCACAGCGAGTTTGAGTTGATGGGCTGTGAGATTTTGGTTGATGGTCTTGATGGCGCTGGGTAGGTTGCACAGCGTTCCTGCTCTGGGATCTTGTGCTTGCTGATTCCACTTGATGATCCGACTTGCTGATTTTGCTTGTTGATGCGACTTGCTGCATCCAGATATGTTGTGTCCCACAATGCCTCCAGATATGTTGTTTTTGGCTTACAACATATGTGTAGATTAACGGTAGCTGGTAGCGATGGCGTATATGGTAATAGTGGAAGCAAGGGAATGAAAACGCAAACTGTCTTCGTGCCCGGATTGCTCTGATTGCCCCCCGGCTTTGTATGTATGTGTTTTGTATTAAGTCCCAGCGGAGCTAGCCGATTTAGGGACTGGCTTTTAGTTTCTGAGTGGGTTGATGAGAATGCGTGTTGTTATCGGGGAGTGTAATTTGCGTGTAACACTCGTGTGTGTGGGCGTATACCTGAGTTGTATGTACGCAGATGCGTGAGTGGGTGTGGGTGGGTGCTTATATCAGTCCTCCAACTGGGGAGGAGTAGGCAAGTATGGCCGCGAGGGCAAGGATGTCAGCATTGGGTGAGTCGTACGGATCCGTCCGTGTATGCCAGAAAATCATGGGGGTACTTTACAGTAATCATCTCCCTTGCACATGCTGCTAGCATGTGGGGGTCGTCTCGACGGCTAAGTCCTGGGAGGTCTAACTCTACCTCAGGGGGAGTAAGGGCCCACGGGAGGAAAGGGTCTACTTGGCATTTGGCTATTTGACGGATCTCGCCAGGTTGTATTTTGGCCGTCTTGCAGAGTTCCCTCACTGAGACGGGAAGGCCATGGATGGGTACGGGGGTGGAGGCTGTGTTCCATGTCTCATACATCTCCTCGTCGGTGGAGTTTGGTACTCTCGCGGAGCTGAAGAGATAGGTACATGCGTCCCTCTTTAGGCGGTGCCACAGTGGTAGGAGGCCCAGGCGGAGCGCGTGGCACTCCACCCGTGCCATTTTTTCCACAGCCGTCTTGGGGAAGTCGTGGAAGGCAGGGGCGCCGAAGAGGAGGCGGGAGCGCACTAGGTTTTGTATGATAGGAATCAGAGTTTCCCTGCGTTGGCCCCATTTCTCCCGACGGATGGCCCTGATAAGATTGAGGGCCCGTCGGGCACTGAGGCAGACTTGTTGCAGGTGTTTGTTCCATCGTCCGTCGCATTGGAAGATGACCCCGAGGTAGCGGACGGAGGCTGAGGGTTTTACAGCTATGCCGCAGACCGTGACTTGGTTCCACTCCGGGTACTGTCTTCGGTTTAGGCCTATGCCGTGGACGGGCATGTATATCGTCTTGGTCGCAGAGAGGGTAAAGCCAAGATTTGAGAGGTGGTTCACGACTACGTCCACCTATTTTTGGAATGTCTTTACTTCCGCCTGGTGGTTCGCCGAGCTCTGTTGTGGCCGTCGGTGCTTCGACTTCCTCCAGAGGGCTATGTCATCCGCGTAGGCTGTGACGACTGTGTACAAAAGTACAAAAGTGAAGAGGAGGGGGGCAACGACGGAGCCTTGGGGGACCCCCATGTCGATATTGGCTTGTAAGCTAGGTGTCCCTCTCCACCGAACTGCTATGGTTCTGTCAGAGAGGAATGACTTCGTAAAACCAAATATTACTGGGGAGACCCCAATGGATTTCAGTTTCCAGAGGAGTTTGGCGTGCCAAACGGAATCGAAGGCCTTTGAAATGTCCAGGAAGCACGTGTGAAGGACTTCTTTGCCTTTGGGCTCTCCGGATGTGCTCGGAGAGTTTCACGACGTGATCGATGACACTTCTCCCCTTCCTAAAACCTGCTTGAAGCTTCGGGAGGAGACCGTTTGCTTCCACATGGTGGCTAAGGCGGTTTAGGACAATCCTCTCGTAGACCTTTTCTACGTGGGAGGTAAGGGCCACGGGCCTGTAGTTTTCCACTAGGCTCCTCTTCTTGCCCGCCTTGGGGATGGGGACCACAATTGCATGTTTCCATGCCGTTGGCACCACCCCTTTCCTCCAGCATTTGTTGTAGATCGCCAGTAGGGCTCCTTGGTAGGAGGGGGGAAGGTGCCGCAGTAGAGGGTACGTGATTTGGTCCGCCCCTGGGAACTTCTTGGTGGCTTTTGTGACCCTAAGGGCCCACCTCAGCTCGAAGAGAGTGAGGTTTGTGTCCTCCCCTTTGGGGGGGAGAGGTCCATTTGGTCTTCTTGGGCGGCCCTTAAATTTCGCTTGTCAGCGGGAGGGCTGGTAGAGGAGCTCGCGCTTGCAAAGTGATTCAGGAAGTTTGCCGCCTCATCCTTGGCCGTGCGCAGCACCATTCCGTCGGGGGTCTTGAGGTCGCCGTCGGGGGCGGTTTTTTTTTTTTTTTTTTTTTTTTTTTTTTTGGCTCTTTATCACTTTGAACCTCTTCCACGTTTCCGTGAGATCTAGTGTATCCTCCTTGGTGTTCTTCCAATAATTTAATTTAGCCTTGGCTATGGTCTTCTTACACGTAGCTTTAGTCTGTTTCATTGCAGTAAAGGGAGCCTCCGAGCCTTCTCTCATGTACCGTTGGTAGGCCAGTTTCTTTCGTTCGACAGCTTCCTTGCACTCGTCCGTCCACCAGGGATGGCCACGCCTTCCCTGACTGGTGGCAGACACAGGAATAGCCGCCCGGGCCGCCGCGAGCACATTGTCGGTGAGGAGGGAGTTTAATTCCTCTACCGGGCGGGTGAGGTCGGGTGTGAAGTGGGCGTCGACTAGCCGGGCTTGGTAGGCAATCCAGTCCGCTTTTCCCAGGTTGAATTTTTCATGGGAAGGTGGAGGGGAGATTGTGGGGGTGAGGGATACGGTGAGGAGGAGGTCGTCGGAGGATAATGGTCGTCCAGAACCGCCCATTCGGTGATTCCCGCGATGTTGGGGGACACGAAGGAGAGGTCTATGGCGGAGGTACTATAATTCGGGTTGTCAGGCAGCAGACTCCTGTAAATAATCTCCTTCGTTGGCAAAACAGCGTATTGTCTAAATAATATCTCTTTGGCAACCTCGCCACACTACTTGTATACATGTCCTTTCCCCGGCTTTATTGAGGAAAGGACATATATACAAGTAGTGTGGCGAGGTTGCCAAAGATATATTATTTAGACAATACGTTGTTTTGCCAACGAAGGAGATTATTTACAGGAGTCTGTTTTATATACAGAGAGAGAGAAAATGGAGAGGAAAGAAATGGTGAGATTTACAATAGGTGGACATTTGTACAGAAGAATTTTAAATGACATTGTGGGAAAATATAAGATTGCCGGCGATAAAGGCAATCGTTCTGAGCGCAGCTTGTGGTGAGGTCTTCTCCTAGACAATAGACTGGTCTGGCTAATCCCCTTGGGAGATGCCAGGTGTTCGAGGATCACAATGCGAGTGCCCGACTGTGAGGTCGCGTCACACACTCACTCGCTCACTCGCTTGCTCGGTCGAAGGGAGAAGAAGCTGATCTACTGGTAGATTTTGATAGTAGATATGTTGTCCAGTCGGCTGTAGAAGTTCAAAATTTTTATTATTATTATTATTATTATTATTATTATTATTATTATTATTATTATTATTATTATTATTATTATTATTATTATTATTATTATTATTATTATTATTATTATTATTATTATTATTATTATTATTATTATTATTATTAATGTGTTGGTGTGGTGTAGAATTGTATTTTGTTGTTTTGTTATTTATTGTATTATTTATATTATATTATTATGTATTTATATTAGGTATAAGATTTGGTTGTGTTGTATATCGCAGATGCGATGCGCGCCTTTGTTTTGGCGCGAATTGGAGCGTGGCGTCAATATCGAGGAAGGCCTTGCTGAGGGTGCACGCATTTGTGATTGTGTCATTTTGTGTGTATCTAAATATAAAATTTAACTCTTACTTCGTGCGCTCATTAGCCACCCAATACATTAATGGTGGCAGCTCAAAAACAATCATTGTGCACGTCTCCACAGACTAAAATTAGTGTGCTGCGCGTCCGTTGTGTTTTTTTTTTTTTTTCTCCCATTTTCCTTTCCACAGGTTACAGGATTTGTTAATAGTGAGACGTACAAGTGTTTTCTCATTGTGGACCAGTGACTTTATTATTACGTAACCATAGCACCAAATACCAGCAACAGACATTGTCAGGACCTTTGGGTACATGCCGCTGTGTGATTTAATTTGGACAACGTTTTCCCCGGGAATCTTCGTGGCCGGCCTTCTTTGGGACTGATATCGCTGGCTACGTTAGTGGGACGGTCGTCTCAAGTCACTTCGTGACTTGCAGTTATATTGCTCCGTGGATGAAGACGGATTCGTGATTGCAGTCTCAAAATTCTCGGTCGAAGGCTCCCCGGCCTTATGTTTCGCAAGTGTATTGCTCTGCGCCGCAAACATTGGCTGCCTTGTTACCAGTTTTGTATAATTTTTGCCTTCGGCATACTTTTATTGTCATTTTTTTTTTAGATTTTGTGAATATATTGTTAATATATATATATATATATATATATATATATATATATATATATATATATATATATATATATATATATATAAACATCTATCCGGTCGTGGCTTGGGCAGCCATTTGTATGACGTCACTCTTTGTTTACCTTTTCAAATTTTATCCCGCAGTGAGTCTTGTGTACATTTACGTACGTATTAGTGCATTATACATTTTTTTACGTAATTTTGCTAATTACGGTCTTCCTATAAATTTTTCTTCATTATTGATATATGTATTGCATTGTTTCTGTGTTTCAATGCTTCTGTTTGTGTGAATTATATAATTTTCTTACGTTCGTGTCCCATGTCCATGTGATTTCTCTATATTATTAAAAAAAAATTATTATTATTTTTTTTTACATTATTTCATGCTTGTGCTAGTGTGTTGTAATTGCATTAATTCTTGCTTGGTGTCAGTGTTTTCGTATGCTCTTACGAAGTGGGTTAAGGTTGTCATCTATCATGTCTAAGTCAAAGAGGCCTTCGTTTATCAGTTCACAAAACTCAGCTAAGACAATGGCGCATACATTGACACTGTTGCATCAAAATCCGTCGGTGGTGCAATTTTCTGGTCAAGATCCTCATTATAGGGCGGCTGATTTTATCCGCCAATGTGAGGACGCCATTGTCCAGTCCAATGTTTCGACGGGGCCTGAAAACATCTCCTTAGTGAGGTCCCAGATTGTGCCAAATTCTCTAGCATCGGAGTTACTTTCGGCGTCGTGTTTAGATCCTAAATCTCTGGACTATGATTATGACACCTTTAGGTCTAACTTCCTTAAACTTTTTTCAGATACCCCTGGTGGTGATGCGTTCCATTGGTGCTTCAAACTGGCTGATGCTCTTGTATCCCCACTGGGCACTCTTGATTATAGAATGGCGCAAGCTCAGGCCAGTATCCTTGCTGTTGACGCTTTCGAGTCACTTTCACATTCCGATTGGGTAGATAATGTCACTATCACTTTAGATAGATTTCGTCTTATTCTAGAATTTGTCTTCTACATACTTTTTTGGTGCCTTCTGAGAGAAGAGCAGCATCTTCTCTCATGTATAAGCCTGATGAGACTCTATTGTCACAGCTTTCTCGTAAACTGGGGGAAGTGCCGTCTAGTTCCTTGTGTATTAGCAATGCTCATCAACATGGTCATGTCCCTTGTTCTCCTCAGTTCCCTCAGTCTACAGTTCCTACTCATAGTTCCCCTCAATCTACAGTTACCCCCCCCCTCCCCTGTTATGTACCTTTTGTAACAGGTCTGGTCATTCGAGCGACTTTTGTTACCGCCGTAGGCGCCAGGTACACAAGTCAAGACTGTCCCCTGTTCGCAGGAGTGTACCTACTGTTTCTTCTAATCTGTCGCATGACCTTTCCAGGGTAGAACCTCCAGGTAGACCCAGTTATTGCCATATCCATGGTCATTGTAAACACTCGACTGATCAATGTTTCAAGGTTTTGAAACTTAGAGATGAGACTTCTCACCAGCCTCGTCAATCCCATTTTCCCCAGCGCGTGTTTCACAACCCAAAGAGTTGACCAGCAATGTTTGGTCTCAAATAATTCCCTTTGTGGCTGTTGAGTCTTCTCAATTACTTACCTTTCAATTTCTAACTAGGGATACGCCTCTTTCTGTCACTGTAGATACTGGTGCAGAATGTAGTCTCTTAAGTAGAAAGGCTTACTTTGCTCTACGGGAATTGTATAATCTCCCTTTATCTCTTTTGTAATAATTTGCATTCTGTGCAAGGTTCTCCCTTGCTTGTTCTTGGATCTGTTTGTCTTCCCTTACAGTTTCCCTCGAATGCTACAGTCTTCAATGTTACTTTTGCTGTTGTCTCTGGCATTGCCCCTAAGTGTGATTATCTCTTGGGTATTGATGCTCTTACAGCTCATAGCATAGATATTTCTCCTAGTCGCTGTGTAGTGACTTTCTGCAATTTTGATATCTCTGCTTCGGATAGGCCAGTTTCTGTTTGTGATTCTCCTGTGCTTGATCAGTCCGCACATGTGTCTGTCCCAACTTCTAGGCGCTCTACCCCTGTTGCTCATTGTGCTGCTGTTGTTGTAGGAGAGCATCTTATTGAACCTTCAAGTTCTGTTCGAGTTCCAGTGCGCGTCTCAGGTGCCCCGATAGGGTCTGACGTTCTCTCTTTGCCTGACTCTATTCGTATTCGTCGGCTTGCCCTAGAAGGAACTCTCTCCACTATTCGTGAGGATCATGTTACCACAGCGATGGTAACCAATGTCACGGGTGCTCCTATTACTCTCTCTCCTGGCAGTCACTTAGGCTCCTTTGAGGTGGTACACGTTGCTGCTTTCCAGGATTCACCTATTATAGCAGCTTCTGTTCTACAGTCTCCTCCAACACGTGACCCTGCTCACTTAGATTTTGAGCTTGCCACATTTGTAGGCGAGATTGATTTTCCTGAAGAGACGCCTCGTCTCCTTGACCTGCTAGTTACCCACCGTCAGGCTTTGGCTTTACCAAGTGATCCGTTAGGGGTTACGGACCGTGTGGTTCATAGAATTGATCTTCAGCCAGGCACTCGTCCTATTTACGTCCCCTTTTACAGGCTACCTCACTCTGGTTGGCTTATAGCCCAGTCCTTGGTTGACGATTTATTGAATGAAGGTGTTGTACAAGAGTCCCACTCAGAGTGGAACTCGCCTCTTCTCCTGGTGCCTAAGAAAGATGGATCTTTTCGTCCTGTTGTTGATTACAGGAAAGTCAATGAGGTCACTCTTCCAGATCATTATCCTCTGCCTATCTTAAGCGGGCTTCTTCAGTCCATTGGCACTGGTAATACGGTGTTCACCACTTTAAATTTAAAAGCAGGTTTTTGGCAGATACCCCTGGAGGAGAAGTCTCGTAAGATCACGGCCTTCTCGACTCCCAGTGGGCACTATGAATGGCTTCGTTGCCCCATGGGTTTGCGGAATGCTCCCTTGACTTACCAGCGTTTAGTTAACTCCATTTTTCATGGCTTAATTAGGAATGGACTTTTTGTTTACCTGGATGATTTTATTCTAGTTTCCAAAGATGTGGAAAGCCACTTTTCTAAGTTGTCCATGGTCTTGCAACGTTTTGCTAAAGCTGGGTTGAAACTCAACTTACCCAAGTGTTACTTTTTCAAGGCTAGTATCCAGTTCCTAGGTCATGTTGTAGACAAACATGGTATCCATACCACAGGTGAAAAGATCAAGGCAGTCAAGGACTTCCCTATACCGAAGTCGGTTGAAAATGTACGTTCCTTCCTTGGACTTGCAGGATACTATCGTGCATTAATTAAAGACTTTGCTTCAATTGCTTCCCCTCTCACTCGCCTTCTCAAGAAGGACTCTTCCTTCCAGTGGCGTGATGTCCATCAGACAAGTTTTGATTCCTTGAAGCTTGCTCTTACTGAAGCACCTGTGTTGGCTTTCCCTGATTATAGTATCCCCTTTACTATTTGTACATATGCTTCTGGTACAGGTATTGGAGCTGTACTCATGCAACAAGTAGATGGATGTAGACCTCATGTTATTGCATATGCTAGTCGCATTCTTAACAAGCCCGAGTCCCGTTACTCTGTTACTCATTTAGAGGCCCTGGCTGTGGTGTGGGCTTTAAAGCACTTCCGTGATATCATTTTTTTTATATCCTATTACAGTCTACACGGACCACACTGCTGTCACTCAGCTTTTTAAGGGCAAGAATCTGTCAGGTCACCTAGCCAGATGGTTCCTCACGATCGAGTAATTCATTCCAATGCTGCTGTTACCGTGATTCATAAATTTTCCCTTCAGGATCTGGCCAAAGCTCAGCGTGAAAACCCTGTTTGGTCTGCTGTCATCTATGCTTTGGAGTCTGGTGATGATTCCACCTTACCAGCTTTACCAGTACCTCTGTACCAATTTTCCCTGCAGGACGAGGTTCTCATTCGTAATGTGGAAGTGTTTGAGCAAGATGTGGCACAGCTAGTGATCCCTGAGTCCCTAGTTCCCGTTGTTTTGTCCCTTGCTCATGATGCCCCTCAGGCTGGTCACCCAGGTCGTGATAAAACTCTGGCTATGGCACGGAAGAAGTATTATTGGCCTAAAATGCGACTAGACATTACCTCTCATGTAGCCCGGTGTAGTTCTTGTGCCCAGAACAAAGGTTCTACGAGCACTGCTCCCATCTTAGAGTACCCTACTCCTTCTCGCCCTTTTCAGACTGTGGCTATAGACCTTTTGCAACTGCCTCGTAGCACGCAGGGCTCTGTGTATGTCCTTGTGTGCGTGGATCACTTTAGTCGTTTTGTGGTCTTAGCCCCCTTACGTAACAAGTCTGCACCAGTTGTAGCACATGCTTTAGTTTCTCATGTGTTGTGTCCATACACCACTCCTTCGGTGCTCCTTAGTGATAATGGGACTGAATTTAGGAACGAGGTTTTGGCAGGTATTTGTGAACGTTATGGTATCAAACAGACATTCGTGATTGCTTATCATCCAGCGTCCAATGGTCTTGTGGAGAGGACGAACAGGAAAATTTTAGCGATCCTACGTCACCTTGCTAGTAATTTTCATGAGTCTTGGGAGGATTGGCTTCACCATGTTAGTGCTTGTATCAATAGCACCATTAATGTTTCCATGGGCAAAACGCCTCATTATGTTATCCTTGGAGTTGAGAAACGGCTCCCATATAATGTGCTTGACATCCCTGCTCGTCCCCTCTACAATGTAGTAAACTACAGAGTCATGTGCTGCATGCCATTTATATTTCTGTTAAGGATAAACTGGATGTTTCAAAGGCCGACATGTTGAAACAACAATACAGAGTCATGTGCTGCATGCCATTTATATTTCTGTTAAGGATAAACTGGATGTTTCAAAGGCCGACATGTTGAAACAACAACATGCTCGTGCAACACCTGTGACCATCAGTGTTGGTGATCATGTTTTCAAAAGCATGCCTGATCGCCAGTCAAAATTAAATTGTAAATTTGAGGGCCCCCTTTTGGTGACTGAACGCCTACATCCTAACAAGTTCAGGATTTTTTACCCCTCTACAGGCCTTAGCGATATTTCACACGCTGATAGGCTCAAGAAGACTCAAGTGCCTATCCCTACCTTTACCCGGCCTCCTCCTGGGCCCACAGCAGGAACTTTGCCTTGTTTAGCTACCCCTCATTGTTATGACCATAGGTCAAGGGGTCCTGTAATTACCTGAACTTTCATTGTGTAGTGTTATTTATTGTTGTGATGTTTCCCATTTATATATTCTTGTGATGTTTCCCAATTATGTATTCTTGTGATGTTTCCCATTTATGTATTCTTGTGATGTTTCCCATTTGTGTATTCTTGTATTGTATTTTGTCGTGTTTAGATA
>NC_134816.1:8820575-8835575 GCF_046742065.1 Oratosquilla oratoria
GTTTGAATTTCTCGCTATTTGCTAGTTTAACCGCTTTCGATAATACCTCCTCGGCTATCATTTGAGTTCTTAGTTTTATTTTCAGAGGTCTAAGTTGTTTTTCTTTGAAATATTTGCCTATCCTGTAAATTTCGTCAATTTCTTTATCAAAAATTTGCCCTTCGTCCTGTATATCTTTCAAAATTTCCTTAGCTATTTCCTTTTCCTCCTTTTCTCTCTGGTATTTATACATATCATGTTTTTCCTGGATACCATGGACCACAATGCATTTACCTTTGTCAACTGTATCTCTCTCCCAATTTTCCTTTTCTTGAATTACTTTCATAACTCTTTCTTTTGTATTTTCCTCCATCTGCTTTTGTATGTACTATTTCTTTAAAAGATGGTTTTTTTTTTATTTCCCTGTTCTTGTTTCCATTGATTTTTTATTTCAATGAGGTCTGTTTCTTTAACTGACTCTCACCTTTCCGGTCACTACCTGTAATTGCTCTTTGACCTCCTTTTTCAGTTCTTCATTTTTCTTTTTGTCCTCATTTTTCATTCTTTCGTTTTCTCTTTTGAGGATATAAATTTCGCTCTTTAGGTCACTTAATTCTCTAATCGTTTCCTCGTTACTCTTACACAAAGTAATGAATTTCCTAAGTGTAGCTCGGTAGTCCAATTTTAAATCTATGATTTCTTCCAATAATTCGTTTACTTCGCGATTTCTTAATGCATTACTATATCTAACTTCTCTATCTATATCTAAGCTTTTACCTATTTCTCCTGGATTTCTTTGAAAACCTGAAAAACTGTTGTTCTCCCACCTTTGGTTTATCCTTGGAGTGTTAATTAAACATATTTTTTGGGGGGGGAGGGGGGATATGACAGCTCTTGGTGATTCCACCTTAATCATAACCAGGCCTCTCTTCGTTGGTTCGTTTAATATTATTTCGTCTATTTCTTTCTCCATTGTGCCAACTATACTAATTTCAAGAACTGGATTTTACCTTATCGGTCACACGAGAAACATAGCCTACACATCCCGCATGTATGTATATATATTAGTAGAAAGTAAATGCTGGACTCGTAATAGAAAGAGTATAATTCTGACGTTCCGAACCCGTCCAAGGTTTGTCTTCAAGAATATACATAGGCATACAAAGGAAATCATTACATATCGGCACGCGTGTCACCCTGGGAAAGGTCTCCCAGGCGGCCGTTACAAACATCCAAAATTGTACAAAATGTGTATTCCACAGAAAAATAATGTAATGCAAATAACAATATAAATACTCGTGGTTTACACAATAGTGCTCCTGAATGAATAAACAACTCAATTGCCCTGACTAAACCGACCGGACCTAACAACCACCGAACCAGCCATTTGGCGTATATCGGACAACACCCACCCTCCTTTCCACGACTGGTTACGAAGTCCTGTTCTCCAACCTCCCCCTCGTTACTTCGTACACGGCATTCAAAGTGACGCAACGGTTCATACTCCTTTGATCACTGGCCCATGCTTCCAAAAATAATCTTGTCCCTTTTCAGCTGGCTTTGTATCTAGCTCCCGCATTTTGCCCGTCCATCTAGTGTTGTCTGTCTTCACAGTGCCTAAGAGTCGCCGAGCTCTTGTCCTTACTATTTACCGCCTTCCGATGTTCTAGTATCCGTGTTGCCAGCTTCTTTCCTGCCTCTCCCACGTAATGTGCATCACAATCTCTGCATTCGATGTTGTATACTACCCCAGCCTAGTCTCCTTCATTTTACTTGTCCTTCACCTTTGTCAGATTACCGTATAGAGTGTTTGTAGGTTTGTGCGTAACCTATATGCGCCAAATGGTTGTTCCGGTGTTTGTTAGGTACGGCCGATTTAGTCCGGGTAATTAAGTTGTTTATTCATTCAGGAATACTATTGTTTAAACTACGAGTATTTATATTTTCATTTGAATTATGTTATTTTTCTGCGGAATCTGCATTTTGTACAATTTTGGATATTTGTAACGGTTGCCTGGGAGACCTTTCCCAGGGAGACACACGTGTCAATATTTAATTATTTCCTTTGTATGCCAGCGTATATCCCTGAAGACGAACCCTGCACGGGGTTCGAAACATTAGAATTAAACTCTTTCTACGACGAGTCCAGCGTTTACGTTCTACTAAACTATATATATATATATACACTCACACATATATATATGTATATATATATAAATATATATATATATGTATATATATATATATATATATATATACATGCATATATTGTACACATTGTAGATTCATATATGTAGATTTACTTGGGCGCGTATGCGCTTGCGTTGCATGCATTTATGCATGCATGCGTGTGTGGGCATTAGTGTGCACGTAGAACCGTGTGATTCAATTCATCGATTGGTCATGCGACAGAAGCCACCACCTCTTACGGGAAATCCCCAGGTAGCAGAAGAGAGAGAGACCTCCTCACCACCAGATGTGTGGATGGAGCACCCACGCACGCAGGTGGCAGGCGTCACTGGGCGCCTTGCAGCGTCCGCAGCCGCTCGACGGTCATGCCGTCAAATCCCCTTCATCATGGCACTGCATGACCCCATACCGCCATCTTTTCTCTTGGCCGCTGCCGGTCCGAACGTTCGCTAACGCCACTACCTGACTGGTTGGGTATGAATGAAAACGACTTCGTGCGCACGTGAGTGGAAGATGTCTTCGTTTGGTTGTGTTTCTCTGGGATTCAGTATGTTCGAGCTCGTATGATGTGTTTGAGGGACAACCGAGGTGTTTTTGAGTGTGCATATGTGTGTGTGCATGTGTGTATGAGTATGTGTGTGTGAGAGAGAGAGAGAGAGAGAGAGAGAGAGAGAGATTCACTATAGTCTATGATCACATGTTTGACTCGTGATTGCTAGCTATTACCTCCCGAATGAGACTCAGATCTCACCTGCGGACCGATCTATGTGTGTGTGCGCGCGCGCGTGCATAGGAGGTTTTTCTTATATTTAGCTCCTCCCACTCTTTTAGCACGATCAGCAGAGTGGTTTTTGGCGCCATGGGCAGTGACTCCTCAAATATGTTTTTATTTTTCAGGTTGTGCTTCCAACGGACACTGTTAACTTCCATTTCCCCTGCCTCTCTGAGTACAAAAAAAAAAAAAAAAAAAAAAAAATTCGTCCACAGCGGAGCTTCTAGAGTAAGCTCTCACCTTCTTCATGCCATTTTTTTCCATGCTGCAATTGTATGTATAGTCGTATGCAATATATATATATATATATATATATATATATATATGAATGTGTGTGTGTATTCTTTTTTCTATCGAGTTGAAATATATAGTACAAAACAACAAAAATTCAATTTCACAGACGTATTTACGGTCTACTTCAAGGTTCTTGCAAACAACTGCTTCTTTTATGCTCTTGTACAGAGAATTTTCGCGCTAAACGTGCGGCCACGGCTTGAGGGCAGACAGTTCGATTCTCAGAACGCCGCAACGTCGGTCAACGCGCCACGCCCTACGTGGGTGGCCAGACGCCCGACCTATCTTCTCTTACAGCGGTTCCCAGCTTATTTCCTTATGTGTGCATATATATATATATATATATATATATATATATACATATACATATATATATATATATATATATATATATATATATATATATGAGTGGACGGGTGGTGAGATAAACACAGGGAACCATTTAGGGATTTATTCTGACGTTTCGTCCTTACCAGGACTTCTTCAGAGTACATGCACATTCAAACAATTCACCCCCTAAATACCCGCCGAATCTATCCGCGTTCCACCATGATCGACCTGACCTCTCGTCCTCCTACGCTCTGCCTCGCGAAGTATCAAGCGGCTGGCCATCTTTGTTAATTTAATAAACCCATCGCGGTGGTTGTTGTTTGGATGGGAAGTGATATAAGCTGCTTCAGTTATTTTTCTTCTTTTCTTAGGAAGTCCTTTCTGCAGCACCTCTACTCTGTCCCAGTCTGGTAAGTGGCCGTGAGTATCTACATGAACCACTTGCGAGTTTGATACTCAGTGTGCCTTGACGTCATTCCTGTGCTCAACTGTCCGCTTCTTAATACCTCTGCTGGTTTCCCCGTAGTAGCTCACAGGACAGTTTCCACACGGTATCTTGTAGACGACACTGTTTTCTTCCCCGTTGGCCACGACTTTGTTCTGGTTCTTAACAATGTCTCCTATTTTCGTTCCCGTGCTGATCGCAATCTTGATGCCGGCTCTAGCGATCAGCACACACAGATTCATATGTTTTAGTCGATTTTCGTATGATTTATTTTTGATATTTGGAATCAGTTTTGTGGCTCGCCGTTGTACTTTTTCCAGTCTGCCTATGTCTTTAATGTGATTCGGTGACCATACGGAAACAGCATATTCCAAATGTGGACGAACTAACGATTTATATAGCTTGTTAATGAGTGATGGACTTTTGAAATCAAAAGATCGCGCAATCAGTCCTAGAATCTTATTTGCTTTCTCAGAGGCTAAAATACACTGCTTGGATGATTTGAGGTCGTTACTTATAATTACGCCGAGATCTTTTTCACTATCCACTTTTGTTAACGAATTTCCAAATAACTTGTAATCGTACTTACTGTTATTTTTACCTATGTGCATTACCTTGCATTTACTTGTGTTAAATTTCATTGGCCACTTTTCAGACCATTGCTGTAATTGATCTAAATCTTCTTGAATATCTAATTGGTTTGAGTGATCATTTGCCATTCCGCACAGTTTTGTATCATCAGCAAATTTGGAAACAGTAGATTTTAGTCCATGGTCTATATCATTTATATACTATGAATAGAAGTGGCCCAAGAACAGAACCCTGAGGAACTCCACTTGTAACATTTTTCCATCTAGAAGTTTTTCCATTTAAAACAACTCTCTGTTTTCGACCATTCAACCAATTACTAGTCCAACCTAATAGGCTACCACTTATTCCGTGTAAAGCTAATTTAGTAAGTAGTCTTTCGTGTGGGACAGTATCAAAAGCTTTTGCAAAGTCTAGATATATTAAATCCATATTGTTTCTTTTGTCATAATTCGAGATAACTGTATTGTAGAATTCGAGTAAGTTAGTCACGCAAGAACGTTTCGATAGCATCTCTGATGATAGTTTCCATTATTTTTCCTACGATTGAAGTCAAACTTATAGGCCTATAGTTAATTGGCTTCTTTTTGTCACCTTTTTGAATATGGGAGTAACGTTAGCTAGCTTCCATTCTCTTGGGACATCTCCGGATAAGATGTATTTCTTGAAAATAATTTCTAATGGAACAACAATCTCATTTTTCATTTCCTTTAAGATTCTTGGATGCCAACCGTCAGGCCCTGGTGTTTTATCAACTTTGAGTTTATCTATACATCTTTTAATTTTTTCTTTTGTTATATTTACCGTAGTGAGTAAGTTTACCCTAGACTTTTCACAGGTTTCAGTTTGGAGTTCACTTTGAGGTGTTTCGTTTACGAATACCGAGCTAAAATAATTGTTTAAGATATTACACATTCCTTCATTTGGATATTCAAGTTGACCGTCAGCAGATAATAGTGGACCAATGCGATTCCTAACAACCTTTTTATCTCTAATGTAACTACATATATTTATTTGTTTACTTACCTGCTTATTTATTTACATATTTACTCATTTATTTGTTTATTTATTTATTCTTTTTATTTATTAATTTATCTATCTATTTCATTCACTAAATTATCTACCTATATAGTTGTTTATCTATTTATTTAATTGCCTATTTATCTAATTATTTTATTTTTTGCTTGTTTACTGAATTATTTATTTATTCACCTATTCCAATGCGGCGAAAAAAACTTAGTCTAGTCGAGTCGTCTCTTGTGATGTTGAGAACAAAGTCTGTCAACTGAGTCGGTCACCGCGTCTATACGGTTAATTGTGAATGGACGTAACCGCACCTATCGTATCAATTATGATACATTTGAGGATTCTGTTCTGGCTAGCACCAGACCGACCAATTAGTTTGTTATCAAATGTATACAATGTATTTTCCAAGATTCTTAGGCCGGCCACACACGTGCAGTTTAAACTGTCGGTTGAAACTGCACGTGTGTGGGTATTTCAGTATCACTGAGATACCCACACACGCGCAGTTTCAACTGACAGCTATAACTGAACAGTTGTAACTCAGTTTAAACTGCACGTGTGTGGCCGGCCTTAGAAATAGACGAAGTGAATTTTTAGGTGAAACCCAGGCAAGAGAACAAGCAGGCGTTAGAAGCGAATATTCCATTACAAACCATTTGCAGATGATGAATCAACTAATCGAGAAAACGATAGACTAAGATAAACCTCTTTACTTAGTTACTGTAGATTACAGAAAGGCCTTTCACTCGGCAGAATAAATAACAATACTAAACTCTAAACAAAAGCAGGTTTGAAACGAACATATTGTAAGTGTTCCACAGAATAATCATGCCAAAATTCCTGCCATAGTTCGACTATGTACAGATACAGAAAAGGTAAAGGTCGAGAAATAAGTTTAGCAAGGTGATACAAATTCACCCAAGCTATTCAGTTTGCCTCGAAGATATTTTCAGAGTTGAATTGTAAGGGGGAAAGAGAACTGCCTCCAAGTCTTCCCACTTGAGTCGTAAGAGGCGACAAAAACGGGACTGGGATTAGGACTAGGCATCATTCTCCCTGTAGCCCCACAGGGAACATTCCAAAAAAGTAAAGGCATAGGAGGGTCTAGTAGTTTTCCAACCAGTACCCTAAAGTTTGGGTCTTTTAATGTGCGTGGATGGGGTACAGATGAGAGTAAAAGGGAAGAGATAGGCAGTATGTTTGTAAGAAGAAAGATGGATGCGTTGGCATTGAGTGAAACTAAGTTGAGAGGGAGGGGCGAGTGTGAGTTTGGGAGTGTAGTTGGGAGTTCTCAGGAGTGAAAAGAGGACGAGGGAGAGAAGGGGTGGTTATACTAGTAAGTAAAGATATAGGTAAACGTGTAGTAGAGTGAAAGGAGGTTTTTCAAGATTAATGTGGATGAAGATGAAGGTGGGAAGGGAGATGTGGATTTTTGTAAGTGCATATGTGCGTGGTAGTGAGAAGAGTGTAGAGGATAGGGAGGCTTTTTGGTGGATTTAAATGACCAAATGGGAGGCGACCAAATGGTGGACGCCCCAGCGTTCCATGAAGCGGTTGAACTCTGCGCTGGTAAATGGGGGCCACCATCGGTGCGAAGGAGGAGTGGGGCGCTGACCTCCCGGAAGTAGCACCAGAATTTCTGGATGACTCTGGTAGCCGACGTGTCCTGGCCGCAGGGCACTATGACTGGCCAACCCGAGAGCCTGTCCGCTATAACCAGGAATGACTTTCCTGCGACGTGAAAGAAGTCGGCAGACACGGACTCGAAGGGCCGGGTGGGATGGTCGTCGCACAGCAGGGGTTCTCGCTGCTGGCTGGGGCGCAGCACCTGGCAAGGCTCGCAGGCCTCCACCGTGCTCTTGATGTCGGAGACAATTCCGGGCCAGAAGACGGTTTGTCGAGCCCGGCGCTAGGTGGCTTCCGCGCCACGGTGGCTGTTGTGGAGGCGAGCCAGCGTACGCTTCCGTAGAGCGGCGGGGACCACGATACGCTGGCCGTAGAGCACCAGATCCCCGTCGGCAGAGAGGGCGTCGCGGAGCTTCCAGTACGGGAGGAAGGGGCTGGGTAGGGCGAGGCGGTTGGACGGGAACCCGGGGGACACGCAGGTAAACAGGTGGCCGTAGGCAGGGTCCGCCCGTGCCGCGGCCCGGAGTTCCTGGAGTTTCCTGTCGGCGTCGGGCGACGGGACGTCCTCGCGGGCGCCGGCACTGCTGGCGACAACGCTCCTGACATGTGCGACGTCCTTGTCGCAGTCGGTCTCGTCCTCAGGCATGGGGTGGGAGACCGGTGCTCGTGAGGGGGCGTCGCGTATGCAGAGCTGCTTCCCTGCGCACCATTTCGCCGTGAAGACGAAGGACGAGAGGCTCTCCTTGAGCCGCTGTAGGCGGGGATTCTCGACGGCATCGAGGGTGTATGAGTTGAGGATGGGGATGAGCGGACGATGGTCCGTCAGCAACGTGAAGTGGGGCACTCCAAACAGGTACAGTTTGCATTTGGACGCGGCCCACGTGACAGCAAGCATCTCCAGTTCAATCGTGGCGTAGCGGGTTTCAGCGTCCGTCAGGAACCGCGAGCCACACTGGACGAGACGTAGGTGTCCCTGGCCGTGGTCCTGGAGGAGAGCGTACCCGATGCCGTAAAGGCGCGACGCATCCGTCTGCAGTACCACCGGCAGGGCGGGATCGAAGGGGCCAGCACGGGCAGTGACGACAGATCTTGCTTGACGTCGGCGAAAGCCTTGTCGTGATCCGGGGTCCAGGTGAATGAGCGCTTGGGACTCAACAGAGGCCGTAGGGGTTGAGCCACCGCCGTTATGGCCGAAGTGAAGTCCGCCAGTTGGTTCACCAAGCTCATGAATGAGTGTAGGTCGGTCAGATTGGCGGGCGTGGGAAAGTCCCGTATGGCCCTGACCTTGTCCTCGTCGGCGGATATGCCGTCGGCGGAGAGGCAGTAGCCAAAGAAGCTGACGCTGGGGGCGGCGACTGTGAATTTCTCCTTGTTAAGGGTGATGCCGTGGTCACGGCACCTGGTAAGCATGTGGTGGATCCTCCGGAAGTGGGAGGGGAGGTCGTCGTCGTCGAACAGAAGGATATCACCCACCACTTTGCCAAAGTTGGCCACGCCTTGCAGAGCCGCGTCTCTATGAAAGCAGTAGGCGTCGCCCGTCGCCGGTCGCCAGCTGACTCGCGTAGACCGCACCCCCCAGCCCGGTCCATGGCACAAAGGAGCGATTCACCCTCGTCGCACGACAGCGACGTCGAATTACACGTCCCGCCCGCGCTCACACTAAATGTGATGCTTCCGCGGAATGGCGGCAACGGCGCCGTACAACGCCTAGCGGCGAGCATAGCGGTGGTCCTAGAGGAACGGAGGAAAGACCACGCGAAAATGGACGCAATGGCGGAGGCCCACTGTGCGAAAATGGACAAAATGGCGGAGACCCACTGTGCGAAAATGGACGAAATGGCGGAGGCCTACTGTGCGAAAATGGACGCAATGGCGGAGGCTCACTGTGCGAAAATAGACGCAATGGCGGAGGCTCACCGTGCGAAAATATACCCAATGGCGGAGGCTCACTGTGCGAAAATGGACGCGATGGCGGAGGCCCATTGTGCGAAAATGGACGAAATGGCGGAGACCCTTCAACAACTCCTTTCCGTCGTCGCCCGCACGCCGCCTACCAAGTTCTCGTAAACAACGGTTTCCCTAATTATCTTGTTGAGAAAGCTATCAAGAATGAAGTCTATCGAAGGTACTTTGGACATAAACCCCACACCGACGCCCCTAACAAGATACCAATAAAACTATTTTACAAGAGCAAAATGACATCTGCATATAGAACTGAAGAAAGAGTTATGAAGAACATCATCCGCCGCAATATAAAACCGACACCCGAAGATATCTCAATTTTTTTTTTTTTTTTTTTTTTTTTTATCTTTTAACAGTCTAAGACGTCTTCCAATTTTTTATTAAGAAATAACCCCATTCTTCCCCCAGAGCCCTCCAGAGGAGAAACGTCATCTACATGCATACATGTCAACACGAGGACTGTGGAACTCGTACTTCTTATGTAGGAATGACGACTACTCGCCTCTCCAGACGCCTCACTTGCCACCTACAAACAGGATCCAATTGTATTCAGTTGAAAATGTAACAAGAGAATTGAAAGTCTTCAGAAAAAGATCATCAACACCGAGATTTCCGTCGCATTTAATGCTATATGCATTAGAGAAAAATTACTGCCGAAATACACAAACATACACACATACATACATACATACACACACACACACACACATATATATATATATATATATATATATATATATATTGTCATGGTTTGCTTGCTTGGTTTGGCCTGAGTTAACGTAATGAGTGGAACTTCAGTCGAATCTAGGGGTAAGTTGAGTTCCAGTTGGGAAGCAAACCCACAACAATAACGTGGAACGTATAGGTAATTTAGGTAGATAAAAATACGTTCCGAGGAAAAGCTCTATTTGAGACTGAATGTAAATAGGGATTATAAGGACTACGGTTGAGGTAAGATAGACGTCTGCACGAAACTTAATTAACTATATTTACACATAAAGAAAAAATAAAGTTTTACTGATTAACATTCACAAACATACACTCACAGTATTCTGAGGAATAACATAAATACACTCTCCTAATAAAGAAAACATACAATTCACAAATCACCGAGTCTTAACAAACATACATAATTCACACAAAATAATTAATAGCCCTATACAAGTCCAAAGAATTTGGTTTATACAATACTTGCGAACAAAACAGCAATGCACCGATATACAGCGTCGAAGAGGTGAGACCTGGGGTTGTGTGAGAGTGGGGGTGGACAACCGGGGAAGCTCTTTTTATACCCGAGGAAGGCGGGGCCAATAGTTTCATGGCAAGGTTCGAACTCATACGTTCATACCACGTATGCTGGCCACGAGTCATGTTCGAAACCGTAAGTAGTAGGAGGGCGATTTGAAAGTGGTTTGATTCACGGTTGGCTATAATATATATATATATATATATATATATATATATATATATATATATATGTGTGTGTGTGTGTGTGTGTGTGTGTGTGTGTGTGTGTATACATATATATATATGTATATATATATATATATATATATATATATATATATGTAACTGAAGGCGGAGAAAATATACGAGAAATAATGGAAGAATTACTGCCTTAACGTTTCGACCCTTAGGGTCTTGATCACAAAGCATAACACAAAAGTATAACATGGACATTTTATACACATACATGTCACCTCACAGGGTGCCTGGGAAAGGTCGTCGCGCTCGGAACATTTGTCCGTTTGTTTTCATCCACTATCAATAAACTTGTAGCTCTTGCCAAGCATATAAAACCATCTCTATAGTTGATGTTATTATTAGTATTAATATAGGCTGCTTCTATTGTTTTTCTTAATTTCTTTGTTGAACCTTTATTTATTATAATTGTATTGTCCCAGTTCGGAAGGTGGTCATATGTATCTATGTGTCTTACTATAGAATTAGAAAGCCTGTGGGTTCTTACATAATTTTTGTGTTCATATAATCTTTTTTCTAATCCACGACCTGTTTCCCCAAAATATGAGGATGGGCAATTTTTACAAGGTATTCTATAGACAATACTATTTTCATTCGTATGGTTATTATAATTACGCGTTATCAAATGTCCCACTTTGCTACCTGATGTTCTTGCTATCTTTATACCTGCTTTTAAGAGGACGTTGTCTAGAGTTGAATTAATGCTGGAATTTGGGAATGTGATATATCGTGTTTCTTTGTTGCAATTATTTTTATCTTTACTCTTCTTATTTATTTCCTTAGCTTTCTTTTTTAGTTTAAGTAGGAGACCTTTGGGATATTTTAATTTGCTGAAAGTTTTTGTAATGTGATCTAGTTCGTCTTCTAAGAATTCTTCACTACAGATGCGAAAAGCCCTGAGGAAGAAGCCAATTATTATACCTGTTTTAGTCCTAATATTGTGTCCTGAATAAAAATGTATATAATCTTCTCAGTTACATTTGTCATAGTTTAAATCATGTATATATATATATATATAGATATATATATATATATATATATATGTACATATATATATATACATATATATATATATATATGTATATAATATACATACATATATATGTATATATATATATATATATATATGTATGTATGTATATATATATATATGATCTGGAGTCCCAGCGGTCTGGCCCCCTTATGCAGTAACTCGAAGGCTGCTACCAGGACCTCCAACGACTCAGCAAGAAGTACAGCATCATCGCCAGAGACGAGGTCAATGACCTTGGTGTTATCAATAAATACTCTGAAATGACATTGATCTACAACTCTGTCCAATACCCAGGTTTGAAAAGTGTTGAGAAGGGTACGTGCCTATGATTCACTCCTGAACTAATAGGAAAAAATGTATATATATAAAATGATAATAAGATAAAATAAAAAGCCGGGCGCACCTTCACCTTTCATAGCACTCTGGCCTTGAGTACACGTTAGACATTGAGTCAATAATCCTTGCAAGAATCCCATGGATCCGCAGACGATCCTAGAATACACCATTATCACCTTAGTTAAACATTTTCTTTCAAGAAACCCCTATTGAACCTCACGTCGGCGCTTCAAAAGAACACAAAACTATATGGTCCACTCTATTGTTGACTTATCGGGCGTGACCTCAGACTGCTCAGGTCTCTGGAGCAATCCTACACAGCAACAGATGGACAAGCATCTTGCCTGGCAAGCTGAGTAATACAATGCTGAGGTGGTTATTGTCCTGCCGATCCCCTGTACCTTGTAGATTGGGATGACCAGCCCTTTTTTCCATTTCACTTGTTATATTTTCAAGGGGTTAAGATTTCATGTGTTTTGAAAATAAAGGAGGACGAATTTTAGGTTCTCTCTCTGTTGAAGATTTATACGATGGTATTCAAGGACCACACACGCTATAGAGGAAGGCGCAAAGGCAAACTCAACGTATCAGTCCTTTGGCAATGAAAAGGTTTCACCTTGGCTGAGTAGAATAGTTCGGCGGTAGTTTAAATTATTATGTAATACAATCAACAGGCTAATCGAGGTATGTTCTGGGCCTCAGGAGATTAAGAGGATTTTTCTTCCGGATGAATGGGTTACGGAACCAACGGTTGATTAGACACAAGTGAAGTAGTATGAGACGAGGTTACAAAAACAAACCATGAGAGTAGACAGGATTCAGAAGCATGTACACAACTACAGATCGCCTATAAGGAACCAACTAATGAATAGATATACTAATAAATGAATAAATAAATAAATAAATATTAATAAATGAATAGATAAATTGATGAATAAATAAACATAAAAATGGGTTGATTAATATGAATAATAGATAAACAAACAAATAAATAACAAAGAAATTATAAATAAATAAATAGTTAAATAAATAAATAAATAAATGAATAAATAAATAAATAGATAATAATAGATCAATAAATGAATAAGATAAATACATAAACAAATGAATAAGTAAATGAAAAATAAACCAGTAAATAGAGAAATCCATAAATTAGTAAATGAATACGTTGCCCCAAATCTCTCTTGCAGGAGACCCATGGCAACATCCACCAGATTGGCCTGTAAATCACTCAAAGAAGAAACATCGTATTGTTGTGTGGATTTAGCTAGGGTGAAGGAGTTTAAGGTGAAGTTTTCGGTGTCTTCTCTGTGATGAATTCATCTAGGGTAGTTTGTTTCTGTGTCCAAACCTATTCTGTGTTGGTATTGGATGGTGACCTGAACGTATTCGTGCTAATGTGGTTCTCATTTCTCTTAGGATGGATTTTTTTTCTGAGGGGCTTATGTCTAGAGGAGTTTGACGGACGGTCATGAAGTGGTTGTTTTGTGATCTGAGTTTGAATGAGTTTTGTGTGGTTGTATTATGCAGTGCAGATGGATAATGTTGTAGGCGTTTGAGTACTATGCATTCTTATTTTTTTTTTCAGTTGACTATACTAGCGTGATGTAATGAGACGGCTGAGTAGGGCTGAGGCCTCTTCCGTAAAACTATGTATTTATCATTTTCATGTGATGTCCTACGGGGAGGATTTTGGTTCCTGTATGCAGATGTTCTATTGGGACGGCTTTGGTGCATACATATACCATACATATACCAAAGACTTTTTCCCCCTTACACGGGGGTAGCCAAAAAGAAAAAGGCATAGAAACCACTCCCACCCATTCCACTTCCCATATATTCCACTCCCCTCCACCCTCCTCCCTCCCTCTTATCTTGGCACCTCCGGGATGACAGGTCATCCCTGCATCCTGTCCACTGCCCTGGGTCAGAAGCAGTGTCGCAAGACACAGCATATCCACAGCAAGGCCGCTTCATAAATTCGGCAACCCCCCACTCCGTCCCCTCATACAGAAAAGGAGAAGACGGGGAGAAATCCCTTTGGGCTGTGTCAAATTCTTCTCATACATACTTCCTCACCCCTCATCCCCCACCCACTCCCCCTCATGCATAATAAAAAAAATGGCTTTGGTGTATATTGTTATTTTGTGTCTTTTGTAATGTGTCTATGTTTGCTTTCTTGGTTGATTGTATTGATGCTATAGAGACACTGTCGAGTGTTGTCCTCAAGCTTTGTTTGTAGACTGTGATTTGAGTTTCCTTTAGGCTGACCAAAGTCCATGCTTGCTACAGATCTTAGAATTTTTGTTTCTTGTTGGTTTTCTTTGTCAGGTCTTTGGTGTTTGGGTTAAGGGTCATGTTAGCGTTAAGAGTGAGGCCTAGACTTTTTTGAGTTCTTTTCTAATGAAAAGGCTTAGTTGCTCAAATATATTATTGGATGTCTAACTAATGGTTGTTTGGAGTGAGCACTGTAACTAGGGAGGCCTCCATTCTATCTTTTTTCCTAAGACACATTTCTAATTGATTGTTCTTAGTACCTATATTGTAGTTGCTATGCTGGGATATTACTGTGAGGACATATGCAAAAGTAAACGCTTTGGTGTTAAGGTCTCTCTCTTTAACTGAAAATGCTAACTGCGTTTAGCGAAACGTTTGTATACTCTTCCTCAACAATGATTCCTAATTTCTACTGGCAAATTATTATTCCGTCCTTCCTGTGATAAAAAAATAAATGTTCAGAAGACTTGAAAGTCTACTCAAGAAGCATTGTAGCGCCGAATCCGCAGTTGTAGTTAACAAAACATGTTTGAAAGAAAAGCTGTTGCCAAGATTTACCTATATATGCATGTATATATATATACATACATGTATATGTATATATATATATATATATGTATATATATATATACATATATATATATATATATGTTTTGGGCA
>NC_134816.1:8848075-8868075 GCF_046742065.1 Oratosquilla oratoria
TCTTAGCGTTGTCTGCATGCATTCCACCGGAATCGTTATAGCACTGTTACTGGTCTCAACGCTGTCGACGGCCACTCTGTTGTCAACGGTCACCGCATTGTCAACAGTCACTGCACTGCCAACGGTCTCTGCGTCTTATACGGTCATTGCATTGTTAACGGAAGAGTTATTGCACTATCTCTGTTCTCAACTGGATGGAATGAGCCCACGCGTCAAGCTAAACTAGGTAATTTAGACGCTGGTGTTGTATTCTAGAACGCGGGACAACTTGGACGTTTACAACTTCGTAACGTGGTTATAGCCCGTACTTCTTCTCTTCATAATAGCGTTACTTGTCACTTCTTAGCCCCCAGAAATTTCTAATTGAAAAAAAAGGCCGTTGGACATCCGCTTAACCCCTTAAATATGGATAATCTCCGCAGCAGATTTTGTTCAGGTTAGCGATTCAAAATTATACTCAACAGTGGGAGCAGTTTCAGAGCTGAGTGGAGTCTCGGTCGATCGAGTCCTGTTTTGTTAGGAGTCTAAGTAAAATCGTCAGTCGCTCACCAGAACCAAATCTGCAGTGAACGCCATCGAATTGAAAATATTAGTTTGTATACATGACAACCATTCAAACCAAGAACTAAAAAATCTCGCTTCGCTAATACATATTGTCATGAGAAGTACCGAGTCTCGGTATATCACTTCAATTCAAGGGGGTATCGTCGTGATGCTGAAAGCGAACTTAGCTAACGTTCATGTATAATAATATCACATCACTTTATCGGACCAGTTAGTTATTGGAAGGCATTGGCGGACACCTTAGGAAGGTAAGAAAAGCGGCTATATTATGCACTGAG
Organism: Oratosquilla oratoria; assembly: GCF_046742065.1. Lineage (NCBI taxonomy): Eukaryota > Metazoa > Arthropoda > Malacostraca > Stomatopoda > Squillidae > Oratosquilla > Oratosquilla oratoria. Next base: position 8,848,918 of record NC_134816.1, read on the forward strand.
GTAATTATAGATTCATTAAGCCATTTTCTGTTTGAATAAACAAGGACAGCCTCTCCGTCATCTTCAGCTGAACGAAACCAGCTGTCGGAATAATGCCTTCCTCAAGAGTTATGCCATTGAGGGCTCATTGAGGCACGATTTTATTCCGGCTAATGCCAGCGACTTCTCTAAATCAGTTCAGGAAACGATTAAACCTCACTCAACTGGAAAGAGTAAGGATAAAATAGGTGTTTGCCTGCAAGCTCGCCAGTGAGATCCTTAAGAGTGAAGAGGGCTGTGCACCTGTCTGCGTTTGTCTCCGGCAAGGGATCGAAGCTTTGAAAATATATTTTGAAAGTAATGAAAGTTGTTTGCACGAATCATTGCCAGTCTGCTTTACCAAGGAGGGCGGACGAGTTGCAGTTTTATCAAGAAATGAGTTAGGTGGTGTACCCGAGTTGACTAGAATTGAATCAGAGTTGAAAGTGGTTTGCTGTTTTCCATGCTTGAAAATTTATGTTGGATTTATGTTGCATATATATTTCCCATACAAAGATATACTCAATTTATCATGGGCAGCTCAATGATTTCTTCTTCTTTTTTTCTTCTTCCTATTCCTCTTCTTCTTTTTCTTCTTTTTCTTTCTTCTCCTTCTTCTTTTTCTTTCTGACTACTGAAAGTGTCCGGGAGAACATGAAAGTACGCAGGTGACAGCGTTTGCAAGTTCGCTTGGCCTGTCCCTAAAGAAGTCCACACAAACAAAATTTAACAAATCAAACAGCAAGCTTTCTTATTGCACAAGCAGGGTGCAGCTTTGGCACAAGTAAAGTTGGTGGTGTCCTTGCAATGCCGAAAGTTTGCTTGCACTGTTGAAAGCGTGCAAGAGTTGTTGGACAGGAAATGGGTGACGTCACAAGAATGCTCAGGGGTCGATGGGAACAGCAACCGCCGACATGGAACTCTGATGAGCATGTGCTTTTATATACACAGAATCCTTTACACATTTACGTATCTACTTATTCATTTACCAGTTTGTATGTGTTTATTTCTTTATTTGACTGATTTGCTTATTTGTTGCATTCAGCCTTGCTATATCCATATTAACCATGTTCCTTAAGAGGAGCACTGCGTTATTTTTGTTACGTGCAAGAATTTTGTTCTGGCTAACCCCAGCTTGGGAAAGCCTTTGGTTCAGGAGGGCTGCATGTTATTTTTTGTTCACTATTTTATAATATTTTTCTTTAACCAGTCTTCTGCATCCGACCTCGTTATATGCTACATAGTATAATCTAACATGTAGAATATAATGAATTCCATGCTTGACATACTAAAGGTATTATTCATCAAAGGTGTATAATGTAAAATATTATAGATTAACGTATAATTCCTTTCAAATTTATGCATATTATAACCACTAGGAAAAGTAAACTAACGAAACAGAGCGCTTTCGTATAATTACATCTTCAGTGCTGATAAAAAGAAGGAATTATAAAATGAAGAAACAAGGTACAGAATATATGACTGAGACATGGTGAAGAGGGAATTCGGAGATGTAGTGGAAGAAGTACACGTGACATTTGATACCGTCTTGGTAATCAACAAGTATGGGACAATTGCTCATAACTGGTATATTACAATTTAAATAATTTTGAAATTTCATGGCAAATATAACTATCTAATTCGTACAGACCCTGATGGAGATTAACATTTATTCCCTTACTATACTTGTTGTATTGAGAAATGGCCGTTAGGGCGGAGCACTGGGAGTCCCCCTGTGGTGCCACATATAATTATTTTATAATTTTATTTTATTTTATAATTTTATTCTATATTTTTATAATGTTGCCACATATAATTATATTATATTTTTTTGCCACACACCACCACTGAGGTAAAAATCAAAGCAATGTTTTCTATACAAAGGTTTCGTTTCCTCGAGTCATAGACATGGCATATGAGCAAGAGAGAGCGACGTTGCCGCTACATCTATTCTCTGGCCCCGCCCCCCTCACACTGCATTCAGTGTAAGCCGTGCGGGCCGTGTTATCTGTGGAGATGTGGCAACACCGGGAAATCTCCTAACCCCGCATTAACGGTCACTTCTCGCTGCGCTGACTATAGATTTGATCAAACTGCATTCAATTAAATTTCTTTCTGTGATGTTATTGTTGTATTTGATGACTTTAGCGTTATCCCAGTCAATTGGGTGGTTAAAATGGTTCATGTGGTTGAAGATGCAGCTAGATTGGTTTCCCTCTCTAACGTATTTTTTGTGTTGATTGATTCGTGTTTTGAGTGTTTTAGCAGTGACCAACATAAAACTGATTACATGATTTTAGTGATAAAGGATGTGTGTACAAAATACCTTGTAAATCATGTAATCAGTTTTATGTTGGTCAGATTGCTGATATATATATATATATATATATATATATATATATATATATATATATATATACATATATATATATATATTTATACATATATATATATGTGTATATACATATATGTATATATATATACATATTGCAAAAATAATCACAATAACGCTTGACTAAATAATATTGCAAAAACCACAAGGAAAATAAAGTCGGAATACCAAACCTTTTCGTCTATTACGACATCCTCAAAGTACAAGAAAGAGAAATAGAACACAATATTTATACAGAAATAAGAAAACTGGGGAATGTTATAGCCACATAAAAGCTTCGGACAATATACACGCGCAGATAATCATATACAAATAAGATTCCAGGACTGATTGCGCGATCTTTTGATTTCAAAAGTCCATCACTCATTAACAAGCTATATAAATCGTTAGTTCGTCCACATTTGGAATATGCTGTTTCCGTATGGTCACCGAATCTCATTAAAGACATTGACAGACTGGAAAAAGTACAACGGCGAGCCACAAAACTGATTCCAAATATCAAAAATAAATCATACGAAAATCGACTAGAACATATGAATCTGTTTTCCCTAAAAAAGCGTAGACTCAGAGGTGACTTGATACAGGTCTTTAAGATTTTAAAGGGAATTGACAACATCAAAAGTGACAAAATTTTCACATTGAATGAGAATCAGACAAGAAACAATGGTCTCAAACTGTCCAGAAATAGATTCAATTTGGAAGTAGGTAGAAACAACTTTGCCAACCGTGTAGTTAATGAATGGAATAAACTTCCTGCACAGGTAGTGCAATGTAGTTCAGTGCGAAGCTTTAAGAATCATTTAGATAAACACCTAAGCAAGATGCTGTAATGATTATAATTTATGTTATATTATTTGTTTTTGTTTTATTATCATTTGTCTGTATGATTTTAATTTATCATTAGTTATATGTCAATTTATTATTATTTACTATTTACCTGTTTGTTTATTATTTAACTATACCTATGCATTTATTTATGTATTTTATTTGTTATTTACATGATTATATATATATATATATTTTTTCGCATCCGACCTAGTTATGGACCAAAAGGTCTCCTGTCGGCATGCTCCGCCTTTGTAATCCTTTGTAAATGGAACTATTGTTAGTTCCATTTGTATATGATTATGTGTGTATGTATATTGTCCGAAGCTTTTATGTGGCTATAACCTTCCCCAGCTTTCTTATTTCTGTATAAATATTGTGCTCTATGTCTCTTGTGCTCTGAGGATGTCGTAATAGACGAAAACGTTTAGTTTTACGACATTATTTTCCCTGTGGTTTCTGCAATATATATATATACATATATATGTATATATATATATATATGAATATATACATATATATACATATATATGTATGTATACACACACACACACACACACACACATATATATATATATATATATATATATATATATATATATATTTATATATATATACAGTGATACATTGAGATACGATCGTCCTAGCATACAAAAAAATTGAGGTACGATGTATGTATGTGGCAAACTGTTCGCTCGCCTCCCGACGATTCCCGACGCTTCAGTTCATGAACTGTCTTCTCGTTTACATCTTCGTTCTCTGTTCATCGTGTCTGTGGCTGTTTTGTGTATTACTATTATCATTATTATTACTATTATTACTATTATTATTATTGATATTTTATCTTTTTTTTTTTTTTTTTTTTTTTTTTTTTTTTTGCAAAACCATGAGTCCCAAATGTAAAGATAAAGATATTGAAAAGAAAAGAAAATTATCTCGATGGAGGTAAAATAATTTTTTATTGTTTTTAGACGCAAATATTCACCGATGTGGAAAATATTTTACATCTCAAGTTTACAGGAAGCTATCCAATGTCCTTTCATACATTCATTTTTACTCTTATCACAGTCAAAACACCAAATTATCAGTTTTTTCATCAATGTTTCTAAGAGCGTATAGAATTTGTTCCCCTGAGTTTTTGGATCAAGAAATAAAATTCATTTATGACACTGGCGAAAATTTAAAATATCCAAAACATCTGATTGACAAGACAAAAATCAAAGCTAGGATATCTTTTCTTAATACTTCGCAGGTCAAACAATTTGATTTTAAGAATATGTTAATGAAAATTTTATCAGTCTTCCTAGCATTTAAAAAAAATGGTATCCAGGTAGTATTTAAAAACAATGATAGTATTAAATAGCTTAATAATCAGAAATTCACCAAGAGAAAAAGAAGGTTGTATTTATAGCATACCATGTAAAAATTGAGATTTTATTTACATAGGCCAAACAGGCAAAGGTTTGAATAAAAGAATAAGTCAATACAAATATAGTATTAGAACGAGGCAATTATCAAGTGGATTATTTGTCCACCAAAGGAATTATGGACATAATATTGACTGGGGAAACTCAAAAGTAATTACATCTGGTAATAATATTGTAGAAAGAAATATTATTGAATATTGTTACATAAAAAGAAATTTTGAAAATAATATGAATTTGAGTTTGAGTTTGGACAACTTTATTATTGACAAGATTGTGTGTGATCATTTGTAACATAGGACTTTTCTGAATATCCTGTCTTCCTATATATATATATAGTTTCTTTCTGTATTGTTTTTCTGTACCTTTGAAAATGTCTAGACTTAAATAGACGAAAACGTTCGGTATCTGTTTTTTCAATTTCACGGTGGTTTCTGCAAAAATAGTTTATCACGTGTGTTTTGTGATTTCTTTGTATATAAATACATACGTACATACCTACCTACATACATACATACATACATGCATGCATACACACATACATACATATATGCATATATATATATATATATATATATATATATATATATGTGTGTGTGTGTGTGTGTGTGTGTGTGTGTGTGTATACATATGTATATATATATATATATATATATATATATATATATATGAGAGAGAATTGGGTGGGGAAGGGTAAACGAATTCTCTCTCATTTGTCTTAAATCATGTGTATATATATCTAAGTCTAAATAAAAATATTCTTCTAAAAAAACGCTGTGGAAGTCGGGGACAGGTGGTATTACGGTGACACTTTGTCCTAAAAATATTCTTGAAAAAGCGCTTGGGTAAGTCGGGGTCAGGTGGTATTTTTCTTCTTCTTCTTCTTCTTCTTCTTCTTCTTCTTCTTCTTCTTCTTCGCGTTCTTTTTCTTCGCGTTCTTCTTCTTCACGTTCTTCTTCTTCTTCTTCTTCTTCTTTGCGTTGTTGTTGTTGTTCTTCTTCTTCTTCTTCTTCTTCTTCGCGTTCTTCTTCCTCTTCTTCCTCGCGTTTTTCTTCGCGTTTTTCTTCGCGTTCTTCTTCGCGTTCTTCTTCGCATTCTTCTTCAAGTTCTTCTTCGCGTTCTTCTTCTTCGCGTTCTTCTTCGCGTTCTTCCACGCGTTCTTCTTCCTCGCGTTCTTCTTCCTCGCGTTTTTCTTCGCGTTCTTCTTCGCATTCTACTTCGTGTTCTTCTTCGCGTTCTTCTTCGTGCTGGGGATCCCGTGTTGGGGTTCCGCCCCGAGGCCGAAGGGGAAAACGAGAGATTAGAGCGCGGAAAGCTACGGTCGTAGGCTGCTGTCTGCGCAGCCAAGCCCCCGGCGAAGCCGGAAAGGGCGAAGCCCGCGGCTTGTGTATATATATATATATATATATTATATATATATATATATATATATATATATACATATATATACATACATATGGGTGGGAAGAGGAGAGACTAAAGTCTTATTCTGAGTTTTATTCTTGACAAGCTTCGCTACAAGCTTTTTCAAAAGAATATTACTACAGGGCTAGAAGTGGCGTTTATGTACGCGTGCATACCTTTCCAAGTGTAAGGGAACTCACATGTTACAATGAAAGAGGAATTATTTAAAGTATATAGAAATTAAGAATAAATTGATAACAATGTATGGTCACCGAATCTCATTAAAGACATTGACAGACTGGAATAAGTATAACGGCGAGCCACAAAACTGATGAACATATGAATCTGTTTTCCCTAAAAAAAAGCGTAGACTCAGAGGTGACTTGATACAGGTCTTTAAGATTTTAAAGGGAATTGACAACATCAAAAGTGATAAAATTTTCACAGACAAGAAACAATGGTCTCAAACTGTCCGGAAATAGATTCAATTTAGAAGTAGGTAGAAACAACTTTGCCAACCGTGTATTTAATAAATGGAATAAACTTCCTGCACAGGTAGTGCAATGTAGTTCAGTGCGAAGCTTTAAGAATCATTTAGATAAACACCTAAGCAAGATGCTGTAATGATTATAATTTATTTTATATCATTTGTTTTTGTTTTGTTATCATTTGATGAATAATCACTTCAAGTCTGTTTTCACTTTGAAGTGCGATCTCTCCCCCATGAACGAGATGATAACAACACATTTATTATTAGTTATATGTCAATTCATTATTATTTACTATTTACCTGTTTGTTTATTATTTAACTATACCTATGCATTTATTTGTGTGTTTTATTTGTTATTTACATTATTATAGTTTTTATTTATTATTTTATTATTATTATGATTTTTTTTCGCATTCGACCTAGATATGGACCAAAAGGTCTCCTGTCGGCATGCTCCGCCTTTGTAATCCTTTGTTATTACATATAATCAAACTGCGATTAACTCAAATAAATCATGAAGATTAATGAATTAAAATATCATGTAGATATATCCATCATAAATGCAAAAATACATCTAGGCTAATTGTGAACGAATGAAACTCGTTCGAAGCGCAGACAAAGCTGCTTTCGAAAGAAACCAGGCAACAATTGGGTTACATAAAATACAGAAAAATGTACTCCTTCATCATAGTACACATAAACACACAAACACATACACACACACACACTCACACACATACACACACAAGCAGTGACTGAAAAGGTGGAAGAAAAAATCAAAGAAAATGACCTACAGAAAATAAAGAAACAGTGGAAAGTTGAACAGGAATGTCAAAAAGTATCCCTTAACCCATTCAACTCCGATGACAAGATGTCTTGTCATTTGGTCAAATAAAACAAAAAATCATAAAACACCAAAATGTTTGATCAAACACCAGAAAAATATGACGTCAATCCTCGCTTCGCTCGCAGCGAAGCGAGGATTGACGTCATATTTTTCTGGTGTTTGATCAAACATTTTGGTGTTTTATGATTTTTTGTTTTATTTGACCAAATGACAAGACATCTTGTCATCGGAGTTGAATGGGTTAAAGAAATAATGGAGCAACAGGTCAAGAAAAATACCAAGGAAACGGTGATCCAAGTAATTAAAGAGAAAGGCAACTTAGTTAGGGACACAGTAGATAAGAAAGATGCATTGTAATCTATGGCATTAGAGAGAAGCATGATGTACCTAGATATCAGAGGGAAAAGGAGAAAGAGATCGCTAAGGAAATTCTGAAAGAATTACAAGTGGAAGGACAAGGTTTGGATAGGGAAATCGAGGAGACCTATAGGATGGGCAGATACTCTAAAAGAAAACAATACAGGCCACTGAAAGTAAAGCTTAGATTTCAAACAATTGCCGAGGAAGAACTATCCAGAACAATGAAATTAGCAAATAGTGAACATTGCAAGAATGTGTGGATAAGAAAAGTAATGAGTGAAGAAGAAAAAAAAAACTTAGAAACAAAGCGAATGAAAAAAAAAACGAAAAAAGATCTGAAACAGATTTTTTTCTTTCTTTTTTTTTCTTTCTTTTTTAGAGTGGTGGACCTAAGGCTGAGAAAATGGTATATAAGGAAAAAGGAAACAAAGAAGACAGAAAAAGACAAGGAGAAAGGAAATTAAAAATTGCTTATATCAATATAGATGGAATAATCTCAGGAATGAATGAGTTAAATGATTATCTGGCCTTAGAAAAACCAGACATAATGGGAATAGTAGAAACTAAATTAAAGTGTACTCCACCACCCAACACTGTGGGACAAGGTTTATACAACTGCTGGACAAAAGATAGAAAGGATAAACAGTGTGGTGGAGTATTAATTTTGACTAATAAAGATTTGAATGTAACAAAAATAACTGAAGGAAAAAATAATGTGGAATCAATTACGATACAAGTCGAAAGCAAACACATGAAGAGTAGAAAATTTGTAGTGGTATATGTGCGCCCCAAAACAAAGTCCTGGACAGAAAGTGATCATTCCAAAATATTAGAAGATACAAAATATGAATTAACTAATATACTGAAGGACAGAGGAAATACAGTAATTATGGGTGACTTTAATTCAAAAGAAATATGTTGGGAGGAAATGACAGTGAAGGGCGGAGAGAAACTCTGGGGCAACGTCCTGCTCGACATGACCATCGAATACACAATGACTCAGTGGATAAAGGAAAATACCAGATGCAGAGGTAGTGAAGAACCATCAAGGCTGGATTTAATACTTACGACAGAGCCTGCAATTGTCGATAAAATTTATTACAAAACTCCGATAGGAATAAGTGACCATGTACTAATAGAATTTGAGTTGAAATAGCAAATGGATCAAAGTAGAAATGAAAAACATAGAATAGGAAGGCTAATGTACAACAAAATAAATTTTGAGAAACTCAAAAAAAAATTCGCAATGCGAACTGGGAAAAAATCCTAAATGATGAAACAGGGATGGAAGAGAAACGGAATATACTAAAAGAAATCTATAATGAGGGAGTAAATAAATACGTACCACAACAAAAAATGGAAAGAACATACATAAAAAGTTAGTACAACAAAAGATGTAGTGAGGCTTGGATAAAAGAGACAAAGCTTGGAAGAAATGGAAAAATACAAGAAAACAACCAAATGACTAATGTACATCAAACTAAGAAATGGTTATGTAAAAATACGCAGAGATGAAAAGAGAAACTATGAAAAAAATAATAATAGAAAAATGCAAGGAAGAACAAACAAGAAATAGAAAAGCTGCACCAAGGTGAATATGAATATACAGAAGAACTGGAAATGGCTGAAATTATGAACAACCACTTCAAATCAGTATTCACCATAGAAAACTCACCTAACTGTGAGGAAGTAGAGAGATAGATATCCCCTTCAATGAAAAGAAATAATTGTAACACAGAAGGAAATCAGCGACCAAATCAAAACCCTTGACCTCAGAAAATCACATGGTCCAGACGGAATTGCTAATTGAATACTGAAAGAATGCATGGAGGAATTAACAGATAGAATATACAATATAATTAAATTCTCACTTAAAGAAGGAAAAGTGCCACAGGACTGGAAGGATGCAAACATTGTACCGATTTATAAGGGAGGAAACAAACACAGTAGCAAAAATTTGCGAAAAGGTCGTCAAAAATAGATGGGTTAAATCTTTGGAAGAAAAAACTCTTCCGAATCCAAATCAATTTGGATTCAGACAAGGAAGATCATGTACAACAAACTTGATCTGCTTCTACTCAAAATTAATAGACATAATACAAGAGAGAGGTGGTTGGGCAGACTGTGCCTTTCTGGACCTACAAAAGTCATTTGATAAGGTACCACACAATAAACTAATAAGGAAGATAGAATCAATAGCTGGCATCAGAGGAAAATTATTGGAATGAATGAGAGTAGTAATTAGAGATAAATTCTCAAATTGGGAAGAGATGAAAAGTGATGTCCCGCAGGGATCAGTACTGGCCCCGATCATGTTTGCCATATACATAAACGACATGAATCACTCATGGAAAACTCACAAATGAAAAATCTGTCAGAATCAACAACAAATTTCTTACGTGGTGGTAGCACATCAAGCCACTTCTGTCTTTCATAACGGTCTTTTAGCAGTTGAAACACTCGGCACCTGTTATCCTTGTTATAATTACCGTTGCAGTTCACAACACCACACTTATTCGGCATATTGAATACACAAAATCAGCAAGAAAGAACCTATGAAGAACCAAACAAACAAACAAAACCAGCAAGAACCTAGGCCGCACTGCACTCTTCATTCACAGTCAGTGTCACATCAGAGATGCACCTCTCAATAGAGGCTGCATCCTCTAGGTCAATTGCAATCCCCAAGTGGTATGTTCCTTCGACACAGGGTGGACATCGATGGACTGGAGGTTTACGACAGCATATTTCGTGAGGCGCTGCTTACATGCGGAGAATACATCCCCAGTGGTCATAAAAGAGTTTGCACCAGTTGATTGCCGGTAGTTTGAGAGCTCTCCCTCAAGCCGGTCACTCTGGATCTCACGCAGCAGGACATAATGGAAGTCAGCGTTTCTGAACAAGTAGCGGCAAACGGCAATCAGTCCCTGCATAGTCTGCACTAGTGCATTCTTGGTGTCATGGGTGAAACACTTGATTCGATTTGCTCCATGTCCTGAAGAAGCCTCTTGGAAAATCAACAGGAAAGTCTGCAGGCTGGTTGACTGGGGATCCTGAACAGCTCGATATGGATCGTTCATGCGCTGATCTTGCCCCTTCCCAGATACATTCACTAAATTCCACCAGTTGAGGATGATTTGGATGAACTTAGCAGTGTCATGACATCCTCTGAGCTTCAATGAAGCCACAAACTTTTCATTGAAGACCTTCAAGACATGCTGCACATTTTGTAGTTGAAGTCGTGAGGGGTTGACAGCAAATTTAGTGACGAGAGTAGTCTTCAGAATACTGCCTTTCTCTGACTCGTACAGTTCCTTCACGTCAGCAAATGATGCTGTTCTTTTATTGTCAAGACTGATCTTCTGGCACTTCTCACTGATCCAGTTGTTGCGGATGCACTTCAGAAGATGCACTGTCAAAAAGGAGAAACCAGACACGATCTTTGTCAAGAGGATGCTTGGCTGTGGCACGGCAATCACCCGGAAAATCAAACAGCTTACAGTACTGCTGGTTTATCTTGTGGTTGTCTGTGATAGACCCGATGACACGCCCACCTGCCCTCTCAACAGCAGCTGCCGCCTCCTTCACACGCTCAAGCTGGTATGCTGCTGTGATCTTGTGGACGGGTGTCACGGAAATCATAATACTAGGTCCTCTGTGCAGCGATTTCATCATAATACATAACAGAAGTGGCCTTGCAGTCTGGCTTGTTCACTACCATGCCACTCAGAACCCCACCAGAAAATGCAACAGTTGGCAGAATCTGTACTTCATCTATCAAGAGAAATATATTCTTCTGCTGCAGTATCTTCACTTTGGCAAATGTTTCCCTCATCAACTGATCCTTGCACCAAAAAATATCTGAGCTGTTCATAACTACACTTGGGGTATGATTCAAGAGCAAAACAATAATCATTCAATGAAAACTGTTTCTGTGATAAAAGTTCCAAGTGACGTGTCAAAAATACCAGCTTCTCATTCTCGGTGTTCACATAGGCTGACGTGTGGGTTTGATTAGCGCACAGCTTCGGCGAACTGACCATACGACCTCAAACCATTGTTGGGATGAAGTGTCTTACCCAATGGTACACTAATGCCCTTCTTGAATGCACGGCAGGTCAGTGGGGTACACAACGTGGGCGTGTTTTCTTGAAATAATTAAGTTCTTGTACTGCTTCTGTAGGTCACGTTCAGATTTAAAAGCATCAAATGAAGTAATCGTATCTTTCTGAAGAAAATGCCTCAGTTGCTTGTCTTCGGCCTTCGCCGGGCGAAGTACAGGTTTTGAAGATAGCAAACATGAAGCAGGCACATTGAAGACACTGGGAGTGATCTCAGGTCGCGTAGAACCACCAGGCAATTTGATAAAGGGAGGGTTAGCACCCCAGTGTTTCTCACAAATGAAAAATCTGTCAGAATCAACAACAAAGTTCTTACGTGGTGGTAGCACATCAAGCCACTTCTGTCTTTCATAACGGCCTTTTGGCAGTCGAAACACTTGGCACCTGTTATCCTTGTCATAATTACTGTTGCATTTCACAACACCACACTTATTCGGCATTTTGAATACACAAAATCAGCAAGAAAGAACCTATGAAAAACCAAACAAACAAACAAAATAAGCAAGAACCTATATAATCAAACACTATCCACTTCTAAATGCAGCCACGTGCGAAAGACGGAGCAACACAACCTTACACCTCCACTGCTCGTAGCACACTGTACTGGCCTCCGCTAGCGGAGCCAGGAATCTGGGTGTGCATGTCCTGTATAATAGTAATCCTTGATATATATATATATATATATATATATATATATATATATGTATATATATATATATATATGTATATATACATATATATATACATATATGTATGTATATATATGTATATATATATATATATATATATATATATAAGGCTACTTACTAAATTAGTTTCACACGGAGTAAGTGGTAGCCTATTAAGTTAGACTAGTAATTTATTGAATGATTGAAACCAGAGAGTTGTTTTAAATGGCAAAATTTCTATATGGAAAAAATGTTACGAGTGGAGTTCCTCAGGGTTCCGTTCTTGGGCCACTCGTTTCATAGTATATATAAATGATATAGACCACGGACTAAAATCTATTACCTCCAGATTTGATGATGATAGAATAAATCTAGTGTACCACACATATTCTGTTGGATATTTGTGGCAAGAAGATAATTTCTAACAAATACTGCTTCCAAACATTTCAGTTTTGTTGTATTACTTTCTTCTGTCGAGATCGGGATGCTACTGTTTAGGTCTGGACTTGACAAGTCGGTCTTGTATAATTTACTACAGCACCCCGTACTGAGATGTTTGTTGCACGTTATTGTGCAGTAGTAATTGCAGAGTAGCATGCAGTCAATGCTTTAAGGGTTGTTTTGGGGCGTCCCTATAGACATCAAGCATCATTTATCTATATGAGAGTAAAATCTTTTACTACGACTATCCCTTCGTTATGCTGTTCTCTTGAAACTCTCTTTACCACTTCTTCAAGTATAGCTTTTCTTCTCCCCCCATGGTAGGGAAAGGAAAGAATTCTGCCAGTGTGGTTCCCATGCGAGTCGTAAAAGGTGACAAAGTAGGACAGAGTGATGTGACTAGATATCCTGCTCTCTGTATATTCATCCTACAAGAAGTCAAGGCACAAAAGGGTCTGGGAGAAGATTTTCAACCAGAACCCTAAAAATAGGTCATTAAATGTGCGTGGTTATGGCACAGATGAGAGTAAAAAGAAGGAAATTGGCAGGAAGGAAGATAGATGTGTTAGAGATGTGTTAAGAAAGGGAGTTGTTGATGGCAAACGCAGTGTTTAAGAAGAGAGTCAAGAATAAGTACACATAAGAAAGGGTGATTGACGGAAGACTGGTTGATAGAGCATTGATAGATTATGTAGTGGTATTCAAAGGAAGAATAGGAAGAGTTCTGGTTGTTCATGTTCTCAGTGGAGAGAATGGAGGAGCGTCAGATAATTTTTTGGTAGATGGGAAATTGAGTGGAGGAAAAGTGGAAGAAGAAGAAAAGGATGGATGGTAGAGATGTACTGAGAGTTGGCAGATTGAATGAGAAGTAAGAGAAGCAGGAATACAAAGAAAATATGTGAGAGTTATGGGAGAAAGGAGAAAGGAGATATGAGTAGAAGAAGAATGGGTATATTTTAAGGAAGAAGTGATAAAGTGTGCAAAGATGGTATGTGGGACGAGAAGAATGGGGGGGAGATAGAAGGGAGAGTTGTGAATGGTGGAATAATGAGGTGAAGGTAGTAGTAGAAGAAAAGAAGCAAGCATATGTGGATTGGTTGCATGGTAGGATTAGGGAAGTATTCGAGACAAGCAAGAGAGGAGAAGCAAAATGTAGAATGAAGGTGGCAAAGAGGAGGGCAGATGTAAAACGGGATAGGGGTTTGACAAAATAAATAAACGAATAAAAATATGTTTTGGAAGGAAGTGAAGAGAAAGATGGGGGTGAGTAAGGTAAAGAGGAAAAGTTAAAAGATTCAGATGAACAAATGTCAATGGAAGAGAAGGCAGTAAGGGGAAGATGGGTGGAGTATTTCAGAATTGTTGAATGTGGAGAAAGTTAGGGAGGAACTAGGAAGATGACTGTGATGGCAGAGGAAAATGACAGGGATATAGATCAAGATTAAATACGAAGAACATTAAAAATTATGAAAGTTCGTAAAACATCTGCTTTGCATGGGTGTCATACGGAATATCAGACAAAAAGAGGAACGATTATAGTGAATTGGTTTGTGGGGTTATTTACTGTGTGCATAAAGAAGGGGAGTGTGCCGGAGGACTAGAGGACTGCCTATTTAGTTTCGCTTTACAAAGGAAGGAGGGACAAATACGAAGGCATATGGGAACGTGATAATTGTGAGGATTAGGATAGGAACAGAGGGAATAATTGGTGAAGAGCAGTGTAGGTTTAGGAGTAGTGGATGCGTGGATGAAATTTTTGTGGTAAGGCACATTTGTGAGAAGTTTTTGGCAAAAGCTATGGATGTTTTTGAGCCTTTATGGGTTTACAGAAGGCTTATGACAGGGAAGTATTGCAAATATATATAGGATGAGGGTAAAGCTGCTAAGGACAGTTAAGAGCTATTACACGAGTAGTAGATCCTGTGTTAGGGTAGAATTTGTTAGAGTGAATGGTTTGATGTCAGGCTGGGGCTGCGCCAAAGGAGTATCATCTTGCCATGGTTGTTGAAAGTGTACATCGATAGGGAGGTACAGGAGGTAGATGCGAGGGTGATGAGCAGAGGATTGGATATGGTTAGAGAGAGGGGAAGGGAGTGAGAGGTGAGCCAATTGTTGTCTGCTGATGACACTGCACTTGTGGCGGGGTCAGAGGAGAGTCTGAGACAGCTAGTGACGGATTTTGGGAAGAACCGCGATGGGAGGAAGCCGAAAGTAATTGTGAGTAAGAGCAAATTGATGAGATATATAAGAAGTGAGGATAGCAGTAAGCTGGAGGTAAGTTTCAAAGGAGAAAAGTTTGAGGGAGTGGGTAATTTTAGATATTAGGGTCGCATGTAGCAGGAAATGGAGGAGTGGGGTTGGAGGTAAACTGTAGAGTGAAGGAAGCAAATAAAAGTCTTGGAGGAATAAAAAAAAAGTAATGAGAACAAAGAATCTGGGGATGGATGTGAGGAGAAGACTATATGAAGGGGTGATTGTCCTTACGACACTATATGGGACAAATACTTGGAATTTAAGGGAGGCAGAGAAAATAATTTTAAATGTGTTTGATATTAAATAGTTTATATATAGTAGACCAGTAATTTTGGTGGGGATATGGGGAATTTAGTGATGATTTTACTCGTAATTATCCAAATCGATTATAAGATGAGACTTCTTGATACATTATCAACAGCACAGATTAATTCACAGGGATTAGAGGGAGTGTGTAATCTGGTGTGGCTTTCGTCGGTCACCATGTGATAGGGATCTAGAATAAGAATAGTTATCGTCTGTTGATATATATGTACATTAGTGTAATTACAATTTCCTTGCTTCAATACCCGCCGGCAGGTCATTAATTCGAGAGTTCTGCATAGAATTTAAACACACAATACAAGTAAAACATGAAATGCTAAACCGCTGCCACCAAATGTACCGGGTGGCTACAAGAAATGAAAGTCAAAATGTGAGAAGTACACTGTAATCTCTGATACCACTGACAACTAATGCGTGTGTATACAAAGAGAGCTGGCTCTCAACTGACGCCACGCCGCCAATTTGGCGCGAACAGTCATGCATCGCATTTGCGATATCCAATATAATTACAATATACACAATGATTACACATAATTACAATAAATAATAAAACAACAAACAACGAAACATATCACAATTTTATAAAGAGGGGGAAACATATAATTCCCCAAATAAGCAACACACAATTACGATGCACGATAATATGGTATGATATACAATCATACCACGCTAACACAGTCCATGTTTTTGATTCGCTTACGCGATTTACTTGAATCACTAATTTATCCCCTTATTCCTTCAAGAATCTTCTTTAATTCCAATTGACGTATGTCCTCGGACCATTGCTACCACGAAGTTATTCAAGTGTTATTATGTAGTAAAATTCTCACACCGGATTCTCAGGAGACTTATTGTATATCGTAGATATCTTGTATTAAAGTAGGGAAACTTGTCCCTAAATTCCTTATTTATCAGTTGTTGTTGTTTTTACTTGAATATTTAAATGAAAATAAAAGAATAAGGGTATAAATAAAATTCGGATTAAATGTAAGTTTATTCACCCAGTATTACACTGGACTAAATAGGGGTGGAGTCTTACAAAGGATTACAAAGGCGGAGCATGCCGACAGGAGACCTTTTGATCCATATCTAGGTCGGATGCGAAAAAAAATCATATTAATAATAAAATAATAAATAAAAACTATGATAATGTAAATAACAAATAAAATACATAAATAAATGCATAGGTATAGTTAAAATAATAAACAAACAGGTAAATAGTAAATAATAATAAATTGACATATAACTAATAATAAATAAAAATCAGACAGACAAATGATAACAAAACAAAAACAAATAATATATTAATAAATTATAATCATTACAGCATCTTACTTAGGTATTTATCTAAATGATTCTTAAAGCTTCGAACTGAACTACATTGCACTACCTGTGCAGGAAGTTTATTCCATTCATTAACTACACGGTTGGCAAAGTTGTTTCTACCTACTTCCAAATTGAATCTATTTCCGGACAGTTTAAGACCATTGTTTCTTGTCTGATTCTCATTCAATGTAAAAATTTGGTCACTTTTGATGTTGTCAATTCCCTTTAAAATCTTAAAGACCTGTATCAAGTCACCTCTGAGTCTACGCTTTTTTAGGGAAAACAGATTCATATGTTTTAGTCGATTTTCGTATGATTTATTTTTTATATTTGGAATCAGTTTTGTGGCTCGCCGTTGTACTCTTTCCAATCTGTCAATGTCTTTAATGAGATTCGGTGACCATACGGAAACAGCATATTCCAAATGTGGACGAACTAACGATTTATATAGCTTGTTAATGAGTGATGGATTTTTTAAATCAAAAGATCGCGCAATTAGTCCCAGAATCTTATTTGCTTTCTCAGAGGCTGAAATACACTGCTTGGATGATTTGAGGTCGTTACTGATAATTACGCCGAGATCTTTTTCACTATCCACTTTTGTTAACGAATTTCCAAATAACTTGTAATCGTACTCACTGTTATTTTTACCTATGTGCATTACCTTGCATTTACTTGTGTTAAATTTCATTAGCCACTTTTCAGACCATTGCTGTAATCTATCTAAATCTTCTTGAATATCTAATTGGTTTGAGTGATCATTTGCCACTCCGCACAGTTTTGTATCATCAGCAAATTTGGAAACAGTAGATTTTAGTCCATGGTCTATATCATTTATATATACTATGAATAGAAGTGGCCCAAGAACGGAACCCTGAGGAACTCCACTTGCAACACTTTTCCATCCAGAAGTTTTTCCATTTAAAACAACTCTCTGTTTTCGACCATTCAACCAATTACTAGTCCAACCTAATAGGCTACCACTTATTCCATGCAAAGCTAATTTAGTAAGTAGTCTTTCGTGTAGGACGGTATCAAAAGCTTTTGCAAAGTCTAGATATATTAAATCTATATTGTTTCTTTTGTCATAATTCGAGATAACTGTGTTGTAGAATTCGAGTAAGTTAGTCACGCAAGAACGTTTCCGTCTGAAACCATGCTGGCTATCATTTATCAAACAGTTACTTTCTAAATTATGTTTGATAGCATCTCTGATGATAGTTTCCATTATTTTTCCTACGATTGAAGTCAAACTTATAGGCCTATAGTTATTTGGTTTCTTTTTGTCACCTTTTTTGAATATGGGAGTAACGTTAGCTAGCTTCCATTCTCTTGGGACATCTCCGGATATGATGGATTTCTTGAAAATAATTTCTAATGGAACAACAATCTCATTTTTCATTTCCTTTAAGATTCTTGGATGCCAACCGTCAGGCCCTGGTGTTTTATTAACTTTGAGTTTGTCTATACACCTTTAAATTTTTTCTTTTGTTATATTTACCGTAGTAAGTTTACCCCAGACTTTTCACAGGTTTCAGTTTGGAATTCACTTTGAGGTGTTTCGTTTACGAATACCGAGCTAAAATAATTGTTTAAGATATTACACATTCCTTCATTTGAATATTCAAGTTGACCGTCAGCAGATAATAGTGGACCAATGTGATTCCTAACAACCTTTTTATCTCTAATGTAACTATAGAATTCTTTTGGATTCTCTTTGGATTTATCAGCGATGTTCATTTCGTATTGTCGTTTTCTTTTTCTTATTGTCTTTTTTAAATTTCTCTGTATTGATACATAACTTTCATAGTCATTAGATGCACCCGAGCACTTATATTTCTTATAAGCCTGTCTCTTTTTAGCAATACTTTTTTCAGTTTCTTTGTCGAGCCACTTTGGGCGAGCCTGATTTGGGGGACGTCTGTCCTTAAAAGGAATGTAAGTTTGAATCATCTTAGTGAGCGTATTTTGAAATATTTCCCACATCTGATCTACAGGTCTTTCGTTTAATTTTGCCTCCCAATCTGTAAGCTGAAGCTCCTGACGTAGTTCTATGAACTGAGCTTTACTGAAATCAGGTATTTTAGAAACACAAGTATCTATTCTAAAATTGTTTAGGAGTTTGAATCTAACTAAGTTGTGATCGCTATTTGCAACAGATTCACCGACTTCTACATCAGTTACCATGCTTTCGCGGCTAGTGATCAAAAGATCGAGTAAGTTTCCATATCTTGTGGGCTCTTTTACATGCTGAATTAAGTAATT
>NC_134816.1:8873075-8908075 GCF_046742065.1 Oratosquilla oratoria
CTGGGTGGTGGCCGCACCGCAGTCTGGCCAGGTGGACTCTGTCCTTTCGTGGGAGAGAGGACTCAGAAGGGTGGATATCAGGGGGTCTGGTATGCAGCAGTGTGTTGTCTTTCAGTGTGTTAATGGAGCGGTGAGTGATATGATTATGAATATGTTTCCGGAGGCTGGTATTTGGTGGTTGTGGAGGAAGAGAAGAGAGTATCTGTGTGTGATACAGGTCTTTGGGTGTTGTTTTAATGTTTCTTGGTGTGTGTGGGTGTTCTGCTATGTAGTGTAGTGGGTGTGATGTGTTTGTGGTGACTGCGGCAAGTGTTTGTGTGCCTCTCATGTCGAGGTGGTCCTTG
This sequence comes from Oratosquilla oratoria, assembly GCF_046742065.1. Classification (NCBI taxonomy): domain Eukaryota; kingdom Metazoa; phylum Arthropoda; class Malacostraca; order Stomatopoda; family Squillidae; genus Oratosquilla; species Oratosquilla oratoria. The sequence goes on from NC_134816.1 coordinate 8,873,420, forward strand.
ACTTTGAGGACTTTTGTTTCATGGTATAAATGGTCTGTAGGTGTTGTATTTGTGCAGCCTGTAATTGTTTTTAGGGCTTTGTTTTGTATGATTTGAAGGGTGTTGTGGTGTGTCTCACTGAGATTAGGAGCCCATGCAGGACTCGCATAATTCATCACTGAGCGTATGCATTGTTTGTATATTGTTGTATTAGTTTCTTTGTTTTGTCCAAATGTTGTTCCAGCGATTGACTTAAGTGCGTTAAGTCTAGGTGTGCATTTGTTTTTTATGTTTGTGATGTGTTGTTTGAAAGACATGGATGTATCGTATGTTACACCAAGAATTTTCGGTGTGTTTGTGTGTGGTATCAGAGTGTTATTGATGTAGAGATGAGGTATGTATTTGTGTTCTTTTGTCCAGTTGGTGAGAAGTGTTGCTGTAGATTTGGTTGGAGCTATTTTGAGTCTGTTTGTGATGAACCATGTGTTGAGTGTATCAAGGTATGGCTGGATTATTTCTGCAGCTTTGTCTGTGTTACGATGTGTGCATGTGATTGTTATGTCGTCTGCGTAGGAAGAGATTTGTATTTCTGAGGTGTCTGGTGTGGGTAAGTCATGCATGTATAGATTAAATAATGTGGGGGATAGAACTGAGCCCTGTGGTACTCTGTTCTTAATGTTTCTGATGTGCGATGATTGGCCATTATATGACACATGAGCATTCCTGCCTGCCAGATAATTGGCCAGCCATCTTTTGGTGTTATTGTGCATGTCTGTGTTATATATTTTATTTGTTAGGTTGTGGCGGGGGATAGCATCAAAAGCTTTACTAATGTCCAATGTTATAAGAAGTGTTCTGTGGTGGGGCCTATCTGAATTGATGCCATCTAAAATTCTTTGTGTGAGGTAGTGGCCTAAAACCGTGTTGTGAGTCAGCAAGGGGAATATGTGGTGTGACAAGTTGAAGTATTAGGCGTTCAATGACTTTAGAGGGGGTGCAGAGAAGTGTGATTGGGCGATGCGATGTTGGGATTGTTGGGTCTTTGTTCGGTTTTGGAATGGTGATTATTTTACCATGCTTCCAGATGTCGGGTATAGTGTTGTGTGAATAGCTGTAGTTTGCAATGTTTGTGAGTGCGTGTATACCTTGTGGTCCAATGTGTTTTAGGTGGATGTTACTTATGTTATCAGGGCCACAGGCAGATGAGTGCTTGAGATTATGTATTATGTGTTTTGTCTGACTGTCTATGAAGGGTGTATAGTCTGAGTCTGTGGGAAAGTCTTACGTCGAATAGTGCGTCGGTCGTCAGGGTGAGAAGTGAGATGGCTTGTCTGTGCAAAATGATTTATGAGTGTGTTTGCTTGTTGTCTGTTTGAGGGTAGATTGTCTGTTGTTGTGATTATTGCTGCGTGAGAGCGTGTTGTGTTACTGTTGGATAGTGTAATGCTGTTGAGTGTTTTGTATAATTTGCTGGTGTTTGTTTTGTGATCAAGTGTATATATAAAGTTTTGCCAATTTTGTGTTTTTTGTTCGTGTATTTTATTGGCAATCACAGTGTTTAGTGTTTGTATTTGGTCTGCTATGTTTTGAGGGATAGGTGTGGGGGTATTGTGTTTAAGTGTGTCTCGTTGTCTGATGAGGCCTTGGATTTCTGGTGTGAAGTTGGGGTTGTGTGATTTTCTGTTGCCTCTAGGGATGTATCTCTTGTCTGCGTTTTGTATGATTGTATTAAAAGTGTGCACAACATTGTTTATATTTGTGATTGGTGTACTGTTAAGTGTTTCAAAATGTTGCTCTGTCTCTTCAGTAAAAGCTTCCCAGTTAGCTCTCTTGTAATTGGCGTATGTGTGTTTGTGGCCAACTGGGGTGCATCTTGTTTTGGTGGTGATGATGATTGGAAGGTGGTCAGAACCAAGGGTTCCGACCACTCTCCATGATGTTGTTGGGGTTAGGCAGGGGGAGCAGAAGGTGATATCAGGAGAGGAGGGAGTGTATAGGGCTTGGTGTGGGATATGTGTATGATTATGTGTGTTGTTCATGATAGTCAATGAGTCAAACTGAGTCTGTATATCAAGCCCTCTGTCTGTGTCAGGGTTGTCGACATACCAGGCAGACGACTTGGCGTTGAAATCACCACCCATGATCAGGTTGGGGATTGAGGCTAGTTGGCTAAATTGAGGCCTGAAGGTGTTTGGAACTGTGGGAGATGATTGAGGGGGAATATACATGTTAACTATTGTCAGTGTTGATTTGTTACCTGTGCGGATTCGAATGGACTGGATTTCTGTAGTGTTATCTGTGGTAGGGAGGAGAATTTTGGTTGTGGCACTTGTGTCCACAAAACACATGGAGTGGTGGATCAGGGTGATGAGTCCACCGCCATTGCCGTCGGTCCGGTCTTGTCTGATGGTGGTGTAATTATGAAATGACGGTGTTTTGTGTGAGTGTCTTAGTTTTGTTTCTTGTATAATTACAAAGGATTACAAAGGCGGAGCATACCGACAGGAGACCTTTTGATCCATATCTAGGTTGGATGCCAAAAAAAAACAAAAAAACAAAAAATCATATTAATAATAAAATAATAAATAAAAACTATAATAATGTAAATAACAAATAAAATACATAAATAAATGCATAGGTATAGTTAAAATAATAAACAAACAGGTAAATAGTAAATAATGAATTGACATATAACTAATGATAAATGAAAATCAGACAGACAAATTATAACAAAACAAAAACAAATAATATAACATAAATTATAATCATTACAGCATCTTACTTAGGTATTTATCTAAATGATTCTTAAAGCTTCGAACTGAACTACATTGCACTACTTGTGCAGGAAGTTTATTCCATTCATTAACTACACGGTTGGCAAAGTTGTTTCTACCTACTTCCAAATTGAATCTATTTCCGGACAGTTTGAGACCATTGTTTCTTGTCTGATTCTCATTCAATGTGAAAATTTGGTCACTTTTGATGTTGTCAATTCCCTTTAAAATCTTAAAGACCTGTATCAAGTCACCTCTGAGTCTACGCTTTTTTAGGGAAAACAGATTCATGTGTTTTAGTCGATTTTCGTATGATTTATTTTTGATATTTGGAATCAGTTTTGTGGCTCGCCGTTGTACTTTTTCCAGTCTGTCAATGTCTTTAATGAGATTCGGTGACCATACGGAAACAGCATATTCCAAATGTGGACGAACTAACGATTTATATAGCTTGTTAATGAGTAATGGAATTTTGAAATCAAAAGATCGCGCAATCAGTCCCAGAATCTTATTTGCTTTCTCAGAGGCTGAAATACATTGTTTGGATGATTTGAGGTCGTTACTGATAATTACGCCGAGATCTTTTTCACTATCCACTTTTGTTAACGAATTTCCAAATAACTTGTAATCGTACTCACTGTTATTTTTACCTATGTGCATTACCTTGCATTTACTTGTGTTAAATTTCATTAGCCACTTTTCAGACCATTGCTGTAATCTATCTAAATCTTCTTGAATATCTAATTGGTTTGAGTGATCATTTGCCACTCCGCACAGTTTTGTATCATCAGCAAATTTGGAAACAGTAGATTTTAGTCCATGGTCTATATCATTTATATATACTATGAATAGAAGTGGCCCAAGAACGGAACCCTGAGGAACTCCACTTGCAACACTTTTCCATCCAGAAGTTTTTCCATTTAAAACAACTCTCTGTTTTCGACCATTCAACCAATTACTAGTCCAACCTAATAGGCTACCACTTATTCCATGCAAAGCTAATTTAGTAAGTAGTCTTTCGTGTGGGACGGTATCAAAAGCTTTTGCAAAGTCTAGATATATCAAATCTATATTGTTTCTTTTGTCATAATTCGAGATAACTGTGTTGTAGAATTCGAGTAAGTTAGTCACACAAGAACGTTTCCGTCTGAAACCATGCTGGCTATCATTTATCAAACGGTTACTTTCTAAATGATGTTCGATAGCATCTCTGATGATAGTTTCCATTATTTTTCCTACGATTGAAGTCAAACTTATAGGCCTATAGTTATTTGGTTTCTTTTTGTCACCTTTTTTGAATATGGGAGTAACGTTAGCTAGCTTCCATTCTCTTGGGACATCTCCGGATATGATGGACTTCTTGAAAATAATTTCTAATGGAACAACAATCTCATTTTTTATTTCCTTTAAGATTCTTGGATGCCAACCGTTAGGCCCTGGTGTTTTATTAACTTTGAGTTTGTCTATACACCTTTTAATGTGTATGTTGTGTTGTTTAAGAAAGTGTTCGATTTCATGTTTTTTCGTGTTAATACCGTCAATGTTGTGTTGTAATATGTTGATGTTGTGTGTTCTGTATGTGTTGTATGTTGCCGTTTGGGGTTGAGGTTGGGGTGTTAATGGGGAAGGTATAGGATCTGGGTTAGAGGGGGGGAAAGGAGAGATTAGGGACAAAGGAAGGGGAGTACTGATTGGGGATAAGGGCAAAGGGAAATTGGGAGTGGGTAAGGGTGCTGGCTGTGGTTGGGGAGGTGGGAGTGGGGTTACTGGAGGGCAGGTAGAACATGTCCAAGTGTTTGTGTATTGGTTTGTGTCAGCAAGTGTTGTACAAGTGAGGTGGGCCCAGTTTTTGCACATATTGCACTGAACTGAGCCCTTTGTCTGTCTGCTCGAGGTAATGGGTTTAGAGCATGTTGGGCATGTGTATTTTGTGGTGGGCCCAGGATTGCTCTCTACATCTCCGGCTAAAAGTAGAAGAAGAGGGGTGATCGCCGGAAAATCACCCCTCGGTGCAGAAAAAACGTAACATTGCATGTTGAGAAAAAGGATTGTGGTACTCCCCAAGGCAGTCGTAGCTCCTCTTGGGGATCGGTGCCACCTGCGTAGAGCCGGTGGCCAGGGCTGGTTGTCGCCGTTTGGCCCCCCAACTCTTGGGGTTGGGGGGTGATCCCACGACGTAGACGCTGCGGCTCCAGGACTTCTAGCTGGCGTTCTTGAGTAAGGTTGATGGAGGGGGTCCAGGCTGGAGATGCATAGCAGAGTTTAGTCAGAATAAAGGTGGAATGTATATTCTTCAACTCCTTCTCAGGTGTTCCAAGTGATCTCAGCCCTCGCAGCATGTATAGTCGATAAGATGCTGCTCTGACAGTGTTTGTCATATGCTGCTTCCAGTCCAGTTGGTCGTCAATAGTGATTCCCAGTAATTTAGTGGACTTGACTGCTTGGAGAGGTTGGATGCCGATTGCGATATTTGGAGCAGGTACATCCTTTTTTGATGTGCAGAAGTGCATGGTGACCGTTTTTGTACTGTTAATGGTCACATGGTTGTCAGTCGTCCAGGCTCGTAGCTTATCAAGAGTAGCCTGCAGTGGAGAGCAGTCAGGGGCTGTGTTGTCAACGGTGATGCCAACAGTTGAGTCGTCAACGTATTTCCAGTGATGGGAACTGTCCTAAACTGGGAACCCATATTGCTCTGCTACCTCATACTACAAGTAGCTTGTTTGTGTGTGTGTGTGTGTGTGTGTGTGTGTGTGTGTGTGTGTGTGTGTGTGTGTGTGTGTGTGTGTGTGTGTGTGTGTGTGTGTGTGTGTGTTCACCATGGTCTTTTTGGATCACGTGTTGGACTCATGATCGACAGCTATTTCCCTCCCGAAAGAGAGCTCAGAGCTCGTATGACCGATTTATGGGTAATGCTGTGACCTTACTCGCACACACCCCCAACTCCCCGCCCATGAGAGTTGGAGTAACGACTCGAAGCGCAGCGATACTGAAATTATTTCATGATTCGAATCCGGACCGCCGTAGTGACAGTCGGGGGTCTCTACCAACCACCGAGTCGTGTGTGTGTGTGTGTGTGTGTGTGTGTGTGTGTGTGTGTGTGTGTGTGTGTGTGTATTCACTTTCACTTGGTCTTTGGATCACGTGTTGGACTCGTGATCGACAGCTATTTCCCTCCTGGAAGAGAGCTCAGAGCTCGTAGGTCCGATCTATGGGTAATGCTATGACCTTGCACACACACACACACCCCCAACTCCCCGCCCACGAGAGTTGGAGTAACACCCCTCAGCGCTGCGATACTGATATTATTTCAGCCCCGGGCGAGGATCGAACCCGGACCTCCGTAGTGGCAGGCCAGAGTTCTAACCACAGCGCCATGAGAGGTGTGTGTGTGTGTGTGTGTGTGTGTGTGTGTGTGTGTGTGTGTGTGTGTGTGTGTGTGTGTGTGTGTGTGTGTGTGTGTGTGTGTGTGTGTGTGTGTGTGTGTGTGTGTGTGTGTGTGTGTTTGAGTGTGTGTGTGTTTGAGTGTGTGTGTGTCTGTTTCTCCATGGCAAGCTAAGTGGACATGTTCGAACGGACGATGGCGCAGGTCGGCGAGCTATGAGCGAGAGATAGAGGCAGAGGGCGGGGCAGGATAGAGTGGGTGGGGCAACGGTCCAGGTGCGACCCGCCCAATGATGCCACGATGATGGTGAATCTCGTGGTCGTTTGCCGCCGCAGGACCTACGAGGAGGAGACCACCGACCACTACCGCACCACCTCCATGTATATGTATACACAATAACACACACATACACACACACACACACACACGCACACAAATTCTTAGACGGATCAGGGATTCTATGAGTTTTTTCATCATTTCCCCTTCGCACCATCCTCCAAACAGGACCGGATCAGGTCGATACCCATAGCGATAAACTCATCACAGTTAAAACTGGTCCCCTAGCATAACCGAAAAAGCCTATCGAGCCTGACATGACGCGGAACTCGTTCGATCCTTTCGCTGACTTGGATGATGAACTAGAAGACAGTGTTATTATGAGAGATTCATTGATACGACATCAGTTAGAAAAAAAATTGTAGAAGAGCTCCAAAACTAAGAAAAATGTATTGTTTTTCCGGAGCCAGAATTTATGACATCACAAATGCCATCGATGTACACTGATGATGAAAAGGTTTATTTATTGTACATAGTGGGCTAAAGGGAAAGATTAGCAAGATCATATCTGGCATTGTCCTTTGCATCTGTACTGAGGGGCAGTCTTAAAACAGGGCTTTCAACACAAATGACCGCTTAAAGTCCTTCTACTCAAATGAATATGTCGAGTTCGTATAATTTTGGAATCACTTCTGCATTCAACAAACACTTTTTTTGAGACCGGCTCCACCTTAATCCAATTGGTTCTGCTCGCCTAGGTAGACTCCTTAATGATGCACTGTAGGCATATCTGCAAAAAGCCAAGAGCAAAGGGGCCTTCGGACCCCATTGTAGAAAATAGAAATCAGGTATCCACTCAAAGGCAAGAATTAAAAGTCTATTTAGTCAATGTACGTAGCTTGCGAAATAAATTCCGAGATCTTGCTGCACTTACTTTTCTCCAAAACTGTGATGTTATTGAAGTCATTGAATCTTGGATAAACACTGAAAATTATCCCTTAGCAGAATATAGTATAAAAGAGTACTCGATATTCAGTGGCGAACGCTCACAGAGAGCAGGTGGCTGCTTCTTCATGTAAAATCGCGTCTGCACACACAGGAAATTACTAAACCACAAATAACAAACATTGATTCTATGTGCAAATTTGCACAGGGTTGAAAAGAATAATTCTTGGTCTTATTTACCGACGACCAGCCCAAAATCAAAATAGTGACAACTGTATAAACAGATTTTAGATATCTGTAATGAGAACTATTATATTATAATTGGAGATTTCAACTTACCAGTAACTGTATGGGGTGGAACATTACATTCGCATACCGGTCATGGGCTCTACTCAAATATCTTGGAAAGTCCCTTGTATCAACACATTCTCAAGCCAACACGGGGGCAGAATACTCTCGATATGTTCTTTGCTCGAACGATAACCAAGTAACGGATGTAAATGTTGCACCGAAACTCAGCACCAGTAACCACAGTATGCTCACATTCAGCATCGAATGTAATATCGAGCTGCAGAACATAAGCTTGGAAAAGGTACCAAACTTCCATCAAGCAAACTAAGAAAAACTGAGAGCCATACTTTGAAACACCGACTGATCAGAAATTTACAGAATACAGGATACTGAACAAACTTGAGACATATTCATTAATATACTCAAAAAAGCCGTTGAGAAATGTGATCCAATGCGCGATACACGACCATCAAGCAATGCCAAATCTAAATACTGCAATGTTGATACTAAAACTATTCTGCTAGCCAAGAAACATGCGTATATAAGATACAAATAAAAAAAATAGTCAAACAGATAGAGTACAAAATCAGTAGGAAATTACACGAACAGTATATTGCCTTTAAATTCAAAGAAAATCCTAAATAATTTTTCAGGTATATCAGAGAAAAAAGTACTCAAGAGCACCATTGCTCCTTTCCAATCAGCAGGAGGGGGGGGGGAGTAACAAATAAGAGGGCAATGGCAGACATCTTAAATTATTATTTTGCGTCTGTGTTTATTGTTGAGAACAGCTGGAACAAACACCCGGTCCCGCCAAGACAGATAGTATCCACACGTCTACTTGGCATGGATATTACAGAACATGATATGATATTCGTTATATATAAACTTGAAATACGCAAATCTCCTTGGCCAGACAAAATTTACCCAAGAATAATCAAGAAATTTTAAAAAATCAATCTGCAAGCCCCTCAGTGTCACTTTTAACTTATCTTTACAATCTAGAATAGTTGTGCAAGAGTGGAAACTAGTAAATGTTGTACCCTTGTTTAAAAAGGGTGCAACCATTCCTGGTAACTATCGGCCTACTAGCTTTACATCAGTTGTCTGTAAACTAATGGAGGCTATTCTGAGAAATAAAATTGTAGAATTCTTGGAGAAAAATTATATTACTAAAGATTCACAACATTATTTCCGTAATAAGCGCTCTTGTCTGACAAACCCTCTTTACTTCTTGCATGATATTTATGGAATGTATGAATAAACAAGGGCAGTTGACATTATATATCTTGACTTTCAAAAAGCTTTCGATAAAGTCCCTTATAGCAGGTTGCTAAACAAACTAGAAGTCCATGGTATAGTAGGGCGTATTCACCGATGAATTTCTGAATGGCTGTCTGTAAGTAACGTGTTGTTCAGACTGGCTTTGTGTATCAGGTAATAACTCAGGAATCATTGTTACGTACTGTACACTTTCTGTCATACATTAACGACCTGGATGAAAATAGATAGTGTAAATTGTCCAAATTTGCAGATGATACCAAAATGCAAATAAGATATCCATAACAAAACAACAAGGATTACAAGGTGATTTCAACACTCTATGCAAATGAGCGGAAAATTCGCAGATGTTTTTCAATATAGATAAATGTAAAGTATATCATATTGTTAACAGTAATGTCTGAGCCAAATACACTATGAATGTTATACAACTGACGAGTGTAAAACAAGAGAAAGACCTTGGTATCGTGATTTCGAATGATCTCAAACGAAGCAAACGGTGCTCGGAGGTGATTAGAACCGCAAATGAATTAATTAGATCTATAGGCAGATCATTTGAGTTTAGAGCTTAAGAAATTATTCTTAATCTTTACAATGCCATAGTCAGATATACGCTAAAATACTGTGTTCAGTCTTCTTTTCCTCTTGACGTTTCCCATTTTCATATGGGGTTGCCGTTCCTCGCTAGTAGTTTCCACTGGTTTCGGTCCATCACCTGCTCCTCCTCCAGATGTTTCTCCTTAAGGTCCTCTCTCAGTCTGTCCTTCCAGCGCAGCTTGGGTCTCCCTCGCCTGCATCTCCCCTGTACCTCCATCTCCATCACTCTCCTTCCCACGTAGTCTTCATCTCTTCTCTTCACATGGCCGAACCAATGTAATCTCCTTTCCTGCGCTTTCGCCGACGCCTCCACTACTTTCACAGTACCGCGGATCCTGTCATTCTTTATCCTATCCAACCTCGTCACCCCACACATCCACCTCAACATCCTCATTTCTGCGACGTCCAGCTTCCTTTCTTGTACCTTTTTCAGTGCCCATGTCTCCGCTCCGTACAACAACGCTGGTCTCACTACTGCCTTGTACACCTTTCCTTTTACTCTGGCACTTATCTTTTTGTCACATAGCACACCTGATACTCTCCGCCAATTGTTCCACGCCAACTTCATTCTGTATTCAATCTCTTTTTGTAGAACTCCACCCTTCGCTACATAAGATCCGAGGTATTTGAAGGCATCCACCTTCGGCAGTTTGTGGTCCTGCATGAAAAGGGCGCCTCCCTGAGTCACATTGTACTCCAGGTACTCCGTCTTCTGTCTGCTCACCTTCAGCCCATAGTTCTCTAATAAACCCCTCCACAGCTCCAACCGCTCCTGCAGTTCTTCGCGACTCTCTGATACCAACACTATGTCATCTCCATGGTGCCTCTTTTGTCCCCTCCTCCACCAACACATCAATGAGGAGGTTAAACAAATAGGGGCTAAGAGCTGACCCCTGGTGAAGCCCAGCTCCCACGGAGAAAGCCTCTGTGGTACCAGCTGCACTTCTCACTCTTGTCCTGGCATCCCTGTACATGTCTTGAGTCATCCTGACATACTTCTCTTTCACTCCCTTCGACCTCATATTCCGCCACACCTCACTTCTCGGAACTCGATCATAAGCTTTTTCCAAGTCAATAAATGTCATGTATAGACCTCTTTGCTTTTCTATGTACTTTTCCATCACCTGATTCAACGCGAATATTGCATCCAGTGTTCCTCGGCCTTTCATGAACCCAAACTGCTCGCTACAAACCTCGGTCTCCGCCTTCTACCTTTTATCCATCACTCTATCTAACAGTTTCATGGTGTGTGACGTTAACTTAATCCCTCTATAGTTAGCACAACTCTGGATGTCTCCCTTTTCCTTGAAAATCGGGATCAGTGCTGGTATCCATATTACAAGATGCATATAGAGAAATTAGGAAGAGTGCAGCGTAGAGTAATAAAACTCATTCCTGGATTGCGGAACCAGCCGTTTAAGAGAAATAAATTTGTTTAGCCTGGAAACGGGGAATGAGAGATCTAATTGAGGTCTTCAAAGTTATCAAAAGAAGTGAGAACATGGATGAGAAGTATTTTAAGGTTGACACCTCCAGCGCAACTAGGAGTAATGGGTGCAAGATTGTAGGAAAACAATTTCAAACAGATGTAGCAAAGCACTCTTTCTTTAATCGCATTGTTAATATGTGGTGGTCTACCACCCAACGTCATGGATTGTTCCACTGTAGAGGTATTCAAAAAACGTCTCGACATTTACTTAGCTACAAATACCCGACTAGAATTTTTTACTTCTGAATAGATTAAGGAAAAGAAATAGTAATGACGATGATAACGATGGTAATAGTAATGATAATGGTAACAGTAATAATAATATTGATGATAGTTTAGGCACCGAAAGAGCAATGTAAGGACTAATAGGTCTGTTGCTATTAGTTTGTCCATGTAACTCCATACAGTGAACAGTCACTTTCTTTTGCAACAGTCCGGAGAGACATCGGACCCCTGCAGAAGATCCGTCTAAGACTAGAATATGCGTCAGTAGTATGGCCCCCACCTAGAGTGAAGGATTAAAGCAAGAGAATACAAAAAGTAGCAACCAATACCTTGATTGGCTACCTTGGTATATAGACAGATAGAAAGGGATGAGGTATAGGAGGACTTTAAGAGGTCATGAGGACATCATAATAAGAAAGACTACATGTCCTCTGGATTTGAAAAATACAGATATACTTACAGGTATATAAATACTTGGAATAGCTTAGGTGATATAGCCCAAGTTGGGACAATACATGAATTCAAATCTAAACAAGAATTATGGGAAAAAAGGACATTAACCAAGTTGGAACTGTACATAAAATTGAGGGCAGGTAGGTTAAATTGAAGTGTAGGAGATGGGACCCCACGAGCGTTTCTCCTTTCCTGTTCATTACAAAAAGGTAAACTAGGTAAATGCACAAACATACACACACACACACACACACACACACACACGCGTGTATATATTAGGTATTTATACACCAAGAGCTTTTTTCCCCCTTATAAGGGAGGTAGCCAAGTCAAAGACATGTACCTATTCCCAACCATCCCACTCCCATCCACCACCCTTTCCTCCACCCTTTCCTCCATTTCATCTTAGCCCCTCATGGAAAACGGGTCATCCCTGTATCCCGCCCACTACCCTGGGCCAGAAGCAATGCTAATAGACAGTACATCTACAGCAAGGCCGCTTCACTTAAACGGTGACCCCCTCCCCTTTTCATCCCCTCAGGAAAAGAGAGAGAGAGAGAGATATTTTGGTTTTTTGGTTTTAATAAATTTATTACGCCCGTGGGCGGCAAACAATAGTACATCTATCACAGCATTGTGTTAGAGGACATGTCATATATTACACACATTCTTTAAATGGAGACATAATACAATAATCATTCAGGATCCCCCGAAATGGTGATGGCGGGATAGTGGTACTATGTAAGTGTTTACATACAGTCATCATGCCCCGTCTCCGGGGAATATTGTCTGTCACTATGGGTCACTGGAGACAATAATACCAAGGGTGTTCGTGTTAGGACGGTTACACAGCCCGCACGGTGATCACCGTGGCATATCATCCGTCTGGGAGCCCCGTCACACAGGTCGACTCCCAAGTCCGAGCCGAGCACTGACATTATTGTGCCTTCGTACCATGGTCTTGCGTCGGCCTTACTTGTGGCGGTTGAGTAGGAGGTGGTCGTATGGGGATATCGGTAGACCGTTCCGCATCTTTCGGTGTGTTGACATGGCATGAGTGGCTGCGTGTACTCGTATCTTGTTTTAAGGCATGATAGGGTGAGCATTGCGCGTGACGTCCATGACGTAGGTATAGGCTGCCTTGGTAAGATGGTCCACCGTTTAATAAATTCATTGCTTCTGAGGGCGACAAACAATAGTATATTAGTCATAGTATTATGTAAAGAGATACAAAAGGAGGTATGGTTGGATTTAACAATCAAAATCCCCCAAAATGGGGGTGGCGAGCTAGGAGTGTATCTAAGTTGTCGTCACTAAGTAAATATTTACATACAGTTATCACGTCTTGTCTCTGTGGAATACTGTCTGTTACAATGGGGCATTGGAGACAGTAATGTTCAAGAGTGTTGGCGTTAGGGCGGTTACACAGCCTGCATGATGAGTAATGTGGCATATCTTCCGCCTGGGATATTTGCCACACAGGTCGATATCCGAGTCTGAGCCGAGCACTGATAACATTGTGTCTCCGTACCATGGGTCCGCGTCGGCGATACTTGTGGCGGCTGGGTAGGAAGTGGTCGTGGTGTTGAATGGAGAAACTGGTGGCTCGTTCCGCATCCCTTCGGCGTGTTGTTATGGTGTGAGTGGCTGTGTGTATTCTGTTTTTGAGGCATGTGAGAGAGGGTACTACGCGTTCGTTGTCTAAGACGAAGGCACAAGCTGCTTTGGCAAGATGGTCCACCGTGTCATTGCCAGCAAGGTCGACGTGTGAGGGCACCCATATGAAAGATACGACCATAGATGCTTCATGAACAACGGCGAGTTGGGTCAGTATGGCCTGTACAACACGATAGTAGTTGGGTCTGAGTGAGGAGAGGGCGTGTAGAGCTGGTTGGGAGTCACAAACGATCACACCATTTACGTTGCAGTCTACAAGATATGTTACTGCGTCGAGGATTCCGTGTAGCTCACAAAACGTGGAGCTTGATGTGACAGGTAACCTGCGGCCAATCCATCCAGCTTCCACAGGTGGCTGTAAGGTGGGTGAGTACATGGCACACGCTGCTCTTCCATCAGCCTGTACTGAGCCATCCACGTAGATGACATGCGCTGCGGGGATCTTTGAGGATACGCTGTCGATGGTCTCTAGTGCTAGTTGTTTTTGAAGTGCAGGAAGGTCATCTTTGGAGGTTGGTGTGAAGGTGACGTTAGGGAGGGAGATTCGCCACGGGGGCAAGTCGGGTTCAACCGTTTCTTCAGGGACGTGGAGGTCAAGGTTTCTGAGTGTGTTGCACACTGTAGTGACGAGGTTGCGGCCTCCTGGTCGAAGTGGGAGGCGGGGTGCACCGTCAGGTTCGAGCGACGCTCTGATGGTAGCAGTAAAGTTTGGGGACAGATAGGGCGATCGGAGGCATTTTACAGAGAGAATGGCCATGTTAGCATATATTCTCTCTACGAGCGAGGGTAGACCAAGTTCACTTTGCATGTTAACGATGCGAGTCGAAGGAGGGCAACCTAAGATAAATCTCATTATTCTATTTTGGAATTTTTCGAGAGGTTCCAAAGCTCTCCTGGGAAGTTGACAAAGGGCAGGTGATAAGTAGTCAACGAGTGATCGAAGAAATGTGGTGTATAGAGTTCTGATCATTGGTAATGAAACGCCGGTGGAATTTGTAGCAAGCCACTTGATAGGGGTAAAACGGGCCTGCAGGCGATCAAGGAGATCATCAACAAGGGGATGGATACGTTGTCGAGTCGGTATGGCTGGAGTGATCCGGGCTGGTACTCCAAGGTATGTGTACTGTGTGCAATGAGGGAGAGCATCACCTCCCATGTTGAACGTCGGTAGTGCTTGGAGAGTACGAGATGAAAATATTCTGCTCTTAGGGAAAATGATGAGACCACAAGCGGTAGTTGACGTGTAGAAGCCATTGAGGACGAATTGGAGGTCAGTGGGTGAGTTGGAATGGATGCAGATGTCGTCCGCGTAGCAGAGAAGGGTTGTACCGGGAACGTTAGGAAGAAGTGAGAGTAAGCGGTGCATCAAGACGTTAAAAAGAAATGGACTTAGTACGCCACCTTGCGGGGTACCGAGTTCGAACTGCTCGTAGGAACTGCACACACATCGAAAGAGAACACGTGACTTCCTGTTACTTAGATAACCTCGAATCTATCGAAGGAGGTTTCCTTGCACTCCGAAGGTAACCAGCTGGTCAAGAATTATTTCATGGTTGGCTACATCGAAAACACTTTTGAGGTCCAGGAAGACAACTACGCTGGTGGGAGAGAGGCGGGTGTAGAGCTCAGTAAGGCAGTGGTGCGTACTTCGTCGTGGGAGGAAACCATACAGCTGCGGGGAGAGTTGACCTTGTAGACGATTCATGAGCCGGGCAAGGATGATACGTTCAAACACCTTGCTGAAGCATGAAGTTAGGGAAATGGGCCTGAATTTATCAGTACCTGGTTTCGGTATCGGAACAATCGTGCTTAAAGTCCAGGCTGCAGGTACATGTCCACGAAGGAGGCAGAGGTTGAAGAGGCGAAGGAGGGGGTTGCCAGGAACTTCCAGTAGGAGTCGGAGCACTTGGTATGTAATGCCGTCATCCCCGGGGGCAGAAGTTTTTGTATTAGTCATGGCTAGTCGTAATTCATTCTCCGTAATCGGGACGTCGTCTTCTTCATCTGGGTGGAGAAGTGCAGCCATTAGGTGGAGATTACGGGTGTTGCGACGAGTGGAGAGTGCCTCTTGGATATGCGTAGGAAGATTGTTAGTCTGTGACTGTGACGACCATAAAGTAATGAGGTCCTGGGCGTAGGCGTCTGGACTGTGATGGAGGGCGCTGGGAGGTTGCTTCTTAACGACCCTTTTTACAAGGCGCCACATGGTCGCGATACTAGTCTGGTGATTTATGGAATCAGTGTATTTCTGCCAAGACTCTGTGTAGGCACAGTTCTGGAGGGCGACCATATTATCCCGTGCTATTTGGTACTGATGTAAAGAATCAGGTGTGGGTTGCGTCTGAAAAGTATGACCAGTAGTCTGTGTAGCTCTCTCCGCTTGGATAATACGGTGGTCCAACGTCCATGAGTGAGGAACAGGGCGGCGTGGTAGGTGAGCTTTGGTTACATAGCGGCTGTAGAAGTCGTGTGTGGTATTCACTAAGGACGTGTATAGTACGTCGGGGGATAGGAAGTCAAATGTGGGAAGGAGACTAGAGATGTACGAAATATACGTAGGGCAATATTTAGGAGGAATGGATATACGGGTCCGGTGATGAGGAGTTGGAATCCGAGATGGTATGGAGTAGTATAAACTAAGAGCAATATGGTCGGAGAAGAGAGAAGGAATTGATTGACAGGCGACACGGGATGGCACGAGGCCAGACGTAATGATGTGGTCAACTGTGCCTCCACGTGCATGTGTGGCTCCACCAGTTTCCCATCGTGTGAGTCGGTACCGATGTATGTAGTTGAGTAGAGGGATTCCACTACGGTTGGGGACAGGGGAGGCATCACCAAGAGCAGGATGTCGAGCGTTGAAATCCCCCATATAAATCATTCCACGATTTGTAGGTACTGGGAGGGCAACAAGATTAATAACACCAGGGGCAGAGTATACATTACAATGTCGAAGTTTACCATTGCCCACAGTGACTTCAATTAACTGAAAGGTCATAGTAGTATCCCTGGAGCATCGAAGGAGCTTGTGTGGCATGGATGCGTGGACGTAAGAAATGAGGCCATTCCTGGCTGGATGTATGTACGAGACATAGCCAGACAGCGTAGGTGCTGTGTCGCATGGCTGAGCACCACCGGGAAAGGCTTCTTGAATAAATATTATCTGGGGGTGATGGCGATGGACATATGCCTTGAGTGCAGTGAGTTTCGTGTTATGGCGTAATCCGAAAGCATTCCAGGAGATGACGTGAAGCGATACGAGATCAGAGAATCTTATTACTATGTGCTTTGCGAGAGCCGGATGAGGTTGGTGTTTGAATGTGGGCGCTGCCAGGCGGAGCATGGGTAGAGGAGTTCAAAGGCGACGAGAGCTTCTCTAGATGGGAGGCAACTGTATCAAGTCGCTCTTTAAGGGCTGTGACAGAGGTGATAACAACTTTGTGAGATTCAACTAGACTGGCAAGTGTGGTTGCTGTGGTAGCCTGTTGGTTAACTAAACTTTCGATACGGGCATCTATGGCATCGAATCGCTTCGTGAGGGCTGAACAGCGGGATTCGAGAGATGCAACAGCAGAGTCCGTGGTGCTGGGCGTCGTGAGAGAGGTGGCTGGAAGTGGTGGTGGTAGTGATGATAGTGGTGGTCCAAGCCTTTGGGAAGTGGCCGTGGGTGTTCGCTTAGTACAGCCATGCCAAACGTTGACCCCTGGTTTATGGCATCGGGGGCACTTCCATCGGGATGTGTCTGGTGGTGGGGATATGGAAGGTTCTGAGGTAGATGCGGAGTCGTCGGACGTGGTGGGTGGAGTGGGTGGGCGGTGAGGGCAGGAACGAGTGTCATGATTCTCCGCGCACCAGGCACACTTTGCGGGAGCGGAGCAGTATCTTGAGATATGTTTGAAGCCCCAGCATTTATAGCACCATGGAATTTCATCTTTCATTTTGCGAAGCTCACAGGGAGGATGGAAAGGTAGAAAGGGGAACTCTAAGGTAGGCGGCGGTGGTTCAAGTAGGCTCCACGTGATGACTAGTCGGTTGATTGGCGTCCCATTTTGGACGAATCTGCGAGCTGTATGTATCCCTGGATATTCTTTGGCATGAGAGGCATCGATGCTGACACGGTATCGAGTGAGGAGGTATGTAGTGAATTTACGTGGTCTTTCCGTGGAGTCCTGGATGACTAGGCGTAAAGATAATATTTCCCCACTCGTGATACTTTTAATGATGTCTTGTCGTTGTCTTGAAACATAGACGAAACGAGATGTGATAGCTGACATCTTCACCTCAGCCAGCTCACGATCGAGACGGAAAGACTTGGCAAAGTTGGAGAGCCACCGAAGTTCCACGTCACAGCTTGAGTTGTCAGGGAAAGTTAATTTGACATATTTCTCTCTGGGAGCAAAGGCAGGAGCCTGTGACGGCGAAGTATAGGACGAGATTGGGGGGGTAGGGGTGGGAGATGGTGTGATATCATAAGCTTGTGGCTCTGTCATTGGATTCTTCTTCGATGATTTAGCAGCAGGAGAAGGTGGTGGGCTGCTATTATTGGAGACTTCATTTAGAGTGCGTTTAGCGGGGATAAATGGTTGTGGTGCAGAGTTGCCAGATGCAGGAGAATTTCCTTGAGCGTGATGTTTGTAAGTCGTAAGTGGGGGCCATATGTTAATTGGATCTTCATCGTCACTCATAGCGAGATCGGCTTCAACGATGACAATAGCCTGTGGCCCTGAGTAGTCCATGATTACTACACGTTAAGATTATTCACAGGAGTTCAGGATTTAAGAGGCAGTATGCGGGGAGAGCGATTCATCCATGTCGTCACGAACCTCTTACTGCGCATGCGCAGACTTGGCCGCCCCTGACCAGGAAGGTCGGAGGGATAATGTTTTCACAGCTATAGACTAAATTAGTTAATGTTCACACACCGTGATCACAAAAAATGGTAGAGGTGGTCTTATAATATTTCACAGCGCACAACGAAGGGTTGGAACACAATAACACTGCCGGAATTCTAACAAAGAGCACGGAGCTCAAAACTATAGGACCTGTCACACGCCATATTTGTTTTCCTTCCCAGAGAGAGAGAGAGAGAGAGAGAGAGAGAGAGAGAGAGAGAGAGAGAGAGAGAGAGAGAGAGAGAGAGAGAGAGAGAGAGAGAGGGAAGACTGGGAGAAATATCTTAGGGCTGCGTCAAAATATTATTCACACATAAACACACCTTACCTCCCAATCCCCCACCCCTCCATTCCTTGCATAATAGTATCATTCATACAGTCACTCTCCATTCATCCCTATCTCCTACCATCTCCCTCACTTGCTTAACAGACATTCCCCTCTTTCTCAATGTCCCCTTCACCCCATCCATCCATCTCATCTTTGGTCATCCCTTCAAATTCACTCCCTCCATCTCTGCCTTCTACATCTAATATTTCATAACTCATTCTTTCCATGTGTCCAAACCATCCCAATAATCCTTTATCAGCCCTGTCTGCCATCTCTTTGTCCACTCCTGCTCTCCTCCTCACCTTCTCGTTTCTAACTCTATCCAACTTATTAACCCCTAACATACTTCTCAGACATTTTATCTCAAACACATTTAAAGCTTTTCTCTCTGCCACTTTTAAATTCCATGTTTCTGCACTTTAAGCCCTAATACAATACCGTCGGCACAATCACCCCTTCATACAATATCTTTAAATCCATTCCCAGATGCCCATTTTTCATAACATATTTTAATCCTTTAATCCCCCAAGGCATTTACTAGCTTCTCTCAATATATAATTTACCTACACCTCCACTCCTACCTTTCCTGCTACATGTGACCCTATATATATAAATTTATATATATATATATATATATATATATATATATATATATACATATATACACAACACTGAATGGGTCCCAGTGAACAGATTTACATTTAGCAACCACAATTCACTTCAGTTCTAACCCATCAACATCGAGAGACTCGAGGGGGCATACATGCAGAAATTGAAACGTGGTACAGCCAAGGACTCGAACATGCGCTAGCACGTGACAAGTGATAGTGACTTAACCGATTGCGCCATCAAGAGACATATAAGTTGAGCGCAACTTTTCTTATATATGTGTATGATCAAGTTACATACACGTATACGAAATTTTGAGTTCAACCCATCTCCATCATGATAGTACTATTGGTAAGTATACAACCCGGAAAGGATTTTTGCAACACTGAATGGGTCCCAGTGAACAGATTTACATATATCAACCACAATTCACTTCACTTCTAAGCCATCAACATCGAGAGACTCGAGGGGGCATATTTGCAGAAATTGAAACGTGATACAGCCAAGGACTCGAACATGCGCTAGCACGTGACAAGTGATAGTGACTTAACCGATTGCGCCATCAAGAGAGATATAAGTTGAGCGCAACTTTTCTTATATACTTGTATGATCGAGTTATATACACATACACGAAATTTTGCATTCAACCCATCTCCACCATGCGCCACTATCACTTGTCACGTGTGTGCTAACGCGGGTTCGAGTCCCTGGCTGTACCACGTTTCAATTTCTGCAATTATGCCTCCTCGAATTTCTCGATGTTGATGGCTTGGAATTAAAGTGAATTGCGGTTGATATATATATATATATATATATATGTGTATATATATATACATATATATATATATATGTATATACATACATATATGCGTAAGTAACCACTAGGAAAAGTAAACTAGTGGTTACTTACGCATTTGTGAACACACGCTCCTAGTGTTTTATTGCATATATATACATATATATATGTATGTATGTATATATATATATATATATTTACATATATATATATACATACATATATGCGTAAGTAACCACTAGGAAAAGTAAACTAGTTACGCATTTGTGAACACACGCTCCTAGTGTTTTTATTGCACATACATATATATATACATATAATATATGTATATATATATATATATATATATATATATACATATATATATATATAAGGATGGCTATACTAGTAAGTGAAGAGAAAATTAAGCGTGTGGTGGAGTGGAAGAAAGTTTCTTTAAGGTTGATGTGGATGAAGGTGAAACTGCAGAGGGAGATTTAGGTTTTGTAGGTGCATATGGGCCCGTAGTGAGAAGAGTGAAGAAAAAAAAGGGCACATAATGGATAGATCTAAATGAGTTCATACTTGGTTTAGGGAGAAATGTCAATGCAGTGGTATTGGGAGGTCTCAATACTAGGTTAGGAGAAGTATTTGGGAAGTGTGGAGCTTCAGGAAAAAAATCGTAGTGGAGAGATGATGGTGGAGATGTGTCAAGAAAGAGAGTTGATATAAGCAAATACAGTGTTTAGGAAGAAAGACAAGCATAAGTACAAATGAGAGAGTGGTGGATGGAAGGGTGGTTGGTAGGTTTTTAATGGACTATATAGTTGTAACCAGGACAATAGTCGGAAGAGTTTTGGTTTTAAATGTTCTAAGAGGAAAGAGTGGGGAAATATTAGATCATTTTTTGGTGCAAGGTAAGTTGAGAGTGGAGGATAGATGGAGAAAGAAAAAAGGGCAGAAGGTAGGGAGGTATTTAGAGTAAACTGTTTAATGAGAAAGAAAAGGAGAAGTACAAAAAGAAGCTGAGAGAGGAGTGGGAGGGAGTGAAGTATAGAGTAGAACTAGGAGTGACGAAGTAACGGGGATGTTTCAAGGAGGAAGTCACAAGGTGTGCAATGATGATGTGTGCAACAAGGAAGACGGGAGGAAATAGAAGGAAGGGTAGTGAGTGGTTGGATGATGAAACAAAGAAGGTTGTGGAGGAGAAGAAACGAGAGTTCACAGATTGGTTACCAAATAGGTCGAGAGAATCATATGAGAGGTACAGAAGAGTATGACAGAAAAATTTGAAAGTAATAAAAAGATGTTTTAGAAGGAAATTAAGAGAGGAAGAGGAGGCGAATCAAGTAGAGAAGAAAAGGTGAAAGGTGCAGATGTAGAGATGATAATGGAAGAGACGGCAGCAAGAGGAAGATGGGCAGAGTATTTTAGGGAGTTGCTAAATGTGAAGGAGGATAGGGAGGGAACGCTTGTTGCAGTGGGAAGCGCTAAGAAAATGACCGTGATGAATGAGAAAAATGAAGGAGAAATAAGGAAATATAAGGTGAAAACAGTTATTAAAATGATGAGAGCAGGTAAAGCACCGATGTTGGATGGGTGTTATGCATATTGTCTAAAAAGGGGAGGTATAGTGATGGTAGACTGGCCGGTGAGATTGTTTAATATTTGTCTATAAGAGGTAGAGTGTCGGAGGATTGGAGAAGTGCCTGAATATTTCCGCTTTACAAGTGAAAAAGGGACAAGTGTGAATGTAGTAGTTTCAGAGGGATCAATTTGTTAAGTGTAGTTGGGAAGGCTTATGGGAGGGTTTTGATTGAGAGGATTAGGAGAGGAACAGAGGGAATAATTGATGAGAAACGGTGTGGGTTTAGGACAGGTAGAGGTTGTGTGGATCAGATTTTTATGTAAAGCAGATATCTGGGAAAGCTTTAGGAAAAGGTAAGGATATTTTGTGTGCTTTTATGGATTTGGAAAAAGCTTACAACAGGGTAGACAAGAAGGCAAGGAGGGAGGAATTGCAAATATATGGGATGGGAGTAAAGCTGTTAAGAGCAGTCAAGAGTTTTTACGAGAGTAGTAGAGCTTGTGTTGGAATTAGAAATAGAGAGAGTGGGTGGTTTGAGGTAAAGGTGGGACTTCGCCAGGGATGTGTTATATCGCCTTGGCTGTTCAATTTATACATGGATGGGGTGGTGCGAGAGGTCAACGCAAAGGTAATGGGTCGGGGATTGGAGATGATTAAGTAAAATTGAGAAAAAATGGGAGATAAGCCAGTTGTTGTTAGCTGATGACACTACGCTTGTAGCTGGATAAGAGGTAGGATTAAGGAAGTTAATGGCGGATTTTGGGAAGGTGTGCGAAAGAAGGAAGTTGAGGATAAATGTGGGTAAAAGTAAAGTGATGAGATGTACGAGGGGAGAATGTGGCAGCAAATTGGAAGTAAGTATTAAGGGAGAGAAACTGGAAGAAATGGGTAGCTTTAGACACTTGGGTGCGAATGTGGCGGGAGAGAGAGGAATGGAGGTGGAGGTGGAATGTAGATTGAGAGAAATAAGTATATGCCTTGGTGGATTAAAAATGTAATGAGAAATAGACATTTGGGAAAGGATGCTAAAAGTATATTGTATGAATGAGTGATTGTGCCAACAGAACTGTATGGGGCAGAAACATGGAACATAAGAGAGGAGGAGTTCAAATGTGTTTGAGATTAAATGCCTGAGAAGTATGGTAGGGATTACTAGGCTGGACAGAGCCAGAAACGAGAAGGTGAGGGCAACGGGGGTGGAAAGGGAATTGGGAGATAAGGTTGATGAAAGAGTATTGGGATGGCTTATACACATGGAAAGAATGAGTGAAGAAAAAGGTGTGGAAGGAAGAGGTGAAAGGAAACATGATGGGACGACCAAGGATGAGATGGATGGATGAGGTAAAAGGGGCATTGGGAGAGAGGGGAAAGTATGTTGAGGAAGGAAGGGAGAAAACAAAAGACAGGGGTGAGTGGGGAGTGGTTGTGTATGGATGATGTTGTAGTGCATGAAAGGGAGTGGGTGGGGAATGGCGGTGAGGGAGCATGTGTGAATGGTATTTTAACGCATTTCAAAGGGATTTTTCCACGTCTTCTCTTTTTCTGCATGAGGGGAAAGGGAGGGGGGTCACCGATTAAATGAAGCGGCCTTGCTGTAGATGTGCAGTGTTTTGCTACATTGCTTCTGACCCAGTGCAGTAGGCGACATGTAGGGATGATCCGTCATCCAGGAGGAGCCAAGAAAATAGGGAGGGAGGGGTGGTGAATTGGAGTGAAGTATATGGGGATCAAATGAGTGAGGTTGGATATATGCCTTTGACTTTGTCTACCCCCCTTGTCAGTGGGGAAAAGCCGTTGGTATATGTATACCTAAGAGTTGGCACGTTGACGTGGTAGAGAGGTTTGAGAATCTTAATGATTACAAAAGCTGTGTCGATAGAGAGAAACTCTCTTCAGAGTCACCCATATCGAACAGGTTTTGTAAGAAAGATCAGACAAAGAGCAGCTCACATACACACACAGTCGCAGGACCCACTGCTAAATGGCACGTCCCTGATGGCGAACAGGGAAATTCCTCATAGATATATGAGGTGCCATCATAATGACGGCGTGGACCATTGGGCACTCTATAAATATACAGGGCTTCACCGAATATAATGAATAAGGTGACACCAGAAAAATATCTACCAAAAACCAGGTGGCAGGGAGGTAAGATTACTGCCAAAATCCCTTTATAACGCAATGAAAAGCACAACCAAAACAAAACAGGGCGTTCCTGTTGGATCATCGTCTCCTAAAGGTCCAACCGCATGGCCTTGTGTGCTTATGGGTAATGTGCCACCAAATGTGAGTAAGCACTGTCCAAGCAGATCCAAGTCTTAGACATTAAACAACATGAAGAAGATGAATATCTATACTTACAACGTAAGATCCCTCTCAGAGGACCACAGGCTGGAGAGTTTAATGGAAGAACTAGATATCAAGTGGGACATTTTAAGACTGAGCGAAGTCAGAAGAGCGGAAGAAAAGCTGATACAATTACAAGATGGTCACCACCTGTTCTACTATAGAAGTAAGGACAAAGAAAGATCTAGTGGAGTAGGATTCTTGATAAACCGAGAGGTTGCTGGTAACGTAGTCAAGTTCAGTAGTTTATCAGATTGGGTAGCTTGGATTGTGATTAGGCTATGTAAAAGGTACACTAAAATAGTTCAGGCTTATGCATCAACTTCACAGAGTTCAGACGATGAAATTGAGTCATTCTATGATTATTTAAATCAGGTTATGGATAAAAAAAATAAGTACACGTTGGTAATAGGCAACTTTAATGCTAAAGTAGGGAAGAAGATGGATGATGAGTCGTGCATTGAGAAGTTTGGAGTAGGTGAAAGAAATGACATGCGAGATGTTGGTCAATTTTGCAGAAAATTACAACATGAGGATAATGAACACTTTCTTCCAAAAGCGTGTAGGTCGTAAATGGACCTAGAGAAGTCCAAATGAATCAACAAGGAACGAAGTGGACCTCATATTAGGAGATGAGAGCAAGAGCTTTAGCAATGTTACGATAAAAAATAAAGTCAACATAGGTAGTGATCATAGAATGGTAGGTTCAATAGTTAATCAAATTTCAGATCGAGAGAAATAAACTAATTCTAAGAAAGAAAATAAGCCTTGCGAAAGTTAAGGATAATAATAGGAATTTTCAGGTAGAAATTAAAAGTAGATTCGTAGCTCTAAGAACTAACGAGAACACCATCGAAGATATGAATTTGAATTTAATGAATATCATTAGGGAATCGGCGGAGAAAGTAGTAAGTACAAAAATTATTAGAAAAAACAAATACTCAAAAAAACTACAAATGACCTAATTAAAAGAAAGGCTATGCAGGAGAGACGAAATAGAAAGAATAGAACTAAACAAATTTATTAACAAAAGGCAGAGATCAGAGAAAAGAAAGAGAAACATGGATGAAATAGAGAAAACTATTCGGAAAGGTAAAAGTATTAAGGGGACCAAGAGCAAACATGTTTTAGGAAAACAGGAAGTTATATGTTTGAAAGATAGAAATGGAGAGATCATTAAATGCAGAGACAGAATGATAAAAAGAGTAGAAGAATTTGACCAAGAGCTTTACTCGTCGAAGACCGTAGTTGAGTCAGTAAATTCATCTGTAGACTTAGTAGTGTACCAGAGATTACAAAGGAAGAAGTATAATTTGCTCTAAAAACTATGAAACTGGGTAAAGCACCTGAGGAAGATGGTATATCAATAGATCTTTTGAAAGATGCAGGGAAAAAAGTTCATACTAAGTTAACTCAGCTGTACACCCAGTGCTTACGTCAAACAAGCGTTCCTGAATCTTGGCTTAATGCTATAATTATTTTGCTTCATAAAAAAGGAGACCAAAAGGATCATAGTAACTACCGACCGACTAGCTTGCAATCGAATGTATATAAATCATTCATCAAGATCCTTACAAACACTTAGTCAAGTTTAAGATGGAAACGAACCAAGAGAACAGGCAGGATTTACAAGCGGATATTCGATTCTAGATCATTTGCAGGCGATGAACGAACTAATCGAGAAAACAACAGAATACAATATACCTCTTTGTTTGTTTTTTATAGATTACGAGAAGGCCTTTGACTCGGTAGAACAAATAGCAATACTAAACTCGCTACGCAACAAAGCGTAAGGGCTCTAGAAAAGATTTATCCGAAAGGTACCGCTATAATTCGATTACGTGTAGATACAGCAAAAATCAAGATCGAGAAAGGAGTACGGTAAGGTGATACAATTTCACCCAAATTGTTTACAGTTTGTTTGGAAGAGATTTTCAGAAAGTTGAGTTGGGAAGAGAAAGGTTTGAAGATTAATGGCGAATATTTGAAACACCTAAGATTTGCAGATGACATTATTTTTATTTCAGAAAGAACAGAAGACTTGCAAGATATACTGAGTTATCTAAACAAAGAAAGTCTCAAAGTAGGCTTGAAAATTAATAAGAGTAAAACCAAAGTAATTTTCTCAATGTGTATTGTCTGCACCTTTCCCAGTTTATTTTCATACCTCTTATACTGTATACCTATATGTAACTTTTTTCTTTTGTATTCCCCTGAATATGTGAAATATCACGAAAGTACTTGAGAATTCTAGTTTCCTTTCTGGTTTCCTTTGTGATTATATATATATGTATATATATATATATATATATATATATATATATATATATATATATATATATATATATATTGTTATGACTCAGGCTGGAAAGATACTTGTTAACTGTAAGGGCATACCGAGTGCCCAAGCCACAACAAAGTTAGAATGGGGTTATAGAAACGCATCAGACTATTGGTATGCCGAAAGACAGAGGACAGTGTTAACCATTTAATATTTCAGTATGAACTATAATCAGATCAAATAAACTAACAAAATAATATTAATAATATTAATCCTAACACATAATACATACAAAATAAATGGGGAATGAGATATGTAGAAAATATAGAACAGGTAAGACTGAAACCTGGCACGTTGAGTCGTCTGTTGTCCAAGCGATAAAGATTACAATCCAGAGGGAGCGAAGCTGGCAGCTAGTTAGAAGCGAGTCTGTTGAGTCTTGGGAATGCTTATCTTATATAGTAGATCTAGGCTGACGTCTTGTCCAGTGATTGGCTGAGGATGGTTTAGGAGCGACCCAAGTGGGGGAGGGGGAGAAGGCTAACTGCTTGTTCCTTCGAAGTAGGAAGATAGTGGTAGTTGGAAGGGTGTCATTCAGGTGAATGGGTACCTTGACACTCGGATGGGGTATCGTGTCACATGGCTAGGGGTAGTATCGAAGACCTCCGAAGGGGAACACGAAGGAGGTTAACTGACTGGAACCCGGGAGAGAGTATCTGCTATGATGTTGCCAGGCCCTTTT
This sequence comes from Oratosquilla oratoria, assembly GCF_046742065.1. NCBI lineage: Eukaryota > Metazoa > Arthropoda > Malacostraca > Stomatopoda > Squillidae > Oratosquilla > Oratosquilla oratoria. Next base: position 8,900,350 of record NC_134816.1, read on the forward strand.
ATATGGTGAATATCTAGATGGTACTCTTGTAAGGTTAGAGCCCAACGAAGAATCTTCTGATTCTGCAGTTTGCTTTCTGAATGAAAGCGAGAGGCTTATGGTCAGTGAATATCTTGATGGGTGCTACTGATGACTGGAGGTAATACCAGAACTTCTTGATTGCCAGGACGAGGGATATGGCTTCCTTCTCTATGGTGGAGTAGCTCTCTTGGTGTTTGTTGAGCTTCGCTTTGAAGAAGGCCACAGGATGGAGAATGGTGAAGGTAGGATCAGGTTGTACCAACACTGCCCCCACTCCAACTCCACTGGCATCTATTTGCAGGTGGAATGGTAGGTTGTAGTTAGGAGTCATGAGCACCGGTTCGGAAGTTAGGAATGATTTGATGTTCTCGAAAGATGTTTGGCAGGATGGGGACCACTAGAAGGATTTGGCGGAGCTGGTCAGGTCGGTAAGGGGAGCCGCGACGGCGGAGAAGTTCTTGCAGATGCGGCGACAATATCCGGCCATCCCAAGGAACCTCATCACCTCCTTCCTTATCCTTGGTGTAGGGAAGGATAGGATCGCTTCTACGTTGGCTTTATTGGGCCGCACCGAACCACCACCTACGATGTGGCCTAGGTAAGTCACGGTCCCTCGAGCAAAAATGGACGTCTATAAGTTGATCACCAAGCCCGCCTCCTTCAGACGATGGAATAGCCTATCTAGTCGCGCCAAGTGGTCTTCCTAGTTGTCAGCTATCACCACCACATCGTCGAGATACGCTCCTACTCCAGGTAGACCTTGGATGACAGCATTAATTAACCTCTGGAAGGTAAAAGGGGCATTAGTAAGTCCAAACGCCATCACTCTGTATTGATACAGACCAAAAGTGGTTACGAAGGCAGAAATGGCTTTCACTTCTTAGGTTAAGGCTACTTGATAGTAGCCTTTTAACAAGTCTATAGTAGATATGAAAGGGGCATCACCTATCATATCTAGTAACTGTTCAATAAGGGGCGATGGGTATGCATCCCGGACGGTGACATTATTTATCTTACGATAGTCCATATACATCCGAAATTAAATCTGCCTTTGGTACTAAAAGGCAGGGTGAAGCCCAAGGGGAATGGCTAGGTTCTGCCAAACCATGATCTAGGAGATACTGGACTTCTTTTCTAAGGATTTCAGTCTTTTCAGGGTTTAGGAGATATGGACGCTGTCTAATGGGAACTTGATTTAGATTTTGTAACTGAATGTTATGTTGGAAAACATTGCGTTTGCCTGGGTGGTCTAGGGTAATTTCTGGAAACCGTTTTATGACACTGGTTAATCGATTTTTTTTTTTTTTTTTTTTTTTTTTTTTTTTTTTTTTTTTTTTTTTTTTTTTTTTTTTTTTTTTTTTTTTTTAAGATAATTACCCAGGTGGTGCAATGTTTCTCTATTGGAGAAGATACTGCTCGGCAGGGGAAAATCTGTAGTTTGGGTACCTTCGTCCTTCGGCAATGTTACAGGATTCACAATAGATATGGGCACGGTCTTGGTACCCTCCTCTGGTGGTCTGGAAAGGCAACATTTGATAAGATTTACGTATACCAGCTGCTGTTTTTTCCTTCTGTCAGAAATTTCAGTTAAGTAATTTAAAGGTCCTTGTTGTTCTAGCCAATATTTGCGCGGCATGGCTTTCAGTGATTGATGGTACCTTTCCACATAATCCTGAGATTGCGGATGGTAAGCGGAGTATGTAACATGCTCTATCCCTAACTCCGTAAGGACCTGGTTGAAAAGAGAAATGGTAAAATTGGTTCCTTGATCAGATTGAATTTGACGAGGATTCCTTTAGATGTAAACATTGACAATAGGTGTTTAATGATTGATTGAGATGAAACTGATTTAAGAGGAAATGCCTCCGGGTAACGGGTAGCCACATCGACAACAGTTAACATGTATTCATTACCCTTCTTTGATTTAGGTAATGGTCCCACGCAATCAATTACTATTTTATCAAAGGGTTCCTCACTGATGGGGATGGGCTTAAGTGTTCCTGCCACTTCTTCATTGTATAACAATGAATTACTTCCTTGAAGTCTGTATATGAAATTTTAGTGTCTGTTATGTGACTCAGCCTAGTAGCAGGTTTGGCTGCAACATCGGCCTGCTTATTTTGTATTGGGTACTACAACTGTCCTTGGTGGAAGGAGCTAGGATATTTAAAGTTAATCCCATGACTGATCTCTGTTTATTGAAAATGACGATGATACTATTTACAAAAATGGTTACGAAATTCTGGACTCCTTGTCTTTAGTATACAATCATTTGAAATCCTGTTATAATACATACATATCCTTTTTACAGGATGCAGAGGGATTGTTTTTATTTTATTTACAAGATAAATTAAGTTGATATAATGAATATTGTTATTTATATTAATTAAAATAAGTCGAAATCATGACTTAAGGGGTGACCATAGTTTATCCTGTGCTTGTCGGTCACGAGTCCTCAAGGGGTAATTACATGTGTTGGTTACAGAACACTACAATTTCCAGTGACACCCAGATGGGACGGCACCCAGCAAAAGTTTACTTTTATTTTCTTCCGGCTGTAAATAAGAATCAACCAGTTCTGTATTTCTTGGACGAAATAGTGAAGAGGTAATAATTTACTTAGAGAGGAGAAAATGCTCATAGAGTCTGTAAAAATAACAACGCTCCTATTAGATGAAACAGAATTAAAAACAAATTTCAGGGCATTGTAGACTGCCAGCAGTTCAGCAGTAAAAACTGAGCTAAAAGTAGGCAACTTCCTCTTTAAAACCGTGCTATCAGACACAACAGCACAACCAACACCATCTTGGGATTTTGATCCATCAGTATAAATAAAAACTGAATCAGCATGTACTGATAAGTGTTCTAAAAATTCACTCCTTAGCTCTACAGCAGTTCTATTTTTCTTGTTTTTAAATGGACAAATTACAATGGGAGATCGGTTCCAAGGAGGGAATTTGGGAGGCTTAACCTCAGCAATTGTAACAGGAACAAGTCCTACCTCCCCTGCCCCAACTTCACATCTCACTTCTAAAGGTTTCGGCAGAGTACCTTTTCTTGGAGCTCTGTCTACCAGCTGCTTTACATATTTGAAGTTTGGAATTTTTTGGATGATAACACACGAGAAATATATCTAAGGCTTAATTTCTCCCTGCGAATATAAAGGGAAGGAATTCCTGTGTCCACATACAAGCTATCCACTGGAGATGTTCTATTAGCTCTCTTAAAGTTTTACATGCCGATCCATAAATTTGACACTCATAATCGATTTCCCTAAGGCACAATGCCTGGTAAAGCCTTATTAGAGTTGTACGATCTGCTCCCCAGTTGAAGCGAGACACTACCATTAGTATATTAAGTCGCTGTTTAACATTACATATGATCTCATTTATGTGATGAGTGAACGTCAATCTTTTGTCCAAAAACAGACCCAAGTATTTAACATGATCTTCATACGGTAATATAACACCCTCTAAGAATAATGTTGGTATCTCTTCCCTGCGTCTCAGTCTAGAGAACCTAATGGCTTTTGTTTTTTTAGCAGGGAATCTGAAGCGCCTACAATTAGCCCAACCTGTTACTAAGTTAATTACCTCTTCAATTTTTGGCCTGTTTCTAATGTTATCGATCTGTTGCACACAATAGCAAACTCATCAGCATAAGCCAATCCATGAACTCCAACAGGAATTTGTTCTGACAAACTATTAATGGCTATGCTGAAGAGTGTAGGACTCAGAACACTTCCTTGGGAAATCCCTTTCTCTTGAAGATATGCAGAAGAGAAAGAAGAGCCCACTCTGACTTTTAGATAACGATCAGTCAAGAAATCCTTTAAACAATTGAACATATTACCCCCGATACCCCACTCTGCAAGTTGCTTCAGAATGCCTCCCCGCCAAGTAGTATCGTAGGCATTTTTCAAGTAAAAAAAACACAGCAATGCTCGGATTCTGAATTGCAAAGGCATTCTGAATCTCACGAGTGATAAAAAGTAAGGGATCCAGAGTGCACTTATTTCTTAGATCCAAACTGACGGTTAGATAAAAGACTTTTTTGGAATGCAAAAACAAAACTAAATGCATATTAACCATTCTTTCATAGATCTTACAAATGCAGCTAGTGAGAGCAATAGGTCTGTAGCTTTGCGAGAGATTAGAATATTTTCCAGCCTTTAAAATTGCTACGATAACTGAAGTCTTCGGCGGGAAGGATGGCCAAAACCATAGCAGTTAAAGCACTGAAGGGGACGAGGCTTAAACTGCTTCACATAAACAATTTCTTTTTCTATCTCTACATAATGAGGCAGATCTTCACCAGAAAAAGTTAGGATAATCATAGGAGAACGAGGGATTTCAAAAATCTTCCAAACATTAGTTGGGCACATTTCTAAAAATTCATCCTCCTCAAAGTCATAGAGATCTCTATTAAAAATTACCCCTTTCCCATAACTAAAGGTATAATGGGGTTTAACTTCCTTAATGTCTGATTTCTGACTCAAATTAAGCACCATGGCAGCTTGCTCATAAGACTTTACATGAATTAAGAAGGAATTTCTTCCAAATCATGATACCTGTGAGTTAGTCAAATTACCAGAGCCAAGGTGACTCTTCAAGAATCTTCTAAACTCGAGCAAGTTTGCACGCTCCTTTGCAAAAGTGATAATAAGCCACTTAGGTGGATTGGGAGGTCTCTGCACACTTTCCTTTCTATCCTCTAATGAGTTTTCTGTATAAAAGACATCCAGATTAGATAGCGCTCTAGTAACATGTTGGGCCAAAGATTCATTTCCTTTGGAATTACTATAATCCAAGCAGGCAACAGCTGAATCCTGATTAGAGAGAAATGAAATCCATACTAGCCAAGCCTTAAAGTTGTCAGTCAGTTTAACCCTGATCTCTTTAATTGATCCAAACTTACAGAACTCTTCATGTAAGTCAACATACCTCTTATCAAGAGAGGCATATTTTAAATATATAATTCTATAACAATTAGGAGCAATACTTGAGCTATTTATAGGCTTCAGAGTATCTAAAGATGACTTCGTCACTCCAGAATCCATTCCAATTGTAAGTTTCACAACAAAATTATCTGTCGATGAAGTCACAGTATCATTACCGAGATCCTTTTTCAACCCGGAGTCAACAACTGGGGTTTTTACTTTTGCCGAGCCAACATCGTCAACGTCAGAATCAGCAATATTAGGAGAGGGATCGGGAGGTTTAGGAGGAGGATCAGGTAGTGGTGGAGGTTTAGAATATACAGTCTGAACAGCCGCCATAATTGTATATATTTATAGGGCCACACCATATATCAAGAAAGAGAGAGGAATACATAGAAGATACTGCAGTTGCCTGATGCCTCAAGCAATAAAAGAAAAGTCTCTGCAGAGTCGGGAAGTTCCAGAAACGACTATTTACACATGCAGGGCCTCGGAGGTGAGTTAGAGACTTTGTCAACCCGGAAATTTGTCCTCTTTAGTTTTGTCCCATTAAGAATGGGGCCGGCGTAGTCACTTTGCATGTGCACTGGATAGAGAGAAAGGAAGTCGGCAGCCCAGTACCTACCTTGCAAACATGCATACCCCAGTCGGTGAGCTTTCAGCCCTCGCAGGGAGTAATGACCTCGCAGTATACATCCCACTTGACTGGGTTCAGACATGTAGCTTGGGAGGTACCAAGATACCAGAACCTTCCTTAATAAGTATTAGAGAAAGATGGTGAAAAAGGAGAGCAGGGTAATAAATATGAAGGATAGAGATAAGGGAATTCACAAAGGAAAAGGGTGGGGGATCCCCTATCTATTCACTATCCCCAACAACCTCATCCTAAAACAACTGCCATAGGGTTAGGGCGGCAAATCCTATGAGCATTCCGGTCCATATTCAAAAACAAGCCAGGGTCGTCAACAAAATTCCATTGGCTCAGATTTTGTCTAGCAGCTTAGGTCTGACCTCTCCAGTATGGTTGCACCTGGCTGGCACAGCTCAGCCCATTCTTGCTACACGCAAGCCCCACCCCTCCACCCCCCACTACTTCAAAGTACTGGACCCCGGGAAGGTACTTCTGACTGAGCGAGGAAGTACAATTTGGTGTTTTTCTGCCCATGTCTGTATACACTCATCAAGATTCCATCTTGAAAATAGAAGCAAGGGTTGGTGTCTATGTCTGCTTTGGTTGTGGCTATGTGTAGTAAGTAGGAGAGTGTATCATCCTTTTGTTGAGCCTGGATGAGTTCATCCTTGGTTAGGATCTTATTGATTAAATCCTCCTTACCAAAGGACGGAGGAGAGGTGAGAAAGACTTGAGTAAAAGTGAGGAATTTCAGGGTAGAGAAGAAGACGTTACCTTACTTTGGGATAGAGTTACAGCACAGGCAGGGAACAGGTGTGGACAAATGTCATCCAATTTAAGGGTGGGACTTGCAGGTAAAGGTTCACCTACTGTACTTGGTGGGGGAACGGTTAGGGTATCAGCGAGATCGTTACCCAACAGGAACTTTATCCCGTGAATAGGTAAAGATCCGTGACGTACTGCAACTTGCACTTGAGAAGTAAGGAATGTACATTCTAGGTAAACTTTTGCTAAGGGGTATGAAGTTTGACTTGTAAGATCAGACAATAAAACCTTTTCACCTGTAAATGCATTGGATATATTGGGAATGACATCGGAGAGGAGAATTGACTTTGGGCTGCCCCTGTATCCCCAAGTATGGTAACGGGGTAATTAGGACCACTTTTATGTAAGGATACTCTTCCTTGGAAAATGTATGGGTCAAAAGAAGTATGAGGATTATGAACATTAGAGGCTGCAATAGGTTTAGATTTGGTATTAATATGATCTTTGAGCGTGTTTGAGGCTCTACAACCTGGATGATTACATTCCTATATGGAGTGACCTATGTTTTTACAATAACTACACTGGACTGGCTGGGAAATACGATTATGATTGATGTTACTTCCTACTTTACCACCTGCTCCTTCAGGGAAATAATCAAAAGAGGATCTCATAATGGGGATTTGCCTGCGAGTTCCGCTTCCCTACGTCTCTATCATTAAGGCTTGGGCATCCACTAACTCTACCGCCTGGATCAATTCTTTCTCCTTTCTCTCTTCTACATATCTCAAAAGGTCAAAGAGGATTTTATTTTTCCATTCCTCCATGAGTTCTGAAAAGGTAGTTACATTTATAGCTTCTAACCATTTTTTACGCTGTCTAAGTTTTTCTGAGGCAAATTCAACATAAATTTGGGCATGAGATTTTGTTAAAGATCTAAATTTTTGTCTATAACCATCAGGGGGTTAGAGCATACGCTTGTAGAACCTGTTTCTTAACGAAATCGTAATCGTCAGGCCTGTCTAAACTATTGTACACCTGAAGAGCTTTTCCTGTTAATTTTGGATTTAGTATTGTAAGCCAGTCATCTTTGGGCCACACCTGTTTGAGAGCTATAGCTTCAAAGGTTTTGAAGTAGCCGTCTACATCCTCTGGTAAAAATGCAGGGATCAAAGAAGACAAATTACCTACATTAAATCGTACTTTTCTCTCCTGAATGTCTAATTCTCTTTATTTGCTTTTCTCTTGTATTGTGACTTCCTTAGTTCTGATGTCTTTTTCCAATTCTATCCTCTCTCCTTCCAATGCTAATTTCTCTCTTTCCAATTCTCTTTCCTTTTCTAATCTCTCCTCTTTCTAATTCTCTTTTCTTT